>NC_133658.1:733327401-733927401 GCF_037893015.1 Macrotis lagotis
AGATCAGTAAGCTAACATTTTGAGAGGTTCAACGACTTGCCCAGAGTCATGTGGAGAGTGATGGCAGAATTGGAGTTCAAACCTAGGTCTTCTGAATCTTCTAAATCTAGTTCTTTTCCCATTCAGTCATGTTGCAAATTGATCCTGAATATAACCCTTGGGAAGATTTTATTTAGGATGGGAAGAAGGATGTATTCTATAATTAATAATGAATATTTCATTTTTTAAATTTGATGATGTATTTCATTCATATAGTATCAAAAACCTTAGTGCTGTTTTAAGCTTATTAAAGCACTAAAACTTTCATATATCTATATATCTATAATGTTATTTAATTGTATTCCAGAGTACGTGATCAGTAAGTTCTTGTAGAATTAAATTGTATTGTATTGTATTGAGGATGTTAAGTGGCTATGTTTTGAGTTTCTTTGCCAGATTATTACCTAAATAAAATCACTCCTGGGGTTTCCTTAAAACTACTGCCTAGTTCTTCTCAAAAGTTTCATTTGAATGTCTTATTGTCTTGGGATACATGACAATGTTATCCAGAATTTTTGTATGGTTGTATCAGTCTAAGGATAGAGTTTATGGGCTCTAGGTTATACTTCCTGCCATCTTCTTGGGAAGTCCTCCCTTTCATGTGGGTGTTCAGAGAGAACTTTACCAGAGACCTTTTTGATCCCAAGGTTTGTGGGATCTCTCCCCTTGCTTCTTTTTATTAAAAGAAGTAAGGAAGAAGCAGGTGACTGGGCCAGAGTACCATGTGGTCATACAAAAAAAAAAGTTTTCCATCCTGAGGTTAGGAAGCAATTCTATGAGTCAGCTCCTGTGCCCCTCTGAGGTCCTTCTGCACTTGAGATAGCCAGGGGAAACTTTCTCATTATCACTCATGAAAACCAGGGCCCCATCCCTGCTCAGTTAATCATTACTGCCAGAGCGTTATATTGCTGGGGATCTCTGACCTGTTTTGCAGCCTCAGTGAGTTTATTACTGACTAAGGGGCCTTGGCTAGTATTTGGATTGTGTGTTGATAGACAGCCAATTGGCTCCAGTTCAACCTTCCTTTGATATGAGAATCCCAGGGGCCACTTTTGGGAAATTGGAGGGGCTCCATTTTTAACCCATTCCCAGCTGTCAGGGTCAGAAGATAGTTGTCTTCTATTTTCTTTCTTGCAGAAGAACTGAAGTAGAAGCCACAGTCAGGCACTAAGTAGGCTCGATAGTCATTGACTGTAACCTGAAAACTGTGGAGCTGAATAGATCAAGGCTGATGCCCTGGAGAAGGGAATTACAGCCCAGTTTAGGGATGCTCTGCTTCAGGGTTTAAATAAATGTGACTTAAATTCACAGACTATCTTGCACTTGTCTTATTGCACAAATGCTGGTTTTCTCTCTTTATCTCATTCCACACGGTAGTTTGAATATACTATTTGAATATTAAGCCAATATTAAGCCAAAAAAATATTCAAAAAGAGGTTGAATTATTTGCTTTTGGATGGACCCTTAGCTTTTCTCTTATTCCAACCCTAATTAAATTCAAATCATATTTATTAAGAATCTACTACTTTCCTGGGGCATTATTATAGAAACTTTGAATACAAAATATAGGGAACATAAATTCCTCAAGAAAATTTCATTCTACTACTAGGGGAAAACAAATGAGAACAAAATACATACACAGTAGTTTGTGTGTCTGATTGGAGAGTCTTAACAACAAAGAGCATGGGGAGAATTCATGTACGAAGTAGGAATTGAACTGGGCTTTGAGAGAGGCTATAGATTCTAGGAGGGAGACAGGAAAAAGGAGAACATTCTAAAGTAAGACTTTTGAGGGTAACTAGAAGGAATTTTAACATGGCTAATGCATATGTTTTGTATGACTTCATATGTATAATGAGTATTTTATTTCTTGCCTTCTCAATAAGTGAAAGAAGTTGGAGGGAGGGAGAAAAATTGGAACTGAAAATAAAATAAAATAGAATTTAAAAAAAGTTTTAAAATAGACTTGACTATTTCTCTCTCCTGTTCTCCCTGTGTTTCTCTACCAGTTTAAATCCTACTGAGCCTTCATAACCTGTATCAACTCTCATTTCCTTCATGAAGCTTTCCCTGATCTTTCCAGTGGGGAGTGATCTCTTATATCTATGAATTTTCATAATTGAATGATTACCTACCTTATCCATTTTATCATGCCCTATTTTTATTATAATTATTTATGATCATGTCACATCCTCTTAGAAGGATACACAGGATCACAAGGCAGGAAGTGGTGAGATCTACCACACTGGATTATTTACATGGAACTGTTAGAGTTTCTGTTCTTCCCTGATAAATTTTAACCTCTTTGAGGGCAAAGGCATTTAAAAATATTTTTTTTTTGCATTTCTTGCCCCTACTCTCACTTCCATAGTAGGTGCTTTTTTTGGTTTGTTTTGCAAGGCAATGGGATTAAATGACTTGTCCAAGGTCACACAGCTAAGTAAGTATTAAGTGTCTGAGGCTACATTTGAACTCAGGTCCACTTGGCTCTGGACCCTCTATCCACTGTAGTAACATTTGTTGTTGAATTGCCCAAGGGAAAAGAGATTATATGATATTTTGGGTTCCATCCTACTTGAAATTATTAGGTCTCCAAAGTGGAGGCCATAGGCTGACCATAAGGGTTGTAAGAGACAATGAAGAGATAAAACCTTTCAGCTTTCTCTGCCTCTCTCTCTATCTCTATGTCTGCTTTTCCTCCATCTATCTCTATCTCTGCCTTTCTTTTCCTCTGTCTTCCTCTGTCTCTATCTCTATCTCTGTCCTTGTCTCTTTCCTCCTTCCTCCCCACTCTGTATTTTCACCTTTCTTTTCTTTTCTTCTCTTCCTTTCTCTCTCCCTCCCTCCCTTCCTCCCCTCCTTTTTTCTTCCCTCCCTTCCTCCCTCTCTCCCTTCTTTCCTTCCTTCCTTCCTCCTCTCCCTCCCTCTGTTCTTCCCTCCCTCCTTCCTTCCTGCCTTCCTGCCTTTCCACTTTCTACCTCCCCTTCTTTCCATTACTCCCTTCTTCCCTTCCTTTCTTTTCTCCCAGGTTTTCTGAACAGTCTATTTGAGAATAGGCGAATTTGTCATTACAGAATAAGGCTGCTTCTTCAGTTTTATGACCCAGTTGATAGCATGAGTTTCCTCTGTGATTTCTTTTATTACCCCCAATTTTTACTAATATTGTGGTTGTCTATGATAAAGATCTCATTAAAAAAACCACCCTCCTCATTGATAACATTTGGTAAATAACGGGTTGCACTATTGCTTTTGGACCTATTTTACTAATTAGAGAATGTCTTTTGGCTTCCTAAAGAAAGGCACTGGATTATTAATGGGCACATTTTCCTGTCTGATGTTTATGATGATTATCTTCATGTTCCTGCTACCACCACAGCTTTTTACAGTAAATGAAGTGCAGGTAAGGCCATTCTCTGCCCCATAAAGTTTTCAGTTTAAGAACACAGGTTATGATCAAGATCAAAAGGAAGAGTCAGAAATGCTGCTATTCTAGGGCTTTCAGACTGTCTAGACACAAAGTCAAGTAGAGAATTATTGATTACATGTCTGGTCAATTTGCTCAGCTCATTAAGAGGATGCAGACTTGCAAATAAAACAAAATCTCTTTTGCTATCGTCAATGGGAGATTTGCTTATCTTTTCTTATTTCTTATTACCATGAATTATCATGGTGACTATCTTACTATTTCCCTTCCCTCTGCTTGTTCAGACACAATATTAGCATATCTCATAGATGAAACTGTTGCCCTTCAAATGACTGAAGGATACTTATGATACCAGGAGGGTGATTCTCTCACCCAGTAGCCACACTTTGGCCCGAGTGCCTCCATAAAGGAGTGAGACACATCAGTCTCAAGCTGAAGAACCCTCTCTCTCAGTCAGCAGCCGTGACTGGGATCATTCTTGTCAGGTCTCTTAGCACCCATAGAAATGGCCTCCTGTGAACTTGGTGGAGAGGAAGCATTAAGAGGAGAAACTAACTCACTCTGACAAATTAATATCCACCTTTAGTTGGCACATCAGCCATCTCTCATTTTACTCTCCTCTCCCATCTTTCCTCTCCTTTCCTTGCCAAATCCTTACCTTGCACCTGATAGGTTTGACTTGCAAGTCTAGATCCTTTGGAATATATAGTATACTATGGGGAAAGGAGATGACAGAGAATAGAAGAGACTTATAAGTCTTTTTCACTAGCTGTCCCTCATATCTGGAATACTCAGCCTTTTCACCATTGCCTTCTTAGCTTCCTTGGCTTTCTTCAAGAGTCAAGTTTCTCTTCCTCTGATGGGGTAGTTCTTCCTGGAACTTCCATCTAGGCTAGCTATGACTTCATTCCTCTTATTCTTGACTCTCTTGACATTTTCTGCCTACTTCATCATCCTATTTTCTCTTCCTTTTCAGCTTTTTTAAAACATGTTGTCTTCTCCCATTTGAATGTTAGCAACTTGAGGGAAGGATTATCTTTCTTATATTTGTATTTCCACTGTTTAGTAAAAACACTTAGCATCCCATAAGTACTTAATAA
Source organism: Macrotis lagotis (assembly GCF_037893015.1). NCBI lineage: Eukaryota > Metazoa > Chordata > Mammalia > Peramelemorphia > Peramelidae > Macrotis > Macrotis lagotis. The sequence continues at coordinate 733,331,965 of NC_133658.1, forward strand.
AGGCTGGTTAAGAAGCAGTTAGGTGGTTCAGTGGATAGAGCACTGTCCCTGGCGTTAGGAAAGACCAGAGTTCAGGTACTTTTGAGCTAAGTGATCCTGGGGAAACCCTGCTTGATTGCCTCAAAAAAGAAAAACAAAAAAAAATACTGGTTGGTTTAACTAAAAGTTGCTGTTTTTGTTCTCTCCCTTCACTGATACTCCCCCACCCCTTCCATCCATCTGAAAGTCCTCCTGATCTTTCTTATTTGTATGTAGTTGTTTGAATATTGTCTTCCTCATTAGTCTATGAGAGCTGCAGTTGTGTTTTCTTTTCTTTGTGTTTCCAGTGATTAGAACAATGCCTGGAATAAATGCTTAATGATTGATGATTGACTGACTTTTCTTGTTATTCAAGGTTATATATGGAAGGTAGAAAAATACACTTTGGCATGATTTTGTTTTAGTGAAATGCAAAAGTGAGGGTCTTGGGTTTCCATTTATGGAAATGCATATGTGGATCCATTCTCACAAAAATCATCCCCCCAAACTCTGAAAGTCAAGTCAAACCTATCAGGGAAGCCATAAAAAAAGAGAATTTCCTTTCTTTGCTGGACATTGCTTATTTAGAAGTTAAATAATCTAACAAAAAATATTTGTACTGTTCTAGGTATTGGAAATACAAAGACAAAAAAGAAACAATTTTTGCTCTCAGTGAGCTTACATTTTAACAATAGAGACAATATGTACAAAATAAGTATATATATATATATATATAAATTAAATAGAGAAGGTTTTTGATAAGGGAAATGCTAGTATTTTGGGGATTTGGCAGCCTTCATGTAGAAGGTGTCACTTAAGAGAGTTCTGAAGGGAACAAGTGGTTATAAGGAATGATGTGGGAATGCATTCTATTTATGGGGGGCAGTCAATGCCCCCCAAATAAATGGTATGTCATGTGTGAGGAAGATATGAAGGCCATTTTAGTAAGACTAGAGATTGTAGGAAAGAGAGTCTTGAATATTAGATAAATAGGTTGGCCCTAGGTTGCAAAAGGCTTTAAAATCTAAACAGAGGAGCTTAGATTTGATCCTAGAGGGAAAAGGAAGCTATTCAAGTTTACTGAGGAAGAAGATTAACGTGGTCAGATTTGTACTTTAGGGAAATCATTTTGGCAGCTTTGTGAAGATAGATAGGAGAAGGGAGAGATTTGAGATAGGGGATTAGGAAGCTACTGCAATAATCCAAGTGAATAATCCTGAAGCAAGGGGTTGTAGGTGGAAAGAAGAAGAAAGATGTTAGAGATCTATGGCAGTGGAAGAAAAAGATTTCTGAAATCTGGGCTTTGATAAAGGAGTAGTGGCACTGCCTACAGTTTTACATAAACCTTAGTCTTGGGAAGAAGTGGCTATAGTTTTTATTTCTCTTCAAAGTGGTGGGTTTATAAGCAATGATATTCACCCAGGCAGATCAGATATGGGTTAAGAATGAGAAATTTGATGCTTTCATGATTTGGATGGGGTCCACCAGTCAGTTGATAAACATTAAGTAATTATTAGGTGCAGACCCTGTGTTAAGTACTGGAGGTAGATAAAAGACAGTCTCTGTCCTCAAGAAATTCAACCTAATGGGGGGAGATAACATGCAAATAACTATGTACAAACAAGCTTTTTACAGGATAAATTGAAGTTAAACCACACAGGGAAGGCACTGGAATTAAGTGGGATTGAGAAGGGCTTTCTGTAGAAGGTAAGGTTTTAGTTGGGATTTGAAGGAAGCGAGGGAAACAGGAGCCAGAGGGAAATGCCTCCCAGAGTTGAGAGATGCTATGTCTTATTCTAGGAACAGCCTGAAATTGGATTGAGAAATACCAGTGGAAAAATGGAAAGGTGAGCAGGGTCAGAGTGAGGGTCAGAGCACAAAAAAGTCCCTACAATCTCTTATCCCAATCCCATCTGGAGGCTTTTTAATTTTTTGGATTTACTTGGGTCAAGTCTATGAATTCCTCCATGTTGGGAAGAGCCAATGTGGAAATTCTCTCTTTCCTGGCAGTTCCCTCCTTCTTAGTAACTCATTTGTCTCTTCTAGTCTTAGCTTCCTGAAATGTTGAGAAGAGAATTGACTTTTCTATGGTCACACAGCTAAGAGGCATTCAATAGCACTCGAACTCAACTATCCTTGTCTCTGCCAGACTTCTAGAAGGGAGAACTAAAGAATAGAACATTTAATTTTTACATAGGCCTTTTAAGGTTATGAAATGCTTTGCACACATCTCACTTGGTCTTGGGAGATAGTAGATATTTTAAAATGTTTTTTGATTGATCTATCCTAAAAACATAGGGTACTATTCCCATTTTTCAGAAATGCTTCTGGAAAACTGAGACTAAGAAGTTGATTTCATTGGATTATAGGAATCATAGATCTAGGACTGAACTGTAAGGGACCCTTATTTTAAAAATGAGTAACTTTCCCAAGGTCCCATGACTAGTAAACATTTGAGCCAAAATTTGAACCTTTTTCTCAGACTTCAAGTTCAACACTTTCCCCAGGATGCCATCTCTCAGCTGATGGAATTGATGATGTTATACAGCACTTTCCAGATGTCAGTAGCTCCATCATGTACTTACATTGTCTGGTTCAAAAGTTTCATCAGGTTAGTGAGTTATCCTCAGACCCTATGCCCACAATTCACTCTCCTGGCTTTCTTCCTGCTTCACTTGACTATCTTCTTCCATGATGTCCCAGGAACAGGGTGTTTGACTTGAACAATTCAATCTAGCTATCCCTTGACACATGCTGTTTCTGTCACTAACATCAATTTTATTGCCCTTTCATTGACTGCTGTGGTGTTTTAGGGTCATCAGTCTGAATTTTAGTAGTATATTATCTCATCACCTTGCATTTATACCCACTTTCCTCAAGTGAAAGTCAATATCTTGTCAATAGTTTCTGTCTGCTCATGATTTACTTTGTTCTTTGAGAGAAGACTCAGTAATCTTGCATCAAAGTTAGCAGTCTATGGGTTAACAGTTATGTGGACCCTATGTGGATGCTCATTTAGGATCCTTTGCCCTTTTGTAATTTGTTTCAGTCAAATATTGTTCTAGTATCCTGAGATGACTCCTAAATCCTTTTCCTTAACTGATCAATTCCAAGGATAGATAATTACCGCCCCCCCCCCCCGGGAATCAGAGAGGTAAGAAAATGTACAGGATAATAAAAACTGAAAAATGGAAAGACCTGACAAATTCTCTGATCTAAGGAAGACATAACATTCATTGGCCAGGTCTTTATTTTTCAATAACTTCTTCCATCCAAATTCTATCCCAAAAGCATTTCATAGCTGCTTTTTAATATCATGGTTATCAAGCAAAATTGTGATTTTTTTCCTTTTTTTAATGGCTTGGAGTCCCAATGGATGGGAGATTTTTGCTGCTGAAATCTGAAGTGTGAGGCAATAACAAAGCTGGTAGTCAGATTATATTCATCTTCTGCCTTTTCACCAGAGATGCCATTTTAATTATCCTTTCTCTTTGCTTTAGGTAGAGAATAAGTGCATATTGTTGTTGTCATTTCAGAAGAGGAAACTAAAGACCAGAAAGCTAAATTATACGCTGATGAAGAATGACAGAGTTCTAAGCCATAATTCAGATGCCTATTAACTTGGAAGTCCTCTCATATCCTATCTCATCCTCTAGCATGAGAAGACAGATCATTACTCACCTCCCATGGCTTTCTTCTTCAATTGGTGAGTTCATTTCAGAACTTCTATTTTGAGGAAGGGCCCAGACCAAGTATCTTTCTTTCCACTACCAACTCCATTTCTGACTCTTTGCTACCATGACCCACACATGTACGTTCCATATACTTCTCCCCCTCCCAGTTCCCTTTATCTTCCCTCATTAGAATATAAGCTTCTAGAAGGAAGAACCATCTTTCTTTTTTGTTCTATATCTCCATCACTTAATAAATGCCTTTTGTATCACCACTACTATTCAATATCATATTAGAAATGTTAGCTTCAGGAATAAGAGAAGAAAAAGAAATTGAAGGAAATAGAAATGGGAAGGAAGAGACAAAACTCTTACTCTTTGCAGATGACATGAATCCCAAGAAATCATCCAAAAAAACTACTGGAAACTATTAGCAACTTTAGCAAAGTTACAGGATATAAAATAAACACTCATAAATCCTCAACACTTCTATATATGACTAGCAAGAAACACCAGGAAGAGCTAGAAAGAGAAATCCCATTCAAAGTAACTTCAAGCAATATAAAATACCTAGTAGTCTATTTGCCATGGCAGACTTGGAAACTTTTTGAAAACAATTACAAAACGTTTCTCACACAAATAAAATCAGATTTAAATAACTGGACAAACCAACTGCTCATGGATAGGCCGAGCTAATATAATAAAAATGATAATTCTACCAAAACTAAACTACCTATTTGGTGCCCTACCAATCAAAATTCCAAAAAATTTACTTAAATGAGTTAGAAAAAATGGAAAGTAAATTCATATGGAGAAATAAAAAGTCAAGAATTTCTAGGGATTCAATGAAAAAAGTGCAAAAGAAGGTGGCTTACCCTACCAGATCTAAAATTATATTATAAAGCATCAGTCATCAAAACTGTCTGGTATTGGTTAAGAAATAGAGTGGTGGACCAGTGGAATAGACTAGGTGTAAAAGCAGGAGATGATTATAGTAATCTGCTGTTCGACAAACCCAAAGAGTTCAGCCATTGGGATAAAAACTCCCTCTTTGATAAAAACTGCTGGGCAAATTGGAAGTTAGTATGGAAGAAACTTAGATTAGACCAACACCTCATACCCTATACCAAGATGAGATCCAAATGGATACAGGGTTTAGAAATAAAAAAACAATATTATAAGCAAGCTAGAAGATCAAGGAGTAGTTTACATGTCAGATCTATGGAAAAGGAAGCAGTTTAGGACTAAGGAAGAGATGGAGAACATCACTAAAAACAAACTAGATGATTTTGATTACATTAAATTAAATATATTTTGCACAGACAAAACTACTGCAACCAAGATCAAAAGAAATGTAGTAAAGTGGGAAACAATCTTTATAACTAGTATATCTGACAGAGGACTCATTTCTAAAATATATGGAGAACTGAGTCAAATTTATAAAAAAAAAGCCATTCCCCAATTGGCAAATGGTCAAAGGATATGCAAAGGCAATTTACAGATGAGGAGATCAAAGTGATCCATAGTCATATGAAAAATTGCTCTAAATCATTACTTATTAGAGAAATGCAAATTAAAGCATCTCTGAGGTATCACCTCACACCTCTCAGACTGGCCAATATGACCAGAAAGGACAGTGATCATTGTTGGAAGGGTTGTGGGAAATCTGAGACACTAATACATTGTTGGTGGAGCTGTGAACTCATCCAACCTTTCTAGAGAGAAATTTGGAACTACGCCCAAAGGGCAACAAAAAATTGATCCAGCAATACAACTACTGGGCCTATACCCTGAAGAGATGATGAAAAAGGGTAAAAACATCACTTGTACAAAAATATTCATAGTGGCCCTGTTTGTGGTAGCAAAAAATGGGAATTCAGGGAAGCCTGGAGGGATTTGCATGAACTGATGAGATGAGCAGAACCAGAAAAACATTGTATACCCTAACAACAACATGGGGATGATGATCAACCTTGATGGACTTGCTCATTCCATCAGTGCAAAAAATCGGGGACAATTTGGGGCTGTCTGCGATGGAGAATACCATCTGTATCCAGAGAAAGAACTGTGAAGTTTGAACAAAGACCAAGGACTATTACCTTTAATTTAGGAAAAAAACCTGATATCTTATTGTCTGATCTTGCTGTTTCTTTTACTTTATGTTTCTTCCTTAAGGATATGATTTCTCTCTCATCACATTCAATTTGGATCAATGTATACCATGGAAACAATGTAAGGACTGGCAAATTGCCTTCTTTTGGGAGGTAGGAGGAGGGAAGTAAGATTAGGAGAAAAAATGTAAAACTCAAAAGAAATAAAATCTTTAAAAAAAGAAATAAATGCCTTTTGACAAGTCACATCTAAATTTTCTCCTCCAATCCAACTCATATTCAATATTATTCCAACATACAAACATTTATTAAGTGCCTACTATAAGCAAGGCAGGTTGGTGTATCAGATAGCGAGTTAATCCTGTATCTTCAGATAAAAAAGACAAAAGGCATGAAGTTCTAGCCCTTGAGGAAATTCCACTCTACTGAGAGGACAAAAATATACAAGATAATTTAATGGGAGAGGAAGAGAAGGGAGTTGAGAAAAGGACATGAGCTAAGTCTTGAAGAAGGCTATAGATTCTTAAAAGCAGAGATGGGGAGGAAATCTATTCTAGAAATGGGATAATTAGGGAGAGAGAAAGGGAGGACTCTAGCAGTTGGAGACCAGGAAAGGTTTCATGTCTTGATGTCCTTTGATAATTCTCTTTGAAAAAAATCTCTCCATCTTTCTTATTTTTATTAAAGACTCTATTTGAGGATATTTCAAATGCCTAATTTTCCCTCAGGATTTCTCTTGCAATCTTTCATGGAAGTATTTTCCTTTTTTGCAAAATGAAGATCATCATTCATGTCTTCCCTTCTTGGAAGCTGTGTCAAGATAATTTCTCCTTTCATTTTGATAAAACAGTCCCAGAGAATCAGAGAAGTAAGATAGTTTACAGGATAATAGGATTGAGAAATGACGCTTGTCTTTTGTTTTTGAAGAAAATCATGACATTAGGGAGGTGATGCCAGGACATGCATGTGAATTTGATTTGAGTGAGGGAGGTTGCTGTGCTAAGTCATCTCCAAAGTCATCTGGGTCCACTGGCCATATATGAATCAGGACAAAAGGAGATAGCCCTGGAAGCGAGGCAATTAGGTTAAGTGGCTTTAGAAATGAAAAGTACCTGACAAATTCTCTAATCAAATGTCCTTTTTTGCAAATGAAGAAACTGAATACTGGAGAATGGACAAAACTTGCCCAATCTACTGGTAAGTCACAGAGGTGAGGTTCCAGCTAAGCCTCTTCTAATTCCAAATCAGTGTTCTCCACAATGAACCTAGGGGCACAGCCTGACCAGAGGGCAGAACAAGGGTGGTTAGATCTCAGAAGCTGGTACCTAGATCTGAGACCTGAGCTATACCACTATGGGGTGGGGGGCAGCCTGTTGCACATTGCATTGACCTTCGTAAGGATCTTGCAGATGAGTCTACAGATGAGCTCACTCTGTGACCTGATAAGGAACAGGGGGAAAAAAGGTCTAGGGTCAAAAACAAGATTTTGCACCTGCCTGAAAATGGAGCACACATGTAGTTACACATTAATAGGGATCCAAGACATGCCTGGGACCCAGGACACGCAATAGAAAATCAAATGAGCATATTTATTGCCAGGAGAGTCATAATAAATGACTTTTTTCCAGTCCCCAATTCCCTTCCCCCCACTTTTCATTATGGACCTATCACAAAGCTAAAATGACAGGGGGACAAATAGCAGACCTGAACATGTGAGGAAAATCTTAACCTTTTTAGTGAGGTTATGGGGCAGTATCCTGTCTGATGCCCTGGAAGCAGTCTAGGAATAAATATTACAGGAATACTGAATGGAGAGGGGGAGGATCTGAGGAAAATGAATGTCAAGAGCAGCACCAAGGGGAATCCTCATAGGAAAGATGGAAAGAGAGAGGGGGAAGGACAAAAAGAAGGGAGAGAGAAGAGAGAGATGATTGACCAAGGGAGGAATATCTTGACAATGTTTTGTGGAATCTGTATATAATTAAAAAACAAAAAAACATGGTTATGAGTAAGTATGCTAATATCTTTGTTAATAATAGCAACCCTAATAAAGATGGTCAATAATCACACAACACTGGATAACAAAACATTAAGATATTCTCAAGTGTCATACATGATTGCAATGAAAATGATGATTATAATCAAAAGAAATGAGAAGCCATTTTCAATGAGTCTAGAAATGTGATATGACCCAGGTCCTTAACGAATGTGCAGTATAGAGAAGAAAGAACTCTTGCCTTTGCTCTACCCCCTGCACCCCACTATCATAACCCCCTACTTCTTGAGCCAGAAGCTATGTCTTGTTTTTTTCCCACAAAGTCTTGCATAGTTTAACAGGGTTTCTCCCATGAGGCACTGGAATAACAGTCAGAAGAGTTGGTTTGGCAACCTTTCTTTCTGAGGCTGTTATAAAACCAAAGCACCAAATTCTTTTGCACACTTGGTAACATGTCAGGGAAGAGCAAAGGTTTATGGGGTTTCAACATTGCGGGAAGAGAGGATGATTTCCAGGGAATTGTAAAATGAGACCTGGTACTTTCTTTTGGTGACAAAGATCAATATGTTATACTTAGAATCCATAACAGGCTGGCTGGGAACAGAAGTCCTTCAGCACAGAAGGCCTCAAGACAGCCCCAAGGCAAAGGGGAAGGACAGTCTGGCTTTAATAAAGCTTGTCTTTTCATGCCCACCTCTCCTCAAAGGACAAATTAACCATTACCTGATGTCAATGTGTGCTAGCTGCTCAACTTCAAAAAGGCTAGAATTCTTTTTTCTTTGATCTATGTTTACCAGACTGTGTTTAGGAGTATAGGGGTGGGGTAGAAGAAGTTTGGGTATAGGGAATCTGGCAAAGTCTTCTCTAAATTTTTAAATCTTTTCTGGGTTTTTCCCTCTCTCACTTTCTTTTGGTTCATGGTATATGGATCAATAGTGATGAATAAATGAGAAAGAAAAGCAAGAGAAAATGACAAAATTTGATTTGGAAATTGTTTGGCAGTATGTATGTAGCAATGCCAATTATGTGAATAAAAGTCACAAGTCATTTCTTGCAAAACACAATGATACACAAAAATCAGTTATGACTTTTCCCAAAATTCACACATTTGTGGTCTTCAATGCTAAGGGAGTCTCTCAGGGGTTGTTAATCTGAGGTCAATGGACCCCTATATGGTTTCAGAAATTAGATAGAAAAGGGCATAGACATCTTTATTTCAATATAAATGGAAATCCTTTGTAATATTATACATTTTATTTTGTGAATTTGAAAATACTACTCTCAGAAAGATCCAAAAACTTTATCAAATAGGTCAGGCATACATGACACAAAAAGATGTTAGATATTGTTCATCTGTTTTTTTTCAAGGAATCTTTTATAGATTCTTCTCATTGCCTCTCTCCTGGCTCCTTTTCAGTGAGGACAACAACCATGAGGTCCACCTATGGGGTTTCACCCTTCTTCAAACTTCTAGTTCATATAGAACCTCTAAAGCTCTCCTAGTTTGGGATTATAAACTTCTCTAGTCTGGAAACTGTTGCCTATGTGAGTGAGGAATTATTGATAGACAACAGATTATTTTATTTGGTCTTTATAAATTAAAGTTTACCTATAAATTAGATTACCCATGCCAATGAATCATTTTGGGATAACCTACTAAGAGCTAATAGGAGCTATTTGGAGCTCAAAACCATATAATCATTGTTTTAGTATGGAACTCTTACTTAGAAGTAAGAAGGTGGAATCTTTTTCTTTCTGACCTTTCTAAATTTCAGTTGAGAATAATAATTCCAATAAGTTAGTGAAGAAAGATAAGGAATTAAGAATTGACAGACATTCTTAGAGGAAGGAGAGAGAGATAAAAATATAAATGGAAAACTGAGATATGTACTAGGATGATTGGCATGATGACAATATCATTTGGCTATGCGGCCAGTGCTAAGGGCTAGATCTCATCTGGCCACATCCTGCCAACTCAAGACACATCACAATCTTTAGCATCTTTATCCTACCTCTAAAAAATGTCTATGTTCCTTCTAAGTCTATTCTCCAACTATCCTCATTCATTATTGACTTCATAGCCCATATACTAAAGAACTGTTGAATACTATACAAAAAACTTAAATTACACATTCTGTAGCATATAGTATGAAATCTGGTTGTCTTGTAAATTAATTGTAAGAAGAAAGGATCCATTAATTTCATATTCTTCCAAATATGGCAACTTCAGCATTGAGTGTATAATGACATCATCACTCTCCATATACCTAGTACCATAGGGTAATTAATAGAAAAACACAGCACAGGGATAATGCTAGACTCTCCCCCTCCCCAACTACCCAAAGAATTGTTTAAATAAGAAAAACTGAAATGTAAAAACAAATAAAACATTCAGATTCACAAAGATGCAGATGAGTTAAAAGCATGGAGGACGGTGATAGATATCTATGTTGTTCATCTTCCAAAGTGGGTAGATAAAGGAGATAACACACAACACCTAATTTACAGAGTTAGAAAAGGTTATTGCATAGTAATAGTATTTCAAGGGGACTTGGAAGAAATAGCTATTTAGTCCTGGATAGCTATTTAGTCCTGGAGAATGTTCATTTACTGACTCACAACTTAATAGATTTTAAACAAAGGTACCACAAAGGGGAGAAGAAGAAATAAATAGAAGAAAGCTTTTTCTTGATTAGGGTAACCCAAAAGGAGCATTAAAGTGTGGACAACTAGACTTGAAGTCAGAAGAAGTGGTTTGAAAACCTGACTCATATTCTTACCAGATGGTTCTGGGAAAATCATTCCATCTCTTAGAACCTCAGTTTCATTATCTGTTTCTTGGGGATAATGGTAGCTGCAACACATTTTGTAAATCTTAAGGCACCATATAAATTTCAGTATTTTAATCCTCATTCAAGCCTTGGTTCTTTTACTATTACAGAGAAAAAAGGTAAGGTAATAATGTTTTATATTAATGTTTTTTCTCTTTTTTTTCTTTTCTGTCTTTCTAGCTAAACTGAACTCACTAACAAACATTAAATTTGAAGCCTGCAAATGCCTTCATTCATTCAACAAATGCTTGCTGAGCCCAATTGCTAGTTTGAATTTGCTCCAGCTGGTTTGAAGCACTATGTCAGGGATTATGGGGGACATAAAATTGTATAATATATAACCCCTCTTCTTAGGGAATTTATAATCTATCTAAATATTTTTTAACTTAAATAAACTTTGCCCCTTTGCATTAAAAAAAAGGATTTTGCTCAATGTTTACATAGAAAAATCATCTGAGGAAGATACAAGAAGGGATGAATTAATGTGTTAAAGAGCTAAATTGATTTCTCAAGAATAACATAAGTTAAAAATCAGTATTTCCAACATCAGTTTGTGATGGACCATGAAAGTCCTCCCTTCCCTAAACTCATTCATTCAATTGTCTTAATTTACTTTGTGGCAACAGATGACACTTCTTTTTTGCATAGTTAGTTTTTTATTGATTCCCTCTTTCACTCCCCCTTCTCTATTTTTTGGTTTCTCTATCATTGTAGTGAATTTCAAGGGGGGGTAGGGAAGGGGAGTGGTCTCTGGCTACAGGTAAGATCCCAAGCAAATTCAACTAATCTCTGGGCTTGGTGAAATCTCTTTGCTGAGAAATTTTATGGCCCACTGGAATTGATGGTTTGTGTTTGCTCTTCAAATAAAGGAACCTTGGAGTTATAGGAAGGTCCTTTTAGGGGGAACTGCTGACTTTTGAAATCTCAAGTCCTGTTTCTTATCAGGTCAGTTTATTACAGGTTTCATAAATGTTTTATGAGGGACTAGTGAGGCATTGCTGACCAGGGGTGGTGGCAGCTGTCTCCAACTTTCCAGCATTGTTGACAAGATCAAAGGACAGATTTACCACCATGATAAGATCTGGAGGATAAGATAGAACAAATCCCAAACTGACTTCTTACCTCTCTCCTGCATGGACAAACAGCTGGCACTTGCTTTTCTGAATCTTTCTCCTTACCTCCAGTCCTTTGTTTCTATTCTCAATGACAAAATTAACTAGACTTGCCAATGCAATTCCCTACCATACTCAATCAACTGCTGCTGATTTTTCTCCATGATCCCAATACCTTCCCGGAATAATACTGTTTTGTTTCCATCAACATTTGCAGTACTTATACTCATGAATAAAATGATTTTTTCTACTGAAGACTTCTTATTGTGATTGGCATCCATATTTTGAAATGAGAGCCACTGGAAATAGAAACATTTCAATTAAATACTGAGATGGTCCATAAGTAGGTGGCATGGCATTGGGCAACATTCTATGAGTCTATGATCCTATAATGAAAGTATTGTTAAGTGTATAGAATGAGGCTTGGTCCTTGCCTTACAGACTTACCATCTAAATCAAGTGTGTCCAACAAGGTCCACTCATGAGGATATTATTACATATCAAACTCATTGGTAATAGAGGTTACATCATAGTCATAAATATTAAATTCTAAATATGACCCTTGACAAGGTTTTTTGGGGCAATGCAGCTTAGAAGACCTAAAAGGTTGGACATCCATGAATTCTAAATCATTATATACCCTAGAATCATATAGCAGAACTAGTCCACAGACAAGTTAAATGCCCAGGAGATATTGAACACCACAAGCCCATCCTCTCATCTGATCTTAGGCTTCTGAATTCTTCCTGAATATGTGAGACAAGGGGAGAAGAACTTAAGCAGAAGGATTCTGGTTTTCGTCACCATATCTTCTTGATTTCCCTCAGATTCCCAGTCTTTTGATTGGAACAGAGTCCTCGTTGTCTTGAGACTCAGAGGGATTCTGTTAGAACCCTGGGCAAATTGTTCAGCCTCTCCGGGCTTTGATTCTCTCTGCAGTATGAACCAGTTGAATGAACTGACTAAATTCTAAGGTCCCTTCTAATCTAATATCAAAATTCTCAAATTCTGGACACTGGGAACTATGGTCCAAGCTTGATAGTTTCCAGCGTTAGCCTCAGAAAAACACTGTGAAATAGGTAAAGTGTTTCATTCAACTCAATTCAATAAACATTTGTTAAGAGCCTACTAAATGCTAGGCTGTGTTTTTTTTTTAATACCCTGCCTTAGTGCTCCCCCTCCCCTATCTCTTTTGATGTCTTCAGTTGTGTCATTTCCTTCTGTCTCCTCAGCTTCCTCTGCATTATTCATTCACATCTGTCCTTCAGAATAGTGTCTCATCTGATTCTCAGCAAGTCATTTAACCCTGTTTGCCTCAGTTTCCTCAACTGTAAATTGAACTGCAGAAGGAAATGACAATCTTCTCTAGTATCTTTACCAAGAAAACTCCAAATGGGGTCATGAAGCATCAGCTATGACTGAACACCACCAGCAACACAAACTTTCAATAGATGAGCAAACTGAGGGACAGAGCATTAAAATAACCTACCCAGTGTCACAGAATTGAAGTATCTGATTTAAATTTGGGGAGAGTTTTAGAGGGAAAAATAATTAGAGGGTAGTTTTAAATAGTTGAAGCAAAGGTATGGGTAAATATTCAGAGAGAAATGTTTGGTTGGGGGGGTTGGGATAGTCAAGCAGGTTTTCATTTATCAGCATAAGTCAACTCTATTCTCTCATTCCCAGGGCATTGGAAATTCTCCCTCTCTAAATCATCACCCCCTTCACCCACATTCTAGAAAACATAAAGTTAAACATTAAAAGACTATATATATGTTTACCCATCTTATCTCTTTAGGAGCATCATGGGAAGTGGCATGGAATATTGGAATGAACCCTCAATTCAAAGTCAGAAGACTTGGGTCTGTGGTTAGTTCTGACATTTATAGGGTGACCTTGGGCTAGCTCACCTCTCTGAGGCCCAGTTTCTACATCTGTGAATGTGAAGGGTTGGATCAGATTCTGATTCTCTAAAATTATATGATTCTAATCAATACATCATTATTTGCTTAAAACTATTTTTGTGTTGACTTTCATTTTTAGATCATTTTTATTTCTTATCATACATCTCCCTGCTCTTTCTTACTCAGTGAACCATCCCTTATAACACAGGTTTTGAAGGAAAGAGACCAAAAAAAAAAGCTTTGTAGAAAAACCAAACAATACTCTGACCATGTCCAATATTGTACATAACATTCCTCATCCCTAAGTCCTCCAGGTCTTGTTTGATTAATTATTGGAACATACATAACACCTTGTCAATGATCATAATAATTGTGCATTGACCAGGGGAGGGAAGCAAGTGTCCATAAATGATTAGCTGTAGACCAGGGCTACCCCAGCATTCCCAGCTGTTTCTACATCACTAGGATACCTTATATGAATAAGAAGCTACTGTGCACATATGTTTCTCCAGATATGCAATGTCCTGTTTTTTAAGTATTATCACTGACTAGAAAATTTATTTTATCTCATGATTATCACCATCATTGAAATTCTATTAATTTCACCATTAATGGTAGTAATAACAATGATTGGAACTGTTGTACAAAGAAACCTAGGTTTTCTCTGGTAGAATAGGCTTCTCTGAAAGGGAAGAAGGAAGGGAAAATATTTTCCTCTCTGCAAATGGGCAGCAAGACCTTGGGCACAACCTCTCTGCCCCAGTACTCCTGAAGTCTCTTTACCTATAAGCTGAGAAAGTATAGAAATTGAGAGCATGGGTTTAAGGTTGTTTTCCAGGTATCCAAGTCCAATTCCCTAGAATCACTCCCAAACTTTGGAATAATTACACATCACAAGCAATATATAGAAGACATTTTGTAAACCTTAAAGGGCTCTCAAAATATCATTGTTATAACAATTATTCTGATAGCAATTTGAGTCATGGAATTACACATGCAATTGTTCATTTTCTAGGTCTTGAAACTGAGGAAGGGAGAACTGGAGATCTGATTGCCAGTTAAGAGCTGAAATGGAAACATATATCTTCTGACTTTGGTTTTAGTCCTGAGAATGCTCAGCCAGATAATTTGGAAACAGTAGAAGTAGAAGCTACAGAAAATTGATAAGGGATAAACATCATTATCACATCAAGTTCAGGAGTGGAAAATGAAGTCTTGTTTTCAATTAGGAAAGTAGTTCCATCTAAATTGGCCAATTTAAGACATGGTAATTTAGGGCCTTCAAATATGTTCCTAGGCTTCCAGATCACCCAAAGATTGCATCTGATTCACAGAGCAGGCTTGGAAGCTTGCCATGGTGCCTAACCCACCAGGCTGATATCTAGGGACAGTTGTTCCTGACTATGCTTATTCTGAAAGAGAACAGAAAGTTCAATACCCTTGCTTCCTCTCCTCCTCCCTAAGCATCTGGGAAAATGACTTGGCAGTCCCCCCCCCCCCCATTATGGCCTTCCCTGACTCCCATCCAGGAGCAAGGCAGGTCAGGAGGCGGTACTCAGAGCTGGGCAAGGCAGGCCATGGTATGGAGCTTATAGGACTGTGGTCTGGACTTACTTCTCTGCTTCTCCATTTGGGGAGAAAGCAGTTTTCTCTGCTGAGCAAAGCAGAGAATAACTCCAGCTTCCATTCCTCATGTTTTATATGGCCAAGGCCAAGGAGGCTGGACCTCGTGTAGGGGAAGACGGGGGTGGGGGACTGATGGAGAAGGGAACTTTATTGTCTGTGAAATTGTTTCCGAAACATTATCAACTCAGATTATTGGCTCCAAATTTCAGTACCCAAACCAGAGAGTAATAGGCTTTTTACAATGTAGTAAAAAGGGTATTAACTAGTGTTAGGATTGTCTCATTCTCCATTTACTTCACTCTTTTATCAATATTGCCATAATTTGACACTTGTGAATGGAGGAGGATTGTAAAGTGTCCACAGATCCTGTAAAACATGTTAAATAGAGATTAGTATTACTACTTGTTTTAAACCCCAGTAAAAGATAATTAAATTGACTGATGTGGCTGTAAATCTCACTTTTATCAAATCCTCACTCTCAATCCTTATGATTTTATAGCATCATTAATGCTCTGACTATATCATTCATCTTGCATGGTCAATGTTACCTGTAGAAGGAGGAGGAGAAAATAGAAGATGAAATCTCACCTAAACTCAAGTCTGTGCTGGCTCCTTCTGACTTCATGGTTGTTTTTCTTTATATATGAAAGTGGTATGAAGAGATCATAGGTCATAGCATCATAAATCTAGAGGTGAAAGGGATTTAGAAGTCATCTAGTTACAGCAACCTCCTTATTTTACAAATGAGGAAACTGAGGCTCAGGGATGAATGAAAAAGCCCCATGTTAGACAAATAACCTATGAGGTGGGACGTGAACCTGAATCTAGGTCTTTTGACTCACAGTGGTGAATTGGGGTCTATTTATTTTGCCTTTCAAGAATTGATTTTAAAATTTTCAGTATGAATATTTGCACTCCAGAAATAAAAAAACTAGGGACCAGATTTATTGTTTTATTGACTGTTTAGATTAAGAAAGTGTTGGGAAAATATCAATAATTAAGATTAAACTTAAACATTTGTTGTGTGTACCTTTTTGACATTGTCAAGCACCATAAGTGCCATATTTTTTCCATGTTCTGTTGCCTCTGAGTGATCCATGCTTTTGCTTCAGAAATGCTAAAGGAAACCATCAGTGGATAGAAAAACAATAAAGATTTATATTGACCTGTCAAGTCTATTGCAAGTCATGAGAGAAGCAATAGCTAACTCTGGCTTCTTTGGATATGAATGGTTCTTCTTTGGCCATTTTAGAAGCAACCAGTTTTAGTGCCTTCAATTGCCAAACATTAAACAGAATCCTTCATGGCCGCTTTCAACACCCAGATTCTCACTTGTGATCAAGTAACATGTCTCCTGTATAAGCGGGTCAGGGAGCAGAGATAAATAATATGTGATGGAATTGAAACATGATGCGAGAAACACGGTGCAAAGTCATGACCTGAGAGTGACTGGATTTGAGTTGGAATTCAGGCTCATCCCAAAGGGACTCTGGGCAAGTCATTTCCCTAGTCCTGGAACACACTATTCTCATTTGTAAAATTTGAGTCTGATGGTTCTAGTTTAGGTTAAATACAAGATTATGAAAGGATTCTTAATAAATGACAACAGGAAATATTTTCACAGAGAGGAATGAGTCAATGACATCCTTCTAAGAAGGATTCCTGGCTTGGAAAGAGGAGAACTTCCACTACATGGCCTAGAGTTTTTAGAAAAGATTGCCATTCCAGGGGTTCTGGAAAAGTCTATGTTACTTCATTGGAAGTTAGTGTGAAGGTTAACCAAAGTAATGGAATGAGTCTATTCCTTGGGAAGCTATTCTTCTCTTAGTGATGCTCTAATGTTGCTCCATAACTAGTTAACTAGCTTGCATTTATATCTAGTTAGCATTTATAAACCTTAAAGATTTGCTAAGTACTTCACAAATCTTATTTAATCCTTTTAAGAATCCCTGGAGGTAGGTTCTGTTATTATACCTTTTTACAGTTGAGAAAACTAAGGCAGACAGCATTTGAGTGACTTGCCCAGAGTCACACAGCTAGTAAAGTGTCTGAAGTCTAACTATTATTCATTCACTTCTCCCCTGGTTGATGCCTGCATGCTCTGGTGACTTAGAATTATAGGCTATTAGAGCTAGAAAGGTCTAGTGAGATCATATTAAGTTATAGGATCATAGGCTCACAAATTTAGGGGAAGCAGCATGGCATAGTGGATGGAGTACTGGATTTGGAGTCAGGAAATCTTGGGTTCAAATCTCACCTCACTACTCATCTTAAAATAGGGATAACAATAACACTTTTCATAGGGTTGTTGTGAGATGATATATGTAAAATGCTTTTTTGTTGCTATTGTTTTAAGACTCTTGGATTATCACAACTATATCTCCTATGCTAAATAACATTAATCATATAAAGAATGTTTTAATCTTCACTCTGGGTTAAGAATCATTTAGTACAGGATCAACTCCAGGGTTGGAGTTCCAGTTTGACATTTAATTATCTACATATTATATTCATACTTGTGTAACTATATAAATATAGTCACTATATATGTAAGTTTCTATGTGTGTGCATAGGTATATATAGATATGTGTCTATTTAAAATATGGGGCTTCTCTGAACTTCAGAACTTCATTAGTAAAATTGGATAAAATGCAGTTGTACTGCTGTCTCTTTCACAGAGAGATTGAAGAGAGCATTTCAGGCCCTGGTCAGCCCTGATAGGGATCCTTCAGGGATCCTGAACCATCCTTGCTATGTGGGAGAGATCTACAATCTTCAAAAGTCCCCCCCCAACCCCCCCACCAGTGTTGTATGTACAATACCCACAAGGTCAGTATCCCCAAAGTAGAGGTTCTTAGATATACGGACTTTCACACATCTATTCTTTTTTTTTTTTAATTTTTAAATTTTTTTAGGTTTTTGCAAGGCAAATGGGGTTAAGTGGCTTGCCCAAGGCCACACAGCTAGGTAATTATTAAGTGTCTGAGACTGGATTTCAACCCAGGTACTCCTGACTTCAGGGCTGGTGCTTTATCCACTAAGCCACCTAGCCACCCCCACACATCTATTCTTGACGTTAACAAGGGGGCTGCGAAAGCACCTAAATGCCCTCTCTTCGACAGCTCTGGAGTCTGATTCTAGGGTGTCTAGAGAGCCCAAAGTCTTGACTTTTGGACAAGGTCAAGTTTCCAGGCCCCTCTGAGGCCCAGAAGTGCTCTTTGGATGGTCTTGATTGCACAAACTGGAACACTGAACACAAGGAAATGGTGATAGCAGGCAGTCATCTGGGAAAGGTTGGATACACACATAAATGTTTTTTATTATCTAGGGTGAAATGATAGGGTACCTTGGTTGGGATCAGCAAGCTGAAAGTTCAGAAGATAAGCAACTCCTAGCAGGGAGGGTTAGTGGCCTTAGGTTGATTCATGCTGATGAGGACAACTCCCCTTTTGAACTTTCAGACTGCTTGGCTTGGAGCATGTGGCTAAAGTGTTCCCTTGGCCTGTATTTCATAACCATGGACACCCAGGAGCATGAGGACAGAGGGGAAAAATTTTCTGGGCCACAGCTGAGGTTGCTTAGCTCTCTAGATTTTTTTCTTTTTTTTTTTTTTTCTGTTGCTGGGTTACCTCAATGGGTTGATTTTTATTTCTGAATCATAAATAGTCTATGACAACCAGGAGGGACAATATCCTCAACAAATATTTACAAAGCCTTCACTGTGTGCCTAGCTAGGGGTTTGTTTAGGGAGAAGGTTAGTCTCTGCACTTAGAGAACTTATAATCTAGGGGAGGGGGTGAGATAGATAAACACACAAAGTAAGATCAGAAATTATATGTAGATAAATACACTTTTATGCTTGGCTAAATATATAATAGACAACAGGGGTTAATGTCCCTAGCCAAGAAGAAGAATGGCAACTTCATGAATTCAGATTCTGTTTATAGTTATTTTGTGAACAAGAAAGATATGTTAGCCTAAGATAGAGTGAAACGTTAATGGTCAATTTCAATATATATGAGAATATGGAAAACTTGGGTCCCTGATATAAATGTGAATGGGAAGAATTCCAATGTGTAATACTTTACTAATATGTAATAAAAACAGAAAATCTTAAACAAATGATTACAAGTCACAACAGAAAGGTAATCAAGATCTTACTCAATGACTTTACTCACTACTCTTCCCTGCTTTGGATATATTAAATCTTGTCCTGTGGCATGTGCATACAAAGTAGGTGTAGAGCTATAGGTGAATATTCATGGGGCTATAACTAGCAATTTTCGTGCTGGGGCAAAAAATCCTCACCCAAATAAATTGAAGCAAGTAGAATAAAATATTTCAAACTAACTTTAAAATACAAATTTGGCTTGTGGTGGGAGAACTTGGAGAGCATCTCCTGGGGGCCTGAAAAGGAGATCCTGGAACTCTTTAAGTTCCCCATAGGGTAGTAAGGTGTGGTGGTCATAGGAAGTAAATACATCTTATTTTAACTAATAATTACAGTCATGTAATAAAACTAGTTATTTCTATCAAGTGCTATGAATACTTCCTAAATTTTAGTGCTTTAATGCTTTAAAGTCTTGGTCACTTTGCCTTACAAATTTGCTCATATATATATATATATATATATATATATGATATATATGCATATGTGTGTTCACAAATATATTCATTGGGACTAGGATATGAATTGGACCTTTGCCTTCATTAGTATAGTGAACTTTCAAGTGAGAAAACTCCCTATACCAATGTAGGTCAGCCTTCCCCTACAACTTAGAGTATTAGAGAGTTTCTATTTTTTCCTTTTGTAAACAATATTTTATTTTCCTCCCAATTACATATTAAGAAAATTTTTAGCATTCATTTCTACAGGATTTTGAATTTTAACTTTTTCTTCCTCCTTCTTTCCCTCTCCTGACCTCTTC
This sequence comes from Macrotis lagotis, assembly GCF_037893015.1. NCBI lineage: Eukaryota > Metazoa > Chordata > Mammalia > Peramelemorphia > Peramelidae > Macrotis > Macrotis lagotis. The sequence continues at coordinate 733,352,162 of NC_133658.1, forward strand.
TGAAAATGATAGGCAGTTTGATAGAGTTTATATGTGGGTGCATGAAAACATTTCTATATTGGTCTCAATTGGAAGAAGAAATAAACTAAAAGAAAAAATACTAGTAAGAATAAAGTAATTGAAAAAAAATTTGACATTCAGCATACCTTAGAGAGTTTTTTCGAGTATGAAAAAAACCAATGGCTTGCTGAGGTCACATAGTATGTGTCCAAGGCAGAACTTGAACCATCTTTCTGGCTCTGGGGCTATCTATCCATTATAGCACATAGCCTCTCTATATTCACATATGCGCATATTCTTAAAATAGAGAAGCAGAGTCTGAAGCTATGATTTCATCAACATATGCAACTCTAGATTATGGAAATTCCCTCCACTCATGATTTCCTGTTAATCATCTCAAACTTGCAATTTTAAAGAGCTACCTGGGTTTATTGGGAGATAACTTGCTCATGGTCATACAGTTAGTAAGTAGTCCTGAGTCCAAGGTCTCTCATAAAATTGTTATATGCACATATAAATGACAGGCAATTAAGTGAGTGGGTTAAATTGAGGTTGGTATGAGAGGGTTAATGTAAGATAAGGACAGTCAAGAAGTTGCCAAGGAGGTTCTACTGTTTAACCCAAAGAAAGGACAGTCAGGTGGCACAGTGGACAGAGCAACACTGGGTCTTTGGAATTAGGAAGATTCATCTTCGTGAGTTCAAGTCTGACAGTAGACACAGGGCTGAGACCCTGGAAAGTCACTTAACCCTGTTTGCCTCAATTTCTTCTTCTGTTAAATAAGCTGGAGAAGAAAATAACAAATTACTCCAGTAATTTTGCCAAGAAAACTCCAAACAAAATAACAAAGAGTCAGATATGACTGAAATGATTCAACAACAGCTCAAAGAAATTTGTTTGTAAATCAAAGATTTACAAAAACTTGGTCATTCTTCTCAACTTACCTTGCCAAGAGAAGTTATTTTGTTGGGGATTTAGTCAGAGCATCTTATCAAACCAACATTTTCCCAGGGTCTCATTTAAAAAAATGAAAACAACTTTCTACTTTATTCTTAAGAGGATGCCACCTTCCCGACCTAAGCATCCAAAAGGGAGCATTCAGGTGAGAAATTGCTGGGCAATCACCCAAGTGAAAACCCCATGGATGAGGCTGAGGGCTGAGGCTAAGGCACTCTCAGTTGTCGAAGCTAATAAACTAGACTATCTTGAAGTGTAAACACCATCTTGTTTTGCCAACTATTAGATTTTTACTACTCTCCAATAAAGAGTGCACATTATTCCATTCAAATAATATTCCACTCATTGTTTCCTAAAGAGTTCCATTTAAAAGAGATGTCAACAGTTTTCACTCTTTAAATTAAGAGTAATAGGCTTTTATAGCATAGTATAAAGATATCGTCTGGAAAAGGCTATATTTGCAAGAGCTCTATTTTGCTTTTATCTATCAATACAGCCCCAATTTGACACTTGTGAGCAAAGGAAGCTTGTAAAGAGACCATAGACCCCATAAAGTAGGTAACATTTAGATTAGTCTTACAGCTCATTCTAGACATAGTAAAATGATAATTTAATTAACTAATGGGGCTATAAGCTCTCCAGTTTATCTAATTAGTTCTCTTCTCCTTTACCTTCTAGCTATTTGGGCTCTTCAGTGTTTACATTATTAGCAATATCTTGGGCCATGGCTCATTTGCCTAAAGAATTGAATTTAGTACAGGAGTTCAAGTGCTTTCTTGCCACTGTGGTAATTCTAACTACTTTTGTAGGTTGACCTGGCCTTGGCCTATGTCCCAGGTAGAAAGACAAGTAATTAGGTTGTAGAGAGACTTGAACAGTCACATAAATCACAGGATGGAGAGTTCCTACTTGTACATTCTATTTACTTTATGTGTATTTTCTGTAATTTAAGTATCTACTTAACCTAGAGTGATAATAATTGACATTTATATAGGCTCTAAAGTTTGCAAAACATTTTATGTTTAACAGTTCACTCATAACAAGAGACAACTTGGCATAAGGGATATGGTACTTGGGAGGAAAGAGAAGGAAACTAGCATTAACTAAGCACCTATTCTAATGAATATTATCCCTTGAGGAATATATCTCATTTGATCCTCCTCACAACAACCCTGTAAGGGTGGTGCTATTATTGTTTCTGTTTTACTGTTGAGGAAACTCAAGTTTAGAGTAATACAGTTAGTAAGTGTATGAGGCTAAATTTGAACTCAGGTTTCATTGACTCCAAGATACCGTTCCATCCTCTGAGCCATCGTGCTGCCACCAGCTTGAGAATCAGAAAGACAGGTTCAAATTCCAGATCATATACTTATTAATCATATGATCCCAGGTAACTCTTTTAACTTCTCTGTGCCTCAATTCCCTCATCTGTAAAATGAAATAGCTAGAGTTTGAGATTTCTTCTAGCCTTGGATCTTTGAATAAGTTGATTACTTAGGTATTATTATTCCTTTATTTATTTATTTATTTATTTATTTATTTATTTATTTATTGCAAATGAGGAAACTAAACCTCAGCATGCTTAAGTGATTCAACCCACACAGCTACTAAATATCAGTAACAGTATTCCTAGCTCAGGAGTCTATATATATATCATGTTCCCTTTCAGTTATAAAAGCCTTCAGCCCTCTTGAGTGAGCAAGATTGTCTATTCAAAAGGTGTTCCTCAGTCATTTTCTTCCCACAGTCATTATTTTAATTTCTTGTTCTAAGATATATTATACTTGGCCCCCACCTGGTAGAAGAGTGCCTTCAACTCTGCTTTAACCTATCCCTTTGTAATGAGACGTGGTTCTTATTTTTTGCTTTTTTAGGTTTTAAAATTCCTGGACCTGAAATCCAGGAGACTTGGAGTTCAATTATGATCTCAAACACATGCTAGCTATATCATGGTGGACAAAACACTTAATCTTTGTTTCCTCAACTGAAAAATTGAGAGAACATTAGCAGTACCTTACATGGTTGTGGTGAGAGTCATATGAGCTATTATTTGCAAAGTGCTATGCAAAACCTTAAAACAATATAGAAATGCTAGTTACTATTATCATTTTCTTTCTATTTCCAACTCACAAACATGCAAGAGCAGGTCGTTCTAGATGATTCTACTCAGAAACTTACTGCCAATATAGAATTTTACTCTGCCACAACTGAAACATCCTATCTTGTTCTAGGTACTACAATTTTAGGAATTAAAATCATGAGCAATTTATATAATGCTTTGAGATTTGCAAAATATTTTACATATGTGAACTCATTTGATCTTTACAATAAATCTGAGAGGTAGGTATTATTATGATTCTTAATTTATAGATCAGGAAACCAAGACAAAAGGAGGTCAAGTGACTTGCTCAGGGTCACGCAGCTAGTAACTGTGAATTTGAATGTTGGTCTTCCTGAGTCCAGGCCTGGGGCTGCACCCACTGTGTCATTTACTTGACTGGGATCAAAGAATCTTAATTTAATGTTTGTCCTTCATTTTTGAAGAAGGCCATAACATAAGGGAGGTGATGCCATGACAAACACATGAATTGGATTTGAGTGAGAGTGTGCTGTACTAAGCCACTCAGTCTTATTTTTTCTTCCAGAGCCATCTGGGTCCAGTGGCCAGATATGAATCAGTGTGACTGAAAATGATCTTGGATGTGAAGCAATCATGGTTAAGTGACTTGCCCAAAGTTACAGAGGTAGTAAGAGGCTGGATTCGAATTCCCATCCTCCTGACTCCAAGGCTAGTACTATATCCACTGCTCCACCTAGCTGCCCCAAAGAATCTTAGAGATGGAAGGACCTTATGGGTCATCTCATCCAACATCCTCCTTTTACAGATAAGGAGATTAAGCCTCTAAAAGGTGAAATGACTTGCCCAGAGTTAGAAAGGTAAGAAGCCTAAGTGGCAGAGCCAGCGATCAACTCTGTTTTCTAGGAGTCCAAATCAAGGACTCTTTCCAGGGTCCAAATTTACACAAAAGCCAATGGCCACACTGGGATTTAGCTTGAATCCCTGAAGTTTCCTAGGACAATTTTGGTCTTCCAGGAATTCTAAGCTCAGAAGTAATGACATATTTAAGGAGTAAGAAGCCAGAGCCAAGGTAGAGAGTAAAAGGCCTAAGTAATTTGAGGCCTTGTATAAGGCCCTGTATAAGGAAGACCAACATTCATCCCTCAGAGTACCCTGGTTAGCCTACCTTTACAATATCAATAAAACTACTTTGGATTATTCAGTGAGATGATTATCTGGTTTGAAGATCATTCAGACTTTTTCTTTCTCTTAGTGGCTCATTAGCACCATGACATGGGTGCCCCTATGGATAGATGTAAATATTGTGAACCATTGTGTTGAATATTCCTAGAACTCTATGTATATTTTACTTGTCAGAGAGACTATTGACTAGACTTCACCTTAGCTGCAGAGTGAGACTTCAGTGTCAGTACTCCTGAATGTCTTTCTCCTAAAGTTTTATTGGGGAACTAAATAGCATAATGTTCGGATTAATATAATTTTCCAAACTGTTGCAAAATGGGTGAAATTCAAATGATGGTTAAAAGACAGGACTTCTAATCTATCCAGGATGATCTCTCAGATTTCTTCTAGCTCTCAGTCTTTTCATCCTACATTTTTTTTGATCATCTGATGTGTGGAGACATCTATACATTGCCCCAGGTAGAATTACAGAGAAGGTGCTAATCTGCATTGGTGGAAGGAGTTTCCTATGCTAATAAAATACAATGGATAATATCTTGTCATATTAATTTTTGTTTAGTCATTTTTCAATTGGGTCCAACCATTTGTGATTCCATTTAGGGTTTTCTGAGTAGAGATATTGGAGTAGGTTATCATTTCCTTCTCCAGCTCATTTTACAGAGGAGGTAACAGGGTTAAGTGATTTGTTGAGGGTTACACAGCTAATAAGTGTCTGAAACCAGATTTGAACTCAGAAAGGTGAGTCTCCTAGGCTCCAGATCTCAACCTCTATCCACTGTACTAGCTGCACTGTCATATTAAATCCAAGGGTAATTAATTACATTAATATACATTATAGTAATAATTTTGCAACAATCTAGTGTATATGCAATCTTTATAGAATTCTCAAAATAGAATTCATTTTTGTTGGCTTGAACTTTACAAAGAAATATGTTTCCTATGGTGCCTTAATGAAGAGCTCTGTTTGGGCCTAAAGCAAATGCTCAATAATTCCCAGTTACAACTCCAATAAGTAGAGGTCTTCACTGTAACAGTAAACCAGGACTATGAGTTATATCTGCTTCAGCTGTAGACTTGAGAGATGGAGGGCTATCATTGAATATAACCTCCTTATTTTTACATAGGAGAAAACTCAGAATCCAGGGGTCAAGCTAATTACCCAGCATCACATAGGTGTGTAAGGGCAGAAACAGATTTTCATTCCAAGCTTCTTAATTCCAAATCTAGTGTTCTTGTCACTACTTTACATCAGGTTGCTTCTTTCCTTCCTCTCAAATGATTCAGTTCAAGAAAATTGACGTGAAATACACTCCAGATGCTGCTAAAGGAGTTTAAAAATTCAAGTGTGACAAATTCCTTTACAAATTATTTATGGAGATTAGGGTCAATTGAGTTCCAAACCAGACTGTTTTGGAATTTGAAATGGAATACTGCTGCCATCTTGTGTGAGAATCAAATATGGCATGGTAACTTAAAAATTTACACAGCATCTGGGATTCAGGGACTCAGGGACATACCAAGCATAGATGCTAGATTATTTTCCATTTAGTAAAAGTTCCTAACTATATCCCAGGTTTCATTAAGAGTTAGAGTCAGGAGAAGAGTATCCACATAAGTGTAAAAAGCTATTTGATTTCTGCCCTTTGTTCATGAAGAGGATCAAAATGACATCACTATGCAAGAGTGTCCAGTGTGTCCATCCGTAGCTTATCAGATCCATATGAGTTTGGAATGCTCTAACACAGGTCCATGAATCAGCCATGTGAACATTTGGGGTGGATACTCTAAAAAAAAGTGTATCTTGCCTTTCTTTTGAGCTAATTTAATTCTGCTTTGATTATAGAAGACAGCATCTTCTCTGATGAGGGTCTGCCATTCTGGGTGGTCCTGTACCAATGTCTCCCATGTCATACAATCTATTCCAAAGTTCTTAAGAGAGCCCTTGAGAGTCTCCTTTTTCACATCACCTCCTCTCCCTTCTCACTCCCTCCCCACACAATTGCCTTGTATGAGTTCTCCATAAAATAATTTTTTTTGACAAGCCTACATTTGGCATTTGAACAACTAGGTTAGCCCATCAGAGTTGAGTGAGTGTAAAGAGAGAACTATAGGAGAAAGAATCCTGGATTTGTCATCTAGGAACTAGGTTATGAATCCTGGGTCTGCTATTAGCAATGTGACATTTACCAAGTCAATTAATTTATATGGGGGAAATATCATGTTCAATTCTAGGCATCACATTTTTTGAAGGCTAGTTGTAAGATGGAGAATATCTTTTTTGTGTGCATTGGATCTTTTTGGCATTATGATGAAATCTTTGGAACCCTTGCTAGAATAGTATTCCAAATGCATGAAACAAGATACATAGAATCACAAAGTATTCTATTCAAATATTATTATCAAAATGCTTTAACAAAAAAAAAAAAAGATCACAAGTCCAAAGTTAAGAATTTGTGAACTAGAGAACATAGACATGTTAATACTCAAATGGACCTTTGTTCTCATCAATTTAGATGCTTTTTCTAATGAAGAAGATAGGAGGCTACATCTGTTTGATGTGATTTTTTTACCTAATAGTTTGCCACAGGGAGTTCAATGTGCTTGGAATTTTCCTCTTTTTCTACTGATATTCTTTTTTTTTAAATGTTTTTTGCAAGGCAATGTGGTTAAGTGGTTTGCCCAAGGCCACACAGCTAGGTAATTATTAATTGTCTGCGGCTGGATTTGAACTCAGGTACTCCTGACTCCAGGACCAGTGCTCTATCCACTGCGTCACCTAGCCACCCCTATTCTGATATTCTTAAGGGAAACCTGTAGATTATCCTCACATGTACTTCCCCATGTCTTTGGGATCAGCCTCTCTCTTTGACTTACAATTTCCTGATGGCATCCTTTGATCTAGTTGTCCCAAGTTCCTTATCTGTTATGTTTGATAGCCAGTTCACACTCACTATGTAGCTCCAAATGCACATTTTTAGAAATTTGAAGTCTATAACATCCCATACCATATTCTCATGTGACAGTTAGAAAATTGATAATAACAAGATGGGACATGGTTTTAAGGAGTTAAGCATTTGTCATTTTTTGAAGACAATTCAGTTTGTATTACTCCTTTTCAATTTTAGATATATCTCATTTTTTCATTAATACTGCTTGCCCCATTTACTGATTGATAAGCTCTAGATATGTGTCATATTTGTGTCATAATTTGATCAAAATACAATCTTCGTTCACTTGTTTTTTTCCCTTTGAAGATGGTTAAATCAAACTCTTCGAGTGATTACAGTTGTCTTTCAGTAAACTGTTCAGTGTTTCAGGGCTTGATGCAAACAAAATGCACATCTAGAGACTCATCAACCATGGGAATTCCTCTCAAACTTTGGTCTCTGCACTGAATCTTTTCACAACAGTGGTGAAGAATTTGGTGAATATACACTGTGCATTATCAGAAAGTCTTATAGCAAGATTTTCTCTGTTGTTTTATCTTCCAAGGAATCTTGAGTAATGTTGAAATATGAATGGGAGCTTTGTTGTTGAAAGGCAGTTTTTTTAAAATAAAAGAAAGATTTTATTTATTTTGAATTTTACCATTTCCCCCAATCATGCTTCCCTCCCCCCACCCCCACAGAAGGTAGTCTGTTAGTTTTTACATTGTTTCCATGATATACATTGATTTAAGTTCAATGTGATGAGAGAGAAATCATATCCTTAAGGAAGAAAAATAAAATATAAGAGATAGCAAAATTACATAATAAGATAATATTTTTTATTAAATTAAAAGTAATATTCTTTCATCTTTTTAAACTCCACAATTCTTTCTCTGGATACAGATGATGTTCTTGATTGCAGATAGGCTAAAATTGTGCCTCATTGTTGCACTGATGGAATGAGCGAGTCCTTCAAGGTTGATCATCACTCTCATGTTGCTGTTAGGGTGTACAATGTTTTTCTGGTTCTGCTCATCTCACTCAGCATCAGTTCATGCAAATCCTTCTTGGATTCCCTGAATTCTCATCCCTCCTGGTTTCTAATAGAACAATAGTATACATATACCACAGTTTTCTAAGCCATTCCCCAATTGAAGGACATTTACTTGATTTCCACTTCTTTGTTACCACAAACAGGGCTGCTATGAATAATTTTGTATAAGTGATGTTTTTACCCTTTTTCATCATCTCTTCAGGGTATAGGCTCAGTAGTGTAATTGCTGGATCAAAGGGTATGCACATTTTTGTTGCCCTTTGGGCATAATTCCAAATTGCTCTCCAGAAAGATTGGATGAGCTCACAGCTCCATCAACAATGCATAAGTGTCCCAGATTTCCCATATCTCTTCCAACACTGATCACTGTGAAATACAGTTTTTAAAGCAGGCTTTTGTTTTACCAAATCAAATGATCTTTCAAAATAAAGGAAGGTCTGAAAGAAGGGAAGGTATCAAAGACACAGTAAAAAAAAATCAGATTTTAAGGTGCCAGGGAAACCCTTAGATTATTTACATATACCACACTATAATTATATGACCACCATCTTTTTGACTTAACATTTTCCTGAAGGTATCCTTTGCTCTAGTTGCCCAAAGTTCCTAATTTGTTATGTGATGCAACCAGTTCACATCCACCATGTACCTCTCTATTGTCCTCTGTGTGAAAATCTTGTGATGTTGCCATTGGAGATTAGCAAAGAGGTTAGGGCAAGCTGGATAAAATTGAGACTCTTCTTCTTTTTTATTTTTTATAAGGCAATGGGGTTAAGTGGCTTGTCCAAGGCCACACAGCTAGGTAATTATTAAGTATCTGAGACTGGATTTGAACCCAGGTACTCCTGACTCCAGGACTGGTGCTTTATCCACTGCGCCACCTAGCCATGTGACCATTTGACATTAGTCAATTAGTCAAAGCCCTTAAAGAAATCTTAGAAGACCTTTAAAAGGAATTTAAAAAATCAAATAAGAGAGCACAAGGAAATTTAGGAAAAAATAAAATCAATTCAAGACAATTATGAAAAGACAGGAAAAGAAAAGAAAAATTTAAGGAAGATAACTCCCTGAAAATTAGAATTAGACAATTGGAATCAAATGATGTTATAGGATACCAAGGAAAAATAGAAGAGAATCTGAAATCTTTCATTAGAAAAACAACTGATCTGGAGAACAGATCAAGGAGAAGTGATACAAGAATTGTCAGACTACCTGAATATTATGTTAAAAAATCTGGATACAATGTTACAAGGAAAATTGCTCTGAAGTTTTAGAATAAAATGGTAAAATAGAAATAGAATTCACCAATCATTACTGAAAGAGATCCTAGGAAGAAAACTTATAGGAATGTCATAGCCAAATTTCAAAATTTCCAGGTTAAAGAGAAAATATTGTAAGCAACAAGAAAGAAACAACTTAAATACTGTGAAAAATCAATTAGAATTTCACAAAACCTAGTAGATTCTACTCTAAAATATCATAGGTCTTGGAACATGATATTTCAAAGAGCAAAGGAGCTGGTGTTGCATCCAAGAATAACTTATCCAGCAAAGTTCAGTATAATCCTGGATGAAAAAAGTAGATATTTGATGCACTGAAAGACTTTCAGGTATTTGTAACAAAAAGATCAGAACTCAGTGGAAAATTTGATTTTTGAAAGATTCAGCAAAAATATAAGGAAATCATTAAATATTAATTACAAGTCACTGATTAAGGTCAAACGGGATTACTTAAGATATGTGAAAATGTTAATATTATTGATTATTAGTTATTATTATTATTAGTAGTAATAGTATTCCTAAAACTGTTATCATTGCTAAGATAGATTGAAAGAAAGGTTGGGGCTTAGTTTTGTATGATGATATGATTATAAAAGCAAAATTGGGTCAGAAGTTGTTAAAAGGAAAAATTATCTCATAAAAATGGGCTGTGAAAGGAAGAATTAATTCAGAGGAAGCCAGGTGGGGTAAGGGAAGGGAGCTGGTAATATTGGAGCCTCTCATGTGAGTTGAAGAAGAAACAGTGTGTGTGTATATATACATATATAATATATATATATTATATATATATAAAGAGAGAGAGAGAGGTTTAGAAGTCTTAGAAGTAAGATAAAAAGATAATAAAACAAATAGGGTGAAAAGAAAACTGAGAAAAAATAGTGAATAAAAAATAAGATGAAGAGAAATAATTTGTAACTCTGAATGTGATTGGAATGAACTCACCAGAACATGGAAACAGCTGAATGAATTAATCAGAATCCAACAATATGTTTACAAGAAACACATTTAAGAATGAGAGATACACACAAAGTTAAAATGAAGGGGTGGAGTAGAATTTATAATGTTTTAACTGATGCAAAAAAAACCCCAACCCAATAGGTAGTAATTACAGTCTCAGACAAAGTTATGACTAAAAAATAAAAGAGATAATCCAGTAACTACACTTAGATAAAAGTTATCAAAGATAAAAAGCAATATCAGTACTGAGCACCATGATATTTGTCCTTCATTCTCAAAGAAAACCATGACATCAGGGAGGTGATGCCATTAGCAAATACATGAATTATATTTGAGTGGGGGGGGGGAGTTGTGCTAAAATCACCAGCCTCAGTTTCTCCTCCAGAGTCATCTGGATTCAGTGGCCACATATGAATCAGGATGACTGGAGATGGCCATGGATGTGAGGCAATCAGGGTTAAGTGACTTGCCCAAGGCATACAACTAGTAAGTGTCAAGTGTCTGAGACCAGTTTCAAACTTCTGTCCTCCTGACTCTAAGAGCAGTACTGTATTTTCTGCACCACCTAACTGCCCATATGGAACCTATAGGCACCAAAAATATCTAAATTTTTAAAAGGAAAGTTAAATGAATTATAGGTGGAGTTAGGTAATATTAGGGGACTTTAATCTTTCCCCTCTCAGAACTAGGTAAGTCTAAGAAAATATGAAAGAAGTTAAGAAAATGAATAGACTTTTCAATAAACTAGATATAATAGCTATATGGAGAGAATTGAATGGAGAAATGAAAACACCTTTTACTCATGGTAACAATGGAGATTGAGCACATTTTAGTGCATAAAAATGCTATAAAAAGCAGAAATATTAAAAGTATCTTTTTCAGTTTATTTTGCAATAAAAGCATATTTAATAAGGGACCAAGGAAACAGAGATTACAGACTATTTGGAGAGCAGACAATCTAATCCTAAAGAATTAGTGAGTTAAAGAACAAATTAAATGATCAATAATTTTATTAAAGAGAATGACAATTATGAAATGTAGCAAAAGCAGTGATTTGAACATAGTTTTTATCTCTATATCAATAAACCAAGAGCATACTAATGAATTGAGTATATGGTTAAAAATATTTGATAAGGAAAAATTAAAAATTTCCAATCAAACAATAAATTGGAAATCATAAAAATTCAAAGTAAGAAATGAAATTGAGAGTAAAAATTGAATTAATAAAACTAGGAGTTGGCTTTAATGAAAAAACAAATAAAATAGACAAAGAATTGATTAATATGATTTTAAAAAAGGAGAGATGGAAACCAAATTACTAGCATTAAAAATTAAAAGGGTTACTATATCACCAATGAAGATGAAATTAAAACAATTATTAGGAATTATTTTGTTCAATTATATGTCAATAGATTTAAAAATTTAAGTGAAATAGAAGAATATTTACAATAATATAAATTACCTAGATCAGCAAAAGAGGAAATAGAATATCTAAATAGATTGATTTAAGAAAAAGAAATTGAATCAGTCATAAATGACCTTCTTAAGAGAAAAGCACTAGGATCAGTTAGATTTACAAATGATTTACATTTAGCATTTAAATTCAACTAATTCTATATTAAATAAATTATAGGGTATAACAGATAAAGAAGGGATTCTACCAAATTCCTTTATGAAACAAATATGATACTGATTTCTAAAGCAGGAAGAGTAAAAACGGAAAAAGAAAATCATTATAGAACAATTTAATTAATGAATATCATTGAAAAATTCAAAATAAAATACTAGCTAAAAGATTACACAATGAATTACAAAGATTATCAGAAATACAGGGAAGCTTTAACATAAATAAAACTATCAACATACCTGATTTTCTTAATAATAAAAGTTTAAAGCTTTTGATAAAATTTAACACTCATTTCTTTTAAAAAACAGTTGAAAAATATGCATATAAATGATTTTTCCATAAATTGATAAAAAGTCCTTATCTAAAATCATCAGCAAGTATTATTTGTAATGAGAATAAATTAGAGGTCTTCCACATAAGATCAGGTGTGAATTTAGGATGCCCATTGTCACCAATATTATTTAATATTGTATTGGAAGCTTTAGTAATAGCAATAAGAGAAAAGAAAGAAATTGAAGGAATCAGGATAGTGAATGAGATGATAAAACTATTTCTTTTTGCAGACAGGATGATGGTCTTGGAAAAAAATTCAAAAATTCAGCTAAAAAGTTAATTGAACAATTAATCATTTTAGCACAGTAGCAGGTTATAGGGTAAATTCACATAAATCACTAATATTTCTATATATCACAAATACAACTCTATAAGAAAAGATAGTAAAAAATAATTCATTTAAAATAACTCTAGAAAGTATAAAATTCCTGGGAGCCCACCTGCCAAAATAACCCCAGAAAATATATAAACAAAATCAGATGTAAATAATTGAAAAAAAAGCTAAAAAAAATACCAGATCTTAAGCTGTACAATAAGGCAGTAATTATCAAAACTACCTGGCATTGGCTAAGAAAAAGAAAGATCAATGGAATAGAGCAGACATACAATTTACCTCAGCAAAATAAACATAATAATCTTGTATTTGACAAGTATAAAGACTTAAGATTTGTGATAAGAATTCATTATTTAGTGAAAAATGATTGAGAAAGTTGGAAAGCAGTATGGGCATAGACAAATATCTCATACCAGGGAGATAGATTTATACAACACAGTTGGAAATCTCCAAGAGAGTTTATCTTTTTTTTTTACTCAGATATCTAAAAAAGAATTAATAAAGCTCTAGTTTCTCACTCTACCCCCACACCCATTCTTTTTCAATCATGGGTCACAATCTATGAATAACTACTATGGTGTAGTTATATGGTTGGGTTTAGATGATTCTCAGCTTCCTGGGATGGAGTGATCTGCTCCATCTTTTTTTAAAATTTTATGTTTAAGGCAATGGGGTTAAGTGACTTGCCCAAGGTCATACAACCAGGCAATTATTAAGTGTCTGAGGTCACATTTGAACTCAGATCCTTCTGACTCCGGGGCCAGTGCTCTATCCACTGAACCATCTAGCTGTCCCCTCCTCCATCTTTTTTTTTTTTTTAAAAGAATGGGAAGACAGAGGGGGAGAGGGAGCTAAATTCTTTTTCCTCTTTTTTCTCTCCCTCTCTCTCCTTATGGAATATTATTACCATCTTTAATTCAACTGAATTCCTGTATCTTCTTTATATTTCTATATCTTCTTTCTGTCTTAGAAAACAACAATGTAAAGGGAAATTCAAATTGTCACTATGATTTGGGAGCAATTAAAAGTTTTGGGGTTTTAAAAAAGTGGATACCAGATATTAAAGAGAGATTTTACAAGAAAATAAGAAAAACACCTAGCTGTGTGGCCTTGGGCAAGCCACTTAACTCTATTGCCTTACAAAAAAAAAACAACCTAAAAAAAGAAAATAAGAAAAACATGGAACATAGTATTTATCAGACTTATGGACAGGTGAACTTTAATGGATAAATTTATGAATAAACTAGAGGTAGTGAGAAAAATTGGATATTAAATGGATAATTTCAATTATATTAAATTGAAAACTTTGTAAAATAAACAAATATAGCCAATATTAGAAGGAAAAATAGAAAATTGGGGAAAATTTTAGATAGTTTATCACATAAAGATATCATATCTAAATAAATAATAAACTTTGTCAAATACATAAGAATATGAATCATTCTTCAACTGATAAATGGTCAAAGTATATGAACAGGCAGTTTTCTGATAAATCAAAATAGTTTATAGGCATATAAAATGTTAGAAATCATTATTGATTAGAGAAATGTAAAGCAAAACAACCTTGAGATATCATTTTACACCTACCAGATTGACTAAAATGATAGGAGAAAGTGACAAATGTTGGAAGTGATATGGAAAAATTGGGGCATTAATTCTTTAATGCAATTATGAACTGATCCAAACATTTAGAAATATGTCTAAGGAGTTATTAAACTACCTATACCTTTTGATCCAGCAAAACCTTGACTTGGTCTATTTCCAGAGATAATTAAGGAAAAAGGAAAAGAATCTATATATTCTAAATTCTAGAATGTTTATAGCAGCTCTCTTTCTGGTGGAAAAAAAGTGGAAACTTGTAAGGATGTTCATCAACTGGAAGAATGGCTGAGGAAATTGTGGAATATGATTGTGTTGAAATACTACTGTACTATGAGAAATAACAAGTTCAATGATTTTAGAAAAATATGGAAAAACGTGCAAAAAATAATGAAAAGTAAAATTGGCAGAACCAAGAGAACATTGTACATAGTAATGGCAATATCATTTTAAGAGTATCTTTGGGGTAGACAGTTTCTGGTAGCCAAGATGGTGATATAAACAATGAGTCACTGTAGCTTTCCCATGTTCATTCCCAAACAACTATGAAGTAGAATCCCAGGATAGATCTTGGAATGGGAGAACTAGCAAAAAGAACAGGTGAAAATATTTCAACCCAGGAAATTTGAGTTAAGGGGGAATGCAGTCCAGGATGGGAACCATTACTGACCAGCAGTAAGCCACACCTCAGCAAACCAGTGGGAGATATTAAGGCTCAGAATGGATGTTAACATAGGACACCTCATGGGCATTGGCATGACCAGGCAACCAGCAGACTCCAACTCTGAGAGCCCCACATGCTTCAGCATAGATCCATTAAGGTAAGCATCCTTAAGAGGCCAAACAGTCAAATGCTTTAGTAAAATCCTAAGAAAACCCAGAAATACCCCAATAGCCTCAGTACATGTCAGACACAACCAACAGAATCCCTGCTCAAAATTCAATTACAAGCTACCTAGCTGCCCAGAACTCATAATCTTGCAAATGGATGAATGCTGAAAACTACCTTTGCTTGTAATTGAACAAATAAAATTAAATAATTAAACAAAAGAAATCAAGAGGTACAGGACTTCAGAAAAGCCTGGAAAGACTTACAGGAACTGATGCTAAGTAAAGTGAGAAGAACCAGAAGTATACTGTACACATTAACAGCAACATTGTGTTATAATCAGCTATGATGGACTTGCTCATCTCAGCAGTACAATAATCAAAGACCATCCAAAGGACATGTGATGGGAAGTATCATTCACGTACAGAGAAGGATCAATGGAGTCTAAATGCAGACCAAAGCTTACTATTTTCAATTTTTAAGTTGGTTTTATGTATTTTGCTTCCCCCCATTGTTTTTTTTTATGACCTTTTTGATTTGATTCTTCTTTCACAACATAATTAATATATCTATTGGAGTCAGAAGGATGAGAGTTCAAATCTAGCCTCAGACACTTGCCACTTACAAGCTGAGTGGCCTTGGGCAAGTAAATTAACCCAGATTGACTCACATCCAGGGCTAGCCACTGGACTCATATGGTTCCAGAAGAGAAAGTGAAGCTGGTGACTTAGCACAGCCCCTCTCACTCAAATCTGATTCATGTGCTTAGCCTCATCTCTCTGATGTCATGGTCTTCTTTGAGAATGAAGGACAAACAACAACAACAACTTGAATACATGTTCAACATAGTTAAAATGATTTTTGAAAACTCTTTGCATGTAGTTGGGAAAATATATTCATGAAATATTTTTTTAAAAAGATTCGCAGTGGATAGAGCACCAGCCCTGGAGTCAGGAGGACCTAAGTTCAAATCCAACCTCAGACACTTAATAATTACCTAACTGTGTGGCCTTGGGCAAGCCACTTAACCCCATTGCCTTGCAAAAACCTAAAAAAAATACACTTATTCTCATGCTCCATTCAATCAATATAAGAGAATAAATAAGATTGTGTTAGCTTACTCCACAAATACAAATTCTTTAAACTGGAAAGTTCATCTCCACAGAAGACCAATTTTGCCAGGTTGAGAATCACAAGGGAAGGAAGCCAGCTGTGTAGGCAGGAGGCTAATTTCCTGCAGCTTTCTGCAGTCCCTAATGATCTCCCAAGGCTAGAAGAAGCAACAAGAAGCCCTCCTGAGAATGCTGATCATTTAGTGTGGGTTGGCATCAGGGCAAGAACAACTCCTGTATATGCTTGTGACAAGTTATGAAGCAGCTGTTGAGTAGAAACTGGGCATTTTTGTAAAGGAGCTCTGTAGTGTGTGTGTGTGTGTGTGTGTGTGTGTGTGTGTTGTGTGTGTGTGTGTGTGTGTGTGTGTGTGTGTGTGTGTGATGGGAAAAGACAAAGGGAGGAACATAAAAATTTGTGATGCAACTGGGTAAAAGCCAAATATATGTGTATATATGTGCATGTGTATGTGTGTCTGTTCATCTAAGAGTAACAGAATTCCAGAGGAATACGGACTATGTGAAACTTGATAGTTTTTGAAATCACTTGAGTAGGGCCTGTATCTGAACCTTCCAGAAAATAGAGGGAGTATAAGGATCAGGGATGATTCTGAATGCAGCCATCTTCTTCCTGTGTACCTGACTAAAGAGAAAAGCTATGAGGCCTGGGCACCATGCCCTTTCATGCAGTAATTCCAAACAGGAAACAATAATTGGTCAGAATTGGTCTTGTGCCATTGATCTGAACTGATATTTTCTGAGTCCCTTGTGGTCTGTCTCAGCAACAAAAAGAGACCACTCAGCTGAGTTAAGTGAAGCCAATGAGTGTTTAATAAATGTTTACTTTGTGGTGGGCACTGTGTTAAACTCTTGGACTATGAAGAAAAATCAAACCAAAACGTACTTTCCTACCTGAAAATATCTGTCGAGTCCTGAATCATAGCTATAATAGTCATCAGGCAAAGTAAATTAGTAACTTCTTATGGATCAGACACTATGGTAAGCTCTGGGGTATACAAAGAAAGGCAAAAGCAATTCTGACCCTCAAGAATCTCATATTCTAATTGAGGAGACAAGTAAACAACTTCACACATACAAAACATATACAATATAAAGAAGAAGAAGAAATTGTTCATGTACATTCAAGAAGACCTGGACCTTGGGGTGTGAACTCAAGAGCAATAAACATATGAATGAGGTCATGTCATAATAATTACTGGAATTATCAAAATGTTCTGGCTAAACATTTATAGCCCCAAGAGGATCATCAACAATTTCAGATAACTGTATAAATGCTATGTATTCCTTGTCTTTCTTTTTCCCAGGGTTCTCAACTCTAATACAGGGGATAGGGTCAAAATTACAAAGGAAAAATAAATGAAGTCTAGTCAAGGGTGCTATACTGGATGTGGGATAGATTTAGGGTACAGTCAATGAAGGAATTTGTTTTGCTTGGCTATGCATACATATATTATAAGAATTTTTTCTTTTCTCTTTTTTCCATTGATGTACAGGAATGGAAGTGAGACAAAACAAAGTTCTGTTAATTAAAAAATCTCCACAACCACTTTAAAACAGAGAAATTGGTTGAACTGCAAGTATAGGATGTTGTGTGAACTTCCAGATAAGATCATATTTTGTTGCAAGATAGCCCATGAGATGGGAGTAATCTAGAAATGTTTGAAGTGTTTAGTTAAAACAAAATATGTCAATAAAACTTAAAAGAATAAAGCAAAGAAAAATTTAGGAGACTTAATAAAGGTGATTTTGGAAACACAAGAGAAATATGATCAGAAAGGGAGGACTCCTAGTTAAGAATAGAAGTTTAGGGGTGGCTACGTTGCGCAATGGATAGAGCACTGGCCCTGGAGTCAGAAGGACCTAAGTTCAAATCCAAACACTTAATAATTACTTAGCTGTGTGGCATTAGGCAAACCATTTAACCCTATTTGCCTTGCAAAAACTTAAAAACACAAAAACAAAAACAAGCAAGAATAGAAGTTTGGATGATGGCAAGACTTAATATAGGATCAACAAAAATAATGGAAGCTGAAGCTGAAGTTGAAGAAATTGATGAACTGAGAAGCCAGCAGGCAATATCAAAGGAATATCAAAGCAACAAAGACCAGAATTAGATCATGCAATCAAATGATAAGAGCTTCAAAGTTTGTATTCACCTCCTGACCATCAGTTCAGTGATTACCATGAGGGTAAGAAACAGTAACAGCAACATTGTTGTAAGAACAACTTTGAAGGAAACATCATTTCACTTCTTATAAATACCCACAATAACTGTAAAGGACATATGAAGGAAGCTGCTATTTGCATCCAGAGAAAGAATTAATAAATAGAACTATGTATAGTGTGGTTTTACATTTGTATGTATATTTGTGTGTCTATGTATTTATGTCTAATGGTAGCCATCTCTAGGGCACAAGGAGAGAAGAAAAAATAAAAAGAAAGAAATTTACATGATAACTTAATTATATATTTAAGAGGAATAGCAAATTATACATGACAAATTTGCAGTATAATTTTTGCAATTATCTTTTTTATTATACCATATTGTGGGATACTTGTATTATTTAATAATTTAAAAACAAAAAAAGTAAATTTCCTTTGAA
Source organism: Macrotis lagotis (assembly GCF_037893015.1). Taxonomy (NCBI): domain Eukaryota; kingdom Metazoa; phylum Chordata; class Mammalia; order Peramelemorphia; family Peramelidae; genus Macrotis; species Macrotis lagotis. Next base: position 733,371,051 of record NC_133658.1, read on the forward strand.
AACAATGAGTCTTTGAGGAACCAAGGAAAAAAGAACTAATAGATAATATTTGGTGTAATTTTAAGATACCTAATTAGCTAAATCTTGATGAAGAAATATAATATAGTGGAAAGAACTTTGAATATGGAACCCAAAGGTCTCAGAAAGCACATTTTTACTCCCTTTTCTGTCATTTCTTAGCTGAGATGTAATACATATATTAGAAAGAGTTGACCTTGAAACTAAGAAGAGTTGGTCAAGTCCCACCATTGACACATTCTGGCTATGTGACATTGAGGAAGATATTTAATCTCTAGTGTTCTTGATATTAAGAAATTGCAGAGATATTGTTGGACTGAATTGTTAGAGGGAGTTTCCTTAAAGGAGTTCCTGTATCCTGAGACACTGGAGTCTCAGGTCCAGTCCTCATCCTTGGTGCCACTTATTAACTGTGTGACAAATGGACCTTAGTTATTATATCAATATTGATATGGAGCTCATCCTTTGTGCCACTTATTAACTGTGTGACAAATGGACCTTAGTTATTATATCAATATTGATATGTAGCTATATATTGTAGCTATCTATATATCTCTGTCTATATAGATATTTATTTATTTATTTTTCTTTTTTTAGTTTTTTGCAAGGCAAATGGGGTTAAGTGACTTGCCCAAGGCCACACAGCTAGGTAATTATTAAGTGTCTGAGACTGTATTTGAACCCAAGTACTCCTGACTCCAAGGCCGGTACTTTAGCCACTACGCCACCTAGCCGCCCTGATATTTATTTATTTATATCTACAGTTATTCCTTCCACATGGCAACTTACCCCAAAATGGTTTCGATATATTATGTGCTGGCATGAAATTAAATGGGAATTTTTGTAGAACCCTAAGATGACATGTGAACATTCAATTTGGATCAATGTATACCATGGAAACAATGTAAAGACTGGCAAATTGCCTTTTTGTGGGGTGGGGGAAGGGAAGTAAGATTAGGGGAAAAGTTGTAAAATTCAAAATAAATAAAATCTTTTAAAAAATAAAAAAGATGACCCAGCAGATGACACAGAAAAAGTTTAGAGACTTAGAAATGCATAAAATTTATTCATAGTATTGTATAATGTCAGGAACAAAAGAGAAGGAAATCTACAAAGCCAGAAGTCTTCTCTGATACAAAGGGAAGGCCCAAAATGTTTACATTTTTTGCCACACTCCTAACCCCTGCAATGCAGGGATAACTCTGTGTGTGTGTGTGTGTATGTGTGTGTGTGTGTGTATACATAAAATTACATATGTGTGTATGTTTGCATCTATCTATCTGTTCATCCATCCATCCATCAATCTATCTATATCTTTTGGTTTGATTATTTATTCTCTAGCTCTAACATTCTGGGATTAAGCTGTAAATACTTGAAGGACAAAGACTGTCTTATTTCATCTGCATATCCCTAGTGACAAGCAAAATGGTTTCATACATGGAAATCAATACATGCTTATTGAGTTGAATTGAAATGAATTGAACCAACTGACAGCTTAGGCATTTAAGGTAAGACTGGTCAGCCACGTGCCAAAAGTGGGGGAGAGAATGATGAAATTGAAGATGGGGAGGATATCAAAGAGAAAGCAAATCTATTCCTATCAGTCAAATCTCTTTATTTATCTTTTTAATTTAACTTGAGTAGAGTTGTTCTCTGCATCCCGTAGCTTCTTTGTTAATTCAGTTGTTTGGTTTTGTAATATCCTTCTTGGCTTTATTAGAACAAATCGATCTTTTCATTCCCCCCTCCCCTGGGAAATGGTTTATGGAGTGATGACATTTTCAAAAGTCCTCTGACTTTTTAGTATAAAAATCAGAGTGGACTCCTTAGTACCAGTCTTTTATGATTACTGTCATCACTATAGAATCATAGACCTAGAGGGTTCTCTGTGAAATCATTTGGCCTAATTCTCTGCCTTCAGTAAGATATATTTCTGAGCAATCCATGGTTTTAAAAAATGTGACTTTTAAAGATTCTCTGAGGGGTCAGAAAGGACCAAATTGAAATCGCTAGCAGAGAAGATAAATTAAGCAAAATTGTCCAATTTAGACAGCATATGTTATAGGGTTATGAATGATGGAGAAATCAGTTTTCATTGTAGTGGGGGCAGATATCTAAGTGGTGCAATGGATTGCATGCTGAATTCAAATCAGGTTTTAAATATTTCCTAACTTTGTGAGCCCTGGGAATTCACTTAACTTCTGTCAGTTTCAGAGTTATTCTAATTTGCATTTTTCTAATCAATAGTGATTTAGAGCATTTTTCATATGCATATCGATGACAGATTTCTTCCTCTGAAAACTGACTGATTATATCCTTTGACCATTTATCAATTGAGGAATGACTTGTATTCTTATAAATTTGACTCAGTTCTCTATAACAAATGAAGCCTTTATTAGAGAAATTTGCTGTAAGATTCTCTTCTCACCCCATTTTCCTGATGAATGTGACAGAAAATTAAAAATAATAGTGGAGGGGATATAGAAAAATAGGGACACTAATACACTATTGATGGAGTTGTGACCTGATCCAATCATTCTGGAGAACAATTTGAAATTTTAGCCAAAAAGATTATAAAACTATGCAGACCCTTTGACCCAGCAATGTGACCATTAGACCTGTAGCTCAATGAGATCAAAGAAAAAAGGAAAAGGATCTATTTGCACAAAAATAGTTTTAGTGGATTTTTTTTGTGTGGTGACAAAGAATTAAAAATTGAGAGAGATGCCCATCAACTAGGAAATGATAACATTATGATTGTGATGAAATAAAATTGTGATATAAGAAATGAAGACCAGGATGAGAAAAGCCTGGGAAAACTTTCAGGAGCTAATGTAAAGTTAAATGAACAGAACCAGGAGAACATTATACATAGTAACAGCAATACTGTATGATGATCAACTGTGAATGACAGATATTCTCAGCAATACAATGATCCAAAACAATTCTGAAGGACTTATGGTGAAAAATGCAAAGTTCTGAGAATACAAATAAAACAGCACAGACAGTCTCTGTTCTTCAGCAGACCACATTCTAATAGGTGAGACAACAGATTCAGAGGATTTCAGCTACAAGTCAGATAGAAAGGTCCCATGTGGTTTAGGGTGCAGTGGCAAAGTAGATATTAATGCTTCTTTGCTATTGTCATTTCCATGGATAAAACCACATATGTTTCTGATGTTTAACTATATGACAATGTCAAAGACTTTGGTGGCAAGAACTCTCTTTTGTGTATTTTTTAATAGCTTTTGCTGTCAAGGTGCTAGGGAGTACAGCATCTTTAGAAATAGTTGCTGGTTCCCATCTCCCCAGAGTTGCTTCTCTAGTTATGATTCTGGGGCTGAGTAGGTGATAGGAAGCCTGATAATCTATGCTTATTCTACATTGTTAATAGTATGAGGGGCTCATAGGGTTATTCCTTCACTCCATCATTGACACCACTACTCAAACCCAGGATCTTCATGCCTTTTCTTTCTCTCGTCTCTTTTATCATATCTGTTTCAAAATTCTGTTGATGTATTTTAAAAAGAGTTGCAAAGGATATTTGAGGTTAGGACAATCAAACTACTGAATTTTAAAACTACAAAAAAGCTATGTAGTTGAGTATTGGTAAAATGGACACAGGTAAGAATTGTAGTGGACAATTCTTTATACTGCCAAAATACTCTGTATCAGTCCTACTGCCAGAGTTTTATGATGAAAATGAGTATTGTGTGGTTCATCACTAAAGTAATGTTATTTGCTTATTTATGTATTTATGAGGCAGATGAGAGTTTTGGAGATGTCACAATAATCTGCATGATTGAATCCAGTTGTTGAGTGTAGAATAGTTTATTAAGAGCTTGGAAATTCCAAATTGATTTCTGGAGACCTCAATAGTCTGTAGCATCCTTGTGATCAATATTTCTTAGTATATCAAGGTAGATGACATCTTACCATATGACTGAGGTAGATATAGATCCAATATAATAAATTAGAATGTTCGGCAATCCATGTCTTACAGAGATATAAGGTATGCTATCATTAACATATGGAGCATTATTCATATGGAGTAGGTTAATAATGCCAAAGACAGAAAAATATTTTTGCATATATATATATATATACACATACATACATACATATATAAAGAAACAGCTTTCAAATGGAAAGGAAAATGAATTATGACAGAAATATAAGGACTTAAATGTATGTTCTGAACAATGTAAAAATGCCTCACTTATTTGTAAATAGTTTGATGTTTTAGAGTCAAAAAACTTTCATTTATTTGAGTTTAAAGAAACACAGGACCCCAAATGACATATTGGACCATATTGCAGGGTTTAGAGCTACAGGGAATTATGGTATTTTAGCTTATTTACATAGTTTTTTTTTTTAGTTTTTGCAAGGCAATGGGGTTAAGTGGCTTGCCCAAGGCCACATGGCTAGGTAATTATTAAGTGTGTGAGACTGGATTTGAACTCAGGTACTCCTGAGGGCCAGTGCTCTATCCACTGTGCCACCTAGCCACCCCCTATTTACATAGTTTTATGACCAAGGAGGGTAAACTCAAAAATGAGAAATAATAAACATCTGGAGACTGAGATATTATTTTAAAAAGCTGATCAATTTGATAGGAGGAATTTGAGGAGTTGTGACTATTAAGTCAATAAACATTTATTTTAAATAAGAGACAATCATTTGTAGAATTAGCAGGTTCTCATTTAAACCATTAAAGATATAGAAACTGGAAATTGGAACAAAAAAGAAGACACTGACTTAAAAACTTGAAGAAAAAAAATTGAAAAGGAGTGGAGGTGTGGAAATGCAAACTGCTCTGTTGGCACTGGCAGTTAAAAGCAGTCAGTTAACAGAAGATTTCAGCAACATGATTCCTGTTTGGTGCAAGAGAGCATTGACTTCATTGACCAAGAACCTCGGTGAGAGCTATTGTCTTTCACCAGACCATAGAATAGGAGAAAGTAACTTGACTCTGTTATCAACTCTTGACTTGAAAAGGAGAAATAGAGGAGGCTTTGTGGCTTCTTTCTGACTGTTGTCTGGGCTAGGTTTACTTGCCTGATTTAAAGAGTTAACTTTTAAGGGACCTCTTACCAAATTGTCATAACTCTCATAAATATACTCAAGCAAAAACCTGAAATTTGTACCATGCTGAATCAGTATGAAGAACACTAATGAGAAACTACAGCAAATAGATACAGTATATATTTATCAAAAGACAGAATGCACTAGCATTATGGGGCATCAGGAAAGACTTCTAGGATGAAAGGATCTTGGGGATGGATATCTCAGTTACATAAAAAGAAACTTCCAGGCAATAAGAAATAGTTTCCAGCTAACAGTAACCAAGTTTGCAATTTTCTAGCATGATGGTCCTGTGGCCTGCAAGATTCTGCATTCAGAACCAGCAAGATTGAAGGGCTCCTTCCACCCACCCCAGGAAAAACCCAGAGAGGTTAGAAAACTTCAGGAAAAAGACCCTAGAAGTAATGGTAAGTAGCAATGACTAGAGTTGCATGGCAAATCTTATACCAGTAGAACCTAGGACCTAGGATTTTGAAATGCCTAATATATCTTAACATCTTGAAATGTCAGAGAATCATGAAGATTCAATGCACTGAACCTCAAAGATCCATGGAGATGGAGATGGAGATCAGGCCTATCATCTTTCCCCCAAAATGCAGCAGGAGTTAGTTCCAGACTCTGGTACCAATTCAGGTGGAGAGATGAGCAAATCAAAGAAAATATTTAAAACTATTATGGATTTAGCATTCCTCAAAGAAGAAAAAAGTAATTCTATAATAATTGCAAGCAATGATTTGAAGGAAAAAATATATTTCCCATTTTTCAATTTACCTACTACATGAATATATAGAAGAAATGAAGTAGATAAATGAAATAAACTTCTAGAGGAAAGAACTGGTAGGAGAATAAATGACTTAAAATAGAAAATGACAAACCTTACTCAAGTAATGGATATGCAGAAAATTTGGTAGTTCAAACAGAAGTCTATGCCTCCAAAGTCAAAATATTGAAAAATTAAAATATTTGATATAAAATACCACATATATGGAAAAATGGATCAAAGAGAAATGATTTAAAACTATCCACTATCTCAACAACATGTTGCATTAAGAAAAATCATTCAGTTCCCTCAGAATGCCTGTTAAAGTCTTTTCTCTAGAAGTTTCTTCATAATGTTTTTTGGAATAATTCTTTCATAATTTTTTATTCTTTATAATTCTTCTTTTTTAAGACTCAGTTTTCATAAAATATCTCTTTTCACTTTTTCCTTCCCAGGAAGTTCTCTCAGGGGGTTTATTAATTCTTTCTTTATTAATTCTTTCTTTCTGCCCTGATTCATTGTTTTGCAACTTGTGACAGTTAATGGTCTCTCCAGAATGACATTTAAACTTCCAGGCTCCTCATAGATTCCACATAGATGAAAAACAAACTTTAACCTAGTCAAATAGCATTTGTGAAGTTCTTATGCATATACTGCTAATCAGTGGAGATACAAAGAAAGGTAAAAACACAGTCCCTTCTCTAAAAAAGCTCACGTTTTAATTGGTTAACATGCAAATATCTATTTGCATATACAAAAATATTTGAGCAGTCAAAATATCAAATATATCTTTGTTGTTTTTTTTTATGTTTTTGCAAGGCAAATGGAGTTAAGTGGCTTGCCCAAGGCCACACAGCTAGGTAATTATTAAATGTCTGAGACCAGATTTGAACCCAGGTACTCCTGACTCCAGGGCTGGTACTTTATCCACTGTGCCATCCAGCTGCCCCGATCAAATATATCTTTAGTAGAAATAATATAATTTTTTCAGATGAGAAAACTGAGGTTGAGATTGTGACTTGTACAAGAAAATAACAGATTTGAACCGAAGGACTCTACTCCAAGAACAATATGTATTTCAGTAAACCATGCTACTGCACACTAATACTAGAATGTCTGCCTATTCCAGGTAATATGATTTGCTTTCTAACTGCTAATCAGATACATGATTTCCTCAGAGCAGGTGCCTCCCTGCTAATAGTTTAGATCACCACTCATGTCTCCTTGAACTATTTTATTCTTGTCCATATTTTCTTATGAATCCTTTATAGAACATTAGGCCTACATGCTGGAGACCTTCCTCTTGTTCTTTTAATATTTTGTTGGTACCAGTGTAGTACTAGGGTTCTCCAGATGTCATCTTTCATTCTTGTTATGTCAGTCACTTATTTCCTTTTCTGATTATATTTGATTTTGATTTTATTTGATCCTATTTTCTTTTTGCACATGGTTTGAAGAAGCAGCTAAACAACCCAGTGGATAGAATGCCAGTGTTGGAGTCAGGAGCCACTGAGTTCAAATCTGACCTCAAACACTTAGTAGCTATGTAACCAGGGGTAAGATGCTTAAATCTACTTGTCTTAGTTTCCTCATTTGTAAAATTAGCTGGAGAAGGAATTGGCAAAGCACTCCATTTATTTTTGCCAAGAAAACCCCAAATGGAGTCACAAAGAATAGGACATGACTGATCAACAACTACACATGGTTTATCATCATTCATTTTTGTAAAATTTTGAGTTCCACGTTTTTCTCCCTCCTTCCCTTTTCTCCCCTCTCCCTAGCACAGCAAATAATCTGATAGAGATTATATATGTACATATTTCCATATTAATTGTGAAAGAAAAAAGGCAAAGACATGAGAAAGAAAAAGAAAAGTCAAATTTTAAAAGTGAAAATGATAGGCTTTAATCTGCATTCAGACTACATAATTCTTTCTCTGGATGTGGATGTCATTTTCCATTGCATCTTTTGGAATTGTCTTTGTATTTTACTGTGTTGTTGAGAAGAGCTAAATCTAACATAATTGATCATCACACAATATTGTAGTTTCTGTATACAGTGTTCTCCTGGCTCTTCTTACTTCACTCAGTATTAGTTCATGTAAGTCTTTTGTTCTGTTTGTTCATGATTTCTTACAGAACAATAGTGTTTCATCACATTCATATACTGCATTCATATACTGCATCCCCTCAGTTTCCAAATCTTTGTAACTACAAAAAGAGCTGCTGTAAATATTTTTGTGCATGTGGAATACAGATCTGGGAATACTAGTCTTGGTATTGTTGGATCAAAGGGTAACCCCAGTTTTTTTGCCCTTTTGGGCATGGTTTCAAATTGGTTTCCAGAATGATAGATCATTTCACAAGTCTACCAACAATGCATTAGTATCCCAGTTTTCCCACATCCCCTCCAACTTTCATCATTTACTTTTTCTGCCATGTTAGTTAAGGTGAGGTAGTATCCTCAGAGTTGTTTTTATTTGTATTTCTCTAATAGTGATTTAGAGCATTTTTGATAATACTATAGATAGCTTTAATTTCTTCATCTGAAAACTGTCTATTCATATCCTTTGATGATTTATCACTTGGGGGAATGACTTGTATTCTTATAAATTTGGAGAGTCTGTGAATCAATGAAATTGCAGTATGATTAAGCAAAACAGAGATGAACCAAGAAGTTGTCTTGGCGGGGGGGGGGGGGGCAATGATCTTATAACAACTGTTATGTTAGAGTGGACAGAGAGCTAGACTTCAAATCCTGCCTCTGATACTTACTAGCTGTGTGACCCTAGATAAGTCATTTAAATTCTCTCAGACTTAGTTTCCTCATCTGTAAAGTGAGGAAACTTGACTCTTGACTCTATAGTTTCTCAAAATCTGTGATCCTATATATGATCCTAAGTATTATTAAGACATTTATTGATCAGAAGTCTTTCAAGTTGTTTTCTGAATGGATTCAAATTGAAAGTGATCTTGAATTATTGAACTCCTTCAGGACTATTCCTAAACTGGAGCCAGGCTTGAACCAGGGACTGTTTTCCAGGTCTATTTGGTTTTGTCAGCATTTTCATTAGCCATTTGGGGGTATTTGGAACAGCAAGAGAAAAAAGAGGATTCCTCTTATATAACAAACCTGTAGAGGAAGAGGCCTATTGTGTCTAGGATGAAAAATCCCAGTAGGGAATAGGGTTTGGTTGCTAGGAGACAACACACTCCTCTGAGCCCTGGCAGGATTGGTAGTAATTGGAATCACACCACCACATCACCATCCTTCTTGCACTGGGTCTGCCCCCCTGGGCTTGCCTTCTGCTAACATCTGCCAGCTTGAGCTTTAACTCAACCCTGCTGTCTTCCCACTCCTGGGTCAGTTCAGCAGGTGATGTTTTCAAAGTAAATACTATGCTTATAATGGAAACTGATGCTCAAACAATTACCATCACCTTGTACCTGTATTAGAAACACCTCCATTCCTTTCACTCCACTTCACACTGCTTAGATTGCTTCTCTCCATCAAACCCCATAGCACTTCAATATTAATTGAAACTTTTAACTCTCTCCTTTGCATCTTGGGATTCTCTTTCCCTCTTTCCTGTGCCATGGTTCTGCTGTCTCCTGTGTCTTCACTTTTTCCTTTCTCCTTCCTTCTATACTGCTCATGTTTTTAACTCACTATCTATTGTAATCTCTCTGGTTCACAACATATACTTGCTTATGTGGGTGACCTTGGGTATAGTTCTAGAGACATAAGAGTACTCAGAGACCACCAAGTCCAACCATTTCATTTTATAGGTAAGGGAACTGAATCTTAGGATTGTCCAAGGTCTCATAGGCAGTGAATATCAATTGTTGGATTTGAACCCAAATCCAGTGATTATTAATTATAGAATTTGAACCTAAATCCTTTGACTCCAGAAACATGACTCTTTCCCACTGCCTACTTAGTTTCTTCCTTTATAAAATGACAGGGAAGGGAAAACAATTATTAAGCACATATGCAACTGGTGCTTTACACATATCATCTCAATTGATCCTTACAACACTCCTAGAAGGTTCTATCACTATTCTATCACCATTAAAACAGACAGAAGTTAAGTGACTTGCCCAGGGTCACACAGTTATTGTCTGATGCTGGATTTGAACTCAGGTCTTCCTGACTCCACTGCAACACTTGGTGATGATAATCTTGGTAATTGACCTCCTTCATAGGACAAATGTGAGAAAAGTGATTTGGAGAAAGTGCTGTGGTGATAGTGGAAAAAGTGCGGTATAAATGTCTTTTATTATTGTTATCAGATATGAATTAGATCTTGGGCATGATCTCATTGATGTCCACCTCATTTTACAGAGACCCCCAAAAGTAACTTCTAAAAATCACATCACTCTCTTCTTTATATAGGCTCTCATTTGGATTACTGTCCTCATTTTATTATTTTTACCATCTTCCCTTCATCCTTCCTTAGAGACTTTCACACTATTTCCACTAAACCTAGGAACAGGAGTCACCCTCCTCAAAGCAGGATGGGAAAATTCCTAGGATATCAAAATATTGAGCAGAATTTGGAGTGTCAGTCTGATGCTGCTCAAATCGTCCCACCTGGAAAAATACAAAAAGTATGTTTTCCCTCAAGCCTCCTCAAGACCTCCTGAAGAGTCTCTGTTGAACACTCCAATTTTTTGTAATTGAACACTTCATTTCCAAATATACCCTCCCTCATCTCTGGCTAGCCCTCTCTCATGTGTGTGTTTACATGTGTGTGTGTGTGTGAGAGAGAGAGTGACAAAGAGAGAGATAGAGACAGAGTCAGAGAGAGGCAAATAGCAGAGAGATAGAGGCAGAGATAGAGAGAAAGACAGAGACAGAGAGATAGAGACAGAGAGGGAAACAAGGGAGAGAGGAAAAGAGAGAGGAAGAAGAAGAGAGCAGCTTAGCAAGCTCAACCAACATATCAGCAGAGTCTGGCAATGTTTACAAAATTCTATAAGTTTGTGTAATCCTTTATTTTGCACATGTGGCTCCTCTGCAAAGAGGGGAGGGAGGGTTGCTGGGCATTTTCACCTGGTCTCTTGCACTATATCAGGTATTATCATGCTATACTTCCCAAATAGTCTGGAATCACTTAGCTTTGCACTTATTTTCTAGCCCTAATCAGATTTTACTATTTAAGAGAAAGAAGAGACTAGTATCCAGTTAAGAGGCTGATCATGAAAGTCTGTAGAAATATTGGCTGAGATTCAATTTAACATGCATTTTTAAAGTGCCTGCTCCCTACTGTGCCAAGACTAAGTAACACACACACACACACACACACACACACACACACACACACAAACACACACACAAAAGCTCCTGTTCCCAGAGAACTTATCTGATGAGGTTGGGGGGTGGGATTTCAGCTCATATAGAAAAGTCAATTTAAAATAAAATAAACACAAGGTTAGTTCTAGTTGAAGGGCACTAACAACCAGGGGAAGCTGGAGACAGCTGACCAGTTTTTTTAAGTGACTAAAATGACATTAGGTCTAACAATAAAAAAAATGCAAACACAATCTGTTTAAAGGAAGTGTCTGGGCAGTTCATAGAATATTCGTCTCCCCTTCCATAGTTAGTTTTGACTTCTCTATATTCATTGTTTGGGCAAGGTAGCAGCTAGGTGTTAGAGTGAGAGTACCAAGCTCTTCCTGAGTTCAAATCTAACCTCAGACATTTACTCAATGTGTGACCCTGGCAAGTCACTTAACCCTGTTTGCCTTAGTTTCCCCTTGAGAAGGAAATGACAAACCTCTCCTTTGCCAAAAATATTCCAAATGGCTGCAAAGAGTCAGATGCACTAGACAAAAATAAAGTCTGTTTTGGTTGAAGAGGAATGAAATGAATGCTATGATATATACCATATGGTCAGAAGCAGTGCACAAATTAGAAGATGATGGGCATGTTTTGCAAATTCAGGCAAGACCATAGAAAGAAGCAGGTGCATCCAGGGCAAAGAGAAAGGAAAAGTAGAGAAAAAATTACCGTGAAGCTTCCTTACCTATCCCTGACAAGAGAGAGCAGAAGTGCCTACTTGTCATCTAATGACTATACATGTTCTGGTATATAATAAGGTAATGAGCTGCCTGTAGCCTCTAAACTTTGCTCACTAGGGTGTCCAGAAAACCAAGTAAAGGAGTGATCTGTTAATGAGGAGGACCATTACCTGCCAAGCTTGCTACTAGGTCCCAGGATACAATCTGTATACTTTCCTTATATCCTGGAGGAAAGAAGCATCAGTTACATGGGAAGGTTCTGTTCATGAGTTGTAAACTTTCAGGGGTTTAGGGCAGAGCAGGAAGAAAACTGGTGTCTTAGGAGCAGATTTTTTTTATCAACAGATGTGATTTGTCAAAGGACCCTTCCTGCTTGGGGACTACATCTTGATTACCCAGAGGGTGACTATAGTGGTGTATATTGGGGCTGTACTTTGTCTAGATAGAGGGAAGGGTTCCTTTACTTGTTCCCTTCCCCATAACCTTATGCTACCCTATCCTTCCATTATTGATTTGTGACCTGATGTATTAGCCAAAGGTGAGTAATCATCTCTTTCCTGCCCTCTTCTGTATTCTCTTATATTCTTGTTTATTCTTAATTCATTCATCAATCCAATAGTCAACAAGTATTAAATAAGTACTGATTTGTTCCAGGCAGAAAATGCAGTCCAAGAGCTGTGAATAATAGGGACTGGGCCAGGATCTGCGATCTCACTGATGTGGGAAACTCCCTGATGAAAAAACTCCCTCTCTCAATGCACGTAGGCACCTGTTTTGCATCTTAAAATCTTTGAGAGTTGTTTGGAGCCCTGAGAGAATAAGTCTCTTGCCCAGGGTCGAACAGCAAGAATATGTCTAAAGAGGGATTTGAACCCTAGTCTTTCTGGTTCCAAAGTTGGCTGTCTACTACATGGGTTGGCTAAATTGGTATTAAGCCTGCAAAGAAAGATCTTTTATTTCATTGGTTTTGGGGTTTTTTTGCACTTAGAAACAATTTTAGGTCCTGTTGTTATGATGCTTCATCTTGAGGAATATGAGGTATAGCTGGCATTTTAACTGTCAGTTCTCATAAGATTAGCTGCTCAATCCATAATCACATGAGGAAGCATTGTGATTGCCATAGACATCCTTTTTGCATCTGGTGCTGAACCCAAAGAGCGAGGCAGAGACCAAAATTTGATGTTTGGAGATATTTAATTTCCCAGGGACTGCCTGGGGATGAAGCATACCCAAATCAGTCCCTGATTATTCAGGGGATAGAGTTTTTATAGTGTTTTTTTGGGGGGTACTGAGAGCAAGCAGGATACAGAAGCAAGGACAGCAGTTAGATATATTTTCTTGTCATACTACTACAAACATGTGTAAACATATGGCTCAGTATAGATAGGGGACTAGACAGAGTGGGAAAGGGTCAGGGTCTTTGTGTTATGTCTGAACAGGCTTCCTGAGACAAGGGAGTCACATATTCACGGGCTTCCCACAGGTTTGAGGGAGTGAAATTTTGCTATTTAATGGTTCTAGCTGCATCTGGGGAAGGGGAGGCAGTCCTGGGAGGAAGCAGGAATTTTATAGATACAGCATGATAATTAGGCTAACGAGGGTGCTTTGTGACTCTTAGCCAAGTTTATGGTATATCTGTGACCCCCAGAGTTAAGCATTTGGGTCCTGTCATATTATTTTCAGACCCAAAGGCACCTAGCCAAAATTATATTTCTAAGGAGTTTCTCAAGGCCCAGAAAGGTGTCAAGGACCCCTTCTATACAGGGATTACACAAATATTGATATTGTACTTCATGGGAGAACTGAGTGAATTTTCTAGTGATTATTGCACTGAGGGAGATGGAGGTGCTAACTTCCCTGTAGGTTCTCATTAAAAGCATATTGATTGATAAGGCAACTGATCAATATATTGGTTTTGTATCTTCAGAATGGTTATGATGGTCCTTCAGAATGGGAAGGGAGAGGTGGTAATTTGTAGTCTATAGACTGTGCTCTGAAGAATACTTAACAAGATAACATGAGAGACATTATGGTTTATGGAGCGGTGGCCCCAGTTAGAAAGACCAGATTTAAAATTCTGACTTATTTTAAAATTAGTATTTTATTTTTTCCAAATTACACATAAAAACAATTTTTGACATTCATTTTAAAAATTAAGTTCAAAATTCTCCCCCCCACTGAGAGACAAACAATTTGATAAAGATTATGCATGTGTAGTCATATAAAACATATTTCCATTCTTAGTTGTGTTGTAAAAAAATACACCAAAATTAAAATCCAAGAAAAATAAAATAAAAAATGTTTTGATCAGTATTTAGACACCATGGAGATGGAAAACATTTTTCATCATGTCCTTCAGAGTTTTCTTGGAACATTGTATTGCTGACAACAATAACTAAGTAATTTCCTCCTGTGACTCTTATTAACTGTGTGACTCTGGGCAAGTCAATTAATCACATCTCTAAACTGAATACATGTATACCTATAGATTTACCTTTTAGGCTTGTGGTCAAGGTAAAATTTAAAAATTCCTATAATTCTCCTTTTAAACTTTAAAGCTATACAAATGTCAGTTATTACTTTTTGTCTCTGTGTGGCAGCATTCTAGCTTGGTTAGTAACAAAATGATTACCAGGAAAGGTGAAGCAATTGCTTTAATATGAGAACTAGCAGCCAATCCTTTGGTTGACTAGCTCTAGAAAATGAAAAGCCAAATATGGGTCCCTTGATCATGATTCTCAACCTCTGTTGGTTGAGAGAATGGGGAGTTACTTCATATCACCAGAGGAGGGCACTCGTGATCTACCTCTGTGCTAGCTTTTGTAACCAGTACTTGTAATACCAAAGACCGGGAAAGAAATGAAGGTGGGCTAGAGTTTTCTATAGTCTGCCTTTGGTTGTTTTTAAATATTCATTTTTATTAAAAGGAATATATGCTCTCAGAAATAAACCTTCATAATTTATCTAGGGAGAAATAATAATTACAAATAAATAATAAATAACGAATATTTATATAGTGCTTTAAGATTTGTAAAATGTTTTAAATATATCATCTCTGGAACAATGGAAAAACTACTGGATTTTGAAGGACTAGGCTTGAAGTCTTGGTTCTGTCATTTATATGTGAATTTTGGGCAGGTGGCAAGCCATTTTGTTTTTAATGACTTCCATCTAACTTGCTTTGTATATGTTTGTTTGCATTTTATTTCCCCATAAGGGCAGGGCTGACTTTTGCCTTTTGTGAAGGTAGATACTGCGTAAATAATTTTTGATTGATTGATTGACTTCCTCTGGCTGTTTCCCATGTCAAGAATTCTCTCCTTCCTATCTCCTGGTTTCCTTCAGGTCTCAGTTAAAATCCAATCTTTTCCAAGAAACTTTTCCCTACTCCCTTTCATCCTAGTATCTTGCCTTTGGTGATCATCTCCAATTTATCCTGCATCTAACTTTCCCATTATCTCCTTCATTAGACTGTGAGTTCCTTAAGCTGTGGCTGTTTTTTTGCCTTTCTTTGTATTCCCCCCAACATTTAGTACAGTGCCTGTCTGACATTTGTTGGGTGCTCCTCAGTTTCTCATCTATAAAACAAGGAGGTGAGACTAAATGTCCTCTAAGACCCATTCATTCATTCAATAAGGATTTATTGAGCATTGACCATGTGCCAGGTCTCCTACCAGACACTGGCAATCAACTTCAGATTTTTATTTTCAAGATATCCCTAGCCTTTTCTGTATTAGCATATTTATTCTTTCTTAAGTTGGAGGGTTTGATGTTGCCTTGTTTCTATTAGAAGAAGCCAGTGAAATTTTGACTTCCCCCAAGGCAACTGAATGGGTGACCTTTGAACAGGACCTAGGGAATAGGTAAAGTAGGTAACCACCTACATTGCAGCATACAAGTGGTTCATAAGATGGATCCACATTGATCAGCAATAGGAACATGATCCTAGAGAGATGGGGTGAACATTTTCACAGTATCCTTAATAGATTATCATCAATCAATGCAGAAGTCATTGATCATTTACCTCAAGTTGAAGTCAATCAGTCCCTAGGTGAAGTTCCAAATGAAGAAGAGGTTTTTAATGCCATAAGAATTCTTTCATGTGCTAAAGTACCTAGTGCTGATTCTATTCCAACCGAGATCTATAAGGTGTGTGTGTGGGGGTCTATTGCTCATCTGAAAGCTGACTGAACTTTTCCAGGTTATATAACTTGAAGACGTTATCACCGTGGCCCATTTCTATAAAGGTAAAGGGAATAGATTGTCCTGTGACAATCAGAGGGGCATTTCTTTTTTAGTCATTGTTAGTAAAATTCTTGCCAGAGTCCTTCTCAATAGACTGACCATTCACCTGGAAAATGGTCACCTACTTGAGAGCCAGTGTGACTTCAGAAAGGGTTGAAGAACATTCAATATGCTTGCTGCCCATCAACTTCAGGAAAAATGTCAGGAACAGAACAGATCTCTGTATACAACATCTGTAGATCTGACCAAGGGCTTTGATACCATCAGTCATAAGGGTTTATGGAAAATTATGTCAAAATTTGGTTGCAGAAAGAAGTTCATCAGTATTGCATATCAATTTGATGATGGCATGCATGCCTGGTACTGGATAGTGGACGATGCTCTCAAGAATCCCGGTCACCAATGGAATGAAACAAGGCTGTGTCCTTGCTCCCATGCTTGATGTTTTCAGTCATGTTATAAAATGCCTTCACTGATTGATGGTGAATTCTTCAATTTGAAAAGGCTACAAACCAAGACCAAAGTGGAGGGAGTGTTGGTGCATGATCTTCTGTTTGCAGATGATTGGGCACTCAATGCAGCCCAAGCTGAGATGCAGCAAAGTAGGAATCAATTCTCTGCTGCTTGTGCTAATTTTGGTCTATCAATTAACACCAAGAAAACACAAGTGCTCCATCAACCAGCCCCACACCATCCACATGTAGAACCATCAATTATAGCAACTGAAGAAGTTTTGAGTATTGTGGACAAAGTTACTTACCTGGGCAGTGTCCTTTCCAGGGAGGTACACATTGCCAATGACACTGACACATGCATTGGCAGACCTAGCTCAGTATTTGGGAGGCTCTGAAAGAAAGTGCAGGAGAGAAGAGGTATTAGACTGATACCAAACTGAAGGTCTACGGAGTCATTGTGCTGACCTCATTGCAATGTACCTGTGAAACCTGGACAGTCTACCTGTGTGCCATGTCAGAAAACTGAATAGCTTCCATTTAAATTGTCTTAGGATGATTCTGAAGATCACCTGACAGGAGAAAATACCAGACACTGAGATCCTTTCTCAAACTAAACTGCCTAGATTACAACATTACTAGAGAGAGTACAATTATGATGACCTGGGTAAGTTGTTAGAATGCCAGATATAGGCTTGCCAAAGAGTCTATTTTTTCTGGGAACTCACACAGGGCAAGCACTCACAAGGGGGTCAGAAGAAGAGATACCAAGACACCCTAACAGTCTCTCTTAAGAACTTCAGAATTGATTGCACAGCATGGGAAACACTGGCACTGTATGACCCAACATGATGTGCCTGCATCTGTGAAGATACACCACTCTCTGAGGAAGGTAGAATTGAAGCAACACTTTTCTTTTCTTTTTCTTTTTTTTTTGCAAGGCAAATGGGGTTAAGTAGCTTGCCCAAGGCCACACAGCTAGGTAATTATTAAGTGTCTGAGGCTGGATTTGAACTCAGGTACTCCTGACTCCAGGGCTGGTGCTTTATCCACTGCACTACCTAGTTGTCCCCTAGAATTGAAGCAACTCAAAGGAAACTTGCAGATGAGGAAACTGAGGCACAATATCCAGGGTCACATAGCTAGGGAGGCTCTGAGACAGTACTTGAACTTAGGCTCCAAGTCTTCAAGGTACAATTTATTTGTGTTGGATTAAAATTTAGTCCTTTACATCTATGGAAACCATTCCCTTAGAATGGTTTACTTTTTCTAGAGCTATTCCCTATAGTCCTAGGCTGACAAATTATCTAAAAAGTCTACTGAATGGAAGAATAATTTCAGGCTTGAACCTCTGAAGGTAGAGAGACTGTGGTAGGAAGGAGGATAGTGATGGGACCTTCCTCAAACAGACTAAGCCCTAAAACAAAGCTTCACATTGACTCTCAGTTTATGACTAGTAGGGATAAGGGTGTCCCATAGCTAGTACTGCCTTGGCAATAGTTGTATACACCAAGAAGACCTCAAGTGTGTGTGACCCTTACAGTACATTCATTTATTCATACCTTGCAAGGGCCCTACTGTACTCTCTATAGACTCTTCCCACTCCTGAATGTACAACTAAATGATAACTTCAAACCACTGGCTCCATTCTGAGTGATACCAGGATTTTACAAAATCAAAACCAAAAATGGTCTTCTATTCTAATTCCAAAAAATGTAATTCTATGGTTCTATTTTGGTAGGACCCTCACTGAGATGACCAGATGATAAATAAGCTATGGCAAGTAAGGCCCTCAGGGCAAACTCAGGGTCTTCTTTGGGTTCCATTTTGAACTTCTGTAATAGGAAGAGCACAGTTGTTGGGCTGAGAGACCCTGAGATGAATCACAAGTTGAGTGATCTTGGGCAGGCTGCAACTTCTCTGGGCCTTAATTTCCTCATATTATAGATGGTGACAATATTGAAAGCTCACATTTAAATAAAGATTTAAGGTTTGCAAAATGCTTTACAAATATTATTGTATCCTCACAACAATCCTGAGAGGGAGGTGCTGCTCTTATTCCCATTTTATAAATGAAAAAACTGAAGTTGAGAGCTGTTAAGTGACTTGTGTAGGCTCACACAGCTAAGAAGTGATTGTGTTAGAACTTGAACTGAGGAATTCCTGACTCTAAGGTAAATACTCTTGCATAAAGTGTTAGAGAAGGAAGGATGCTTAGACAAGATGAGATCCCTGCCCTCATGGAGTTTACAGTCCAGTTTCCAAAACATGAATATAAATCTTCTCTTACCCAAGGCAGGTAGGATGTGTATTGTCCAAAGGAAGCAGTAAACAAAGCATCTTTCTCACCAAACCTAAACATAAAACATCTAGAGACAAGAGAGACCTCAAGGTTCACCAAATTCAACTCACTCATTATATAGACAGGGAAATGGAATCTCAGAGAAGTGAAATTCCTTGAGTATGTGGCAAATCTAGGGTTTTAACCCAGCTCTTCTGATCCAAATCTATTATTTGTGAATTTTTGTCTTGCCCTTTCTAATAGATCTTACAGGAATTTTAGGATATTGTGGTTATAATAGGTCTTACTGTCATAATAGATCTTATAGGGATTTCAGGATATTGCTATATAAATATATTGCTGTGTGGAAAGTCTATTCTTCCCTTGTGTCTTAGTGAAAAATAACAAAAATACCTCCATGACTGGATTAGCAGAAATTTCTCAAAATTATTGTGGGATCAATACTGCAGCAGATAGAGTAGTCTCAGGAGGTCCATAGCTTTTATATAATCATCCCTGTATCACTCATAAGATTTGAAACTGGAGTATTTCTTAGGAATCATCTATGGCAATTTATTGAAAATTTTATTATAAATCTGTTTCAGAATTTAGGAAAATGGTAAAATACATATTTAAAAGTTATTTTATCTTTCCCCCAATTACATATTATGAAAGTTTTCCAACATTCATCCATTTGTATAATGATGCATATTTTTCTACCACCATCCCTTCCCACCCAAATGTGTTAACATTCTGTCAATATTTCCCATTACTCTAAACTTTAAAAATTTTGATGTTGGAGTCTTTTTTAAAAATTTAAAAATTTCTTTTCCGGGAGGCAGAGCCAAGATGGTGGCAGAAGAGCCTCTCCTAGGTGCTCTCTCTAAAATATTTCAAAAATCTTAAAATTATGACTCTAAGTTTTCGAGAGACAAAACCCACAGAAAGATCCAGTGAGTCAATTCTCCATTTCAAAGTAACCTGGAAAATAGTGAGAAAATTCTGTTCCACAGGGTTAGAGGGGTGGCCCTGCCAGAATGAACAAACTTCAGCCTCCTAGGAACAGCCCCAAGGCACCTGGGAGCCATGGCTCCTGGCAGCAGAAGCAGTTTCCTGACTTGCACCCCAGGGACCACAAAGCACAACTTGGAAGATCAGCAGGGAGACCTCTTCCAGAGCGAGCATGAAGCCCAGGGTCTCAGCTGTTTGTGGCACTCAGTGTGGCTATGGCACTCATTGGGCCCAGATCCAGGAAATGGAATCAGGCTCTTGGAGCCGGAAAGCAGGAGCCTCTAGGCAACTATGCCCTGAGTGCCCAGCCCACCAAAAGTAAGGGAGTAAAGGGAAACTTCCGAGGTCTGTCCTTTGTCTCTGGAACAGGACTCTGGGGCTCTGACCACATTCAGATCCTGATTGCAGTCTAGGCCCCCCAAAGAACAGGGATACCCCCAAGCCCCGTGGCAGAGAGGTAGTCTTATGGTCATTCACAGACCAGGAGAGCAGTCAGGGCCTCACACATTGAAATCCTTGTAGGGGTGTCCCAGTAAAACTCAAAGCTCAGGAAGCACCCCCAAAACAAGCACAGGCTGGGGAAATGAGTAAACAAGAATAAAAATAACCTGACCATTGACAAATACTTTGTCTATGATCCCAAGGAGGATCAAAATACTCAATCTGAAGATGAGGAAGTACAAACTTCTGCATCTAAAGACTTGAAGAAAAATAGAAGTTGGGCTCAGGCTATGATAGAGCTCAAAGGGGAGATATATGTAAGGGAGATAGAAAAAAATTGGGAAAAGAAATGAGAGAGATGCAGGAAAAACATGAAAATGAAGTCAGAAGCTTAGTCAAGGAGATCCAAAAATACTGAAGAAAATAACATGTTCAAAACTAGATTAGGTCAAATGAATAAAACAGTTCAAAAAGTTATTAAGGAGAAGAATGCTTTAAAAAGCAGAATTGGCCAGATGGAAAAGGAGATAAGAAAACTCTCTGAGGAAAACAAAACTTACAGATGTATAATGGAGCTAAAGGAAGCTGATGACTTTATGAGAAATCAAGACACAATACTTCAACACTAAAAGAATGAAAAATTAGAAGAAAATGTGAAATATCTCATTGAAAAAACAACTGATCTGGAAAACAGATTCAGTAAAGATAATTTAAAAATTATTGGTATACCTGAAAGTCATGATCAGGAAAAAGAGCCTTGACCTAATTTTTGAAGAATTCCTACAGGAAAATTGCCCTGATATCCTAGATGCAGAGGGCAAAATAGAAATTGAGAGAATCCACTGATCTCCTCCAAAAAGAGATCCAACCCTCCTCCCTCCAGAAATATTATAGCCAAGTTCCAGAACTCCCAAGTCAAAGAGAAAATATTGCAAGCAACCAGAAGGACACAATTCAAATATCGTGGAACTGCAGTCAGGATCACACAGGACTTCGCAGCACCTACATTAAGGACTCTTAGGGCTTGTAATATAATATTCTGGAAGGTAGAAGAGTTTGGAATGCAACTAAGAATCAACTACCCAGCAAAACTGAACATCCTTTTCCAGGGGAAAAGATGGACTTTCAATGAAACAGGGGAATTTCAAATGTTCCTGTTAAAATGACCAGAGCTGAACAGAAAGTTTGACTTTCAAGTACAGGATTCAAGTGAAGCATAGAGAGTGGAGGAGAAAAGTAAATTATGAGGGACTTAATGATGATGAACTACATGTATTCCTGCATAGAAAAATGATACTGATAATATTCATATGAACCTTCTCATTTAATAGAGCAGGTAGAAGGTGCTTTTATAGATGGAGCACAGGAGAGAGCTGAATTTGAAGACATAATATATTGTAAAAATGGAGTCAGTGGCTAAAAGAGAAATGTACAGTAAGAGTAAGAGAAAGTAAGAAAGGAGAGGTGGAATAGGCTAAGATATTTTATATCAATGGTATTTTTTTGCAATGAGCTTTTGTAATGATATGGAAGTAAGGAAGGTGAGAGGGAATAAGGTAACCTTCACTCTCAGCATACACAAATAGGGTATAGACATCTAGAGTAAAAAGGAGAGAAGGGGGAAAGGGGAAGGGGAGGGATGTGGGTGATAGAGGATAAGGTCATAGGACAGAATAGTCAGATATAACACATTTTCTTTTTTACTTTTTTTGCAAGTTGCTGGGATTGGGTGGTCTGTCCAGGACCATGGGGGCCGGATGGTTGCTGGGTCTCTGTGGTGGTATGTGGGCTTGGGGCCTCTTGGCCCCAGGTCTGGGGATCTGTCTGCTGCACCACTCAGCTACCCTACAGCACATTTTAGAAGAGGGTCAGAGTGAAAGGAGAGAGAAAATATAATATATGGTAGTGGGGAGGAATGAATGGAGGGAACTGCAATCAGCAACAGCAACTGTGGAAAAATATGGAATTAACTTCTGTGATGGACTTATGATAAAGAATGTGATCCACTCAAGACAGAGCTGATGGTATCAGAACACAGACTGAAATACAATTTTTTCTCTTTCTTTTACTTTATTTCTCATGAGGTTCTATATTTTTGTGGGGGAGGGGTTATTATGTTTACTCTTAAAAAGAATATTTTAGTAATGTATAAAGTCATATTAATCAAAAAAAGAAAAGAAACCAGGAGGGATGGGAATTCAGGGAAGCATGAGGGATTTGAATTACCTGGTGCTGAGCGGGAGGAGAGGAACCAGGAGAATGTTGTGGACCCTAACAGCAACATGGGGGTGATCATCATCCTTGATGGACTTGCTCATTCCATCAGTGAAACAATCAGGAACAATTTGGGTTATCTGTGATGGAGAATACCATCTATATCCAGAGAGGAAGTTTTGGAGTTTGAACAAAGACCAAAGACTATTACCTTCAATTTAGAAAAAAAAATTATCTTATTATGTAATTTTTCTATTTCTTATACTTTATTTTTCTTCCTTAAGGATATGACTTCTCTCTCATCACATTCAACTTAGATCAATGCATACCATGGAAACAATGTACAGACTAACAGATTGCCTTCTATGGGGGGGGGGGTGGGGGGAGGGAAGCAAGAATAGGGGTAAAATTGTAAAACTCAAAATAAATACAATCTTTCAAAAAATTTTCTTTTCCCAACTACATGTAAAAAAAAATTTTCAACAATCATTTTCTGGTAGTTTTGAGTTTCACATTTTTTCCCTTTCTCTTTCTTCCCTCCCCCATCTCCCTGATGGAGAGCAATCTAATATAGTTTATACATGTGTAATGATGTTAAGCATATTTCTATATTCACCATATTGTGAAAGAAGAATCAGAACAAAAAAGGTAAAAAAAGGGGAAAACCATAAAACATAAAACAAATTTTAAAAATTGAGAATAATAAACTTTGATCTACATTCAGACTCCATGGCTCCCTCTCTGGATGTGAATGGTATTTTCTATCACAAGTCCTTTAGAATTGTCTTTGATTATTGTACTGCTTAGATGAGCAAGTGCATCACAGTTGATCATTTCACAGTGTTGTTGTTAATGTGAACAATGTTTTTCTGGTTCTTCTCTCTTCATTCATCATCAGTTCAGGTAAGTCATTTTAGGCTTTTCTGAAACCCCATCTGTCATGAGTTCTTATAGAACTTATAGTTACTTATAGAACAATACATCACATTCATATATATAATTTGTTAAACCATTCCCCAATCAGTAGACATTCCCTCAATTTCCAATTTTTTGTTTGGCTTATTTTAGCACAATAAGGGATATCAACAAGGAACTACTGGGCTCTTTCCCAACATGAACCCACTGTCTTCATATGCAGTATACTTTTCCCTCATGGGTGAGGGCCTCTAGTTTGGGGTTTGGTTCAAGCCTGCTAATGCTTCATTCTCTGCTCTGCTGGATTTCTGACTCTCTGGATTTCACACCATTCCCACCCACTCCTCTCCACAACTTTTTCATTTTCCTTTTGTGTATTGCCTTTCCCTATTAGAATGGAAGCTCTGGAACAGCAGGAATGATGGTTTTTTTTAAATTAAATTTTGCTTATATTTGTAGTCCTAGCACTTGGCGTAGTGCATGTCTTGCTTGCCCAGAGCAAATTGCCAATTTTGGAGACAAAACACAAATCCAGAATATGTGTGTGTGTGTGTGTGTGTGTGTGTGTGTGTGTGTGTGTGTATGTGTGAGGGAGAGAGAGAGACAGACAGACAGATAGAGACAGACAGAGACAGAGAAAGACAGACAGAGAGAGTGACAGAGAGACAGAGGGACAGAAAGAGAATGAGACAGGGAGAGAGAGAGACAGACAGACAGACAGAGAGGTGTACTAGAAGTGGTCTCAAAAAATGAACAATTAATCCTTTCCTCTTTTGTACCGTGTTCAATACAGTCAAATGAAGTCTCAGGCTCATGCTACTTGATTGACTCCATGGAGTTTTTTTATACTGTGGTTTGATAATCATTTTTCTGTTTTTCAGAGTTTAGAGTTATAAGCTTTTTGCAGTTGGTTTGGGCTCACTGTTGCTATAATCTTCCCTCTTTTAGGAGCTGATTCTTTACCAAGTACAAGAACCTAAAACCGAAGAAATATAATAACTTGCTCATGGTCTTACATCAATTCAGTGACTGAGTTGAATTTGGGACTCAGAGAATCCCAGACGAAGAGGTCAAACCACTTCTTCACTCAATGAATCCCCCATCTCTCTGCCTATTTGAAAACCTTTATGATGGATAAATGTGATTTTCAAATTCCCAAACATAAAGTGATTCAAATCCTATGCGTGGTGGTAATATTGGGGGCAGCTCTAATGCCTCCTCATTCCCAACCAAATTGTGTGCAATTTTATAGTGAAAGAAAAATAATCATTTAAGCCTTTCAGTAAGCTTGAAAGGACTTATTAGGGAGAACAATCAGAAACAAATTGAAGAGAGAACAATATGCTGTGATATGGAAGACAAGCAGTATCCCGCTGTCCTGACCAGGCTTGGTCTGCACCCAAGTCAATGAGAAATAATTCTGTGAGGCTTTTCTGAGCGCCCTTACACAACATGTGAATGTACAGGGAACATGACTGTCGGCTGTCTCCTTGCTTAGAGCAGGAGGTGTTCTTTGTTATTAAATGCAGCTCTATTCTGAGAACTCTAAGTGCTCAAGACAGCCAAGATACATCAGTGACCCTGAAGGCTGTGTTCTGCACTTCATATCTCTCCTTCTAAGAATGGTATGAAAAATGGAGTCAAATAAGAATATACATATATATATATATATATATATATATATATATACTTTTCCTTCCCAACAACAGATTTCTTGGTTCCCTTAACTTCTAGTATATTCTTCTCCAAGGCTACACTAATATATATATATATATATATATAATTATCCAATATATAAAAACTAACATATCTAATATGATATATCTAATATATATTTATATATCATTCTACAAAATAATATATACATATATAGAATCTTAATCTAACAATATGTAACATAGTTTAATGTAATATAATTTAATACAATATAAATTATATATAAAACACATTTCATATTTACACATTATATATTCATATATACAAAGAAATCATATATGTATATATAAAATGCATATACACCTATATCTTTTACAGGTGTTCTTAATCTGGGATCTCTGAACTTTTTTTGTAAATTGATAACTGAAGGCATCTTTTATAAGTTTCTGTATTTTATTTTATGCATTTAGTAACATGATTCTGAGAAGGGGTCCACAGGTTTCAAACAGACTGCCAAGGGAGTCCATGTTACATTAAAAGTTAGGTAGTTCTGGTCTATTCATCTTTGTATTTGCGTTGCTCTCTTGTTAGTGTATAAACTCCTTCAGGGCAACAACTGTTTTGCTTTTGTCTTTGTTTCCCTAGGGTTTAACATATAGTAGATGCTTCCCAAATACTCCATTGCTATCATTTGTGCTTTTGTGAAATGAGAATGGGAATGATTGCTCTCATATCCTAAAGCGTTTGTTGTTCAGTGAGAAATACTACTGACATGTGAGCAATTCTTACTTAGCATGGCTAATTAGGCACAAATTAGTTAAGGTGTTGTCACAGGAATGGGATGAATGACCTCAAAAATCAAAGAGAGAATGAACTTTTATGAGGGCTTCGGTTTAATTTGGACATCAGAATAAAATTTTATTCTCATTATTTCCAAATTTTTACCACATAATGTGCCTTATTTTTAGGTTGTGGGATTTTGCAAAAAAAATAGAGATTTGAAATTGAATATTGAGGAAATGCCATGGAAAATCATAATTATAGACTATTCATGTGTTGGATTTTTGGTTAAAGGGGGTAATGTGTAATAAAAAGACTAATTTTCATAATCATATTTCTGTGATGGAAAGGACTATGATTCTGTATGGCAGTTTAAGGAATTTGGTTGTCATGTGTTTAGGAGTTTATTCAAAGATGTGACTTGAATAGATAGCAAAGAAATGTTATTATTCAGAAATTGCCTTTGGGGTGTTTATAGAGAGATAAAGAGGCAGTCAATCTGACATGGAGGAACCCATAGGATCAGAAGCAAGGGACATCTGCCACTTAAAACTTGTGTGACTTGTCAAATCACTTAGCCTTGTACTTCATTTGCCTCCTCTTTAAAAATGGAGTTTTACTAGAAAATCTCTTAAGGTTCTTTACAATTCTAAAAGTGAGGGTGTCTTTGGGTCTCATGAAGAACTAAACCATTCTACAAAATTCAGAAAGTCTGCTATCTTTGGGATTCCTTTGGAATTGAAATCTTACTCAGGATTTAGACCTAATCTCAACATTTTGGGAAGATAAATACAGAGTTCTTATTCTTTTTTTTTTGGCTGACAGGGAGAAAGAGAAGTACATGCAGGAGTCATCCTGGTGGGGGGTTGGGACAGTGTAATATCTTTTATTTTTGAGTTGGTAGTATGATTGTTCTCTCCACTGGAAAAGATCCTACAGCCTCTGTATCTCTCTCTCAAAATTTTTGCCTATGAGCAAGACTAGTATTCAAACATAGATCCTGACTCCAAATCCAATTCTCTTTTCATTGTGGAATGAGAAAAATGATTATTTTTTTTCTTTTTATATTTATTAATAACCGATTTATATTCAGGACCCCCCCAAATCCTCTCTTTTTGCTTGCTGATTCAAAGACCAGACTCTTATGGATATTTCTGACCTTGCCTCAAAATTCATCTCATTCAGACCATCTTATCTAAGTGAATTATTTCTGTAGCTCCACCACTGTTCTTCTAGGATGGATAATGGGGTTTTTTAATAGATTGCTGGAGTCACAATGATCTGGAAAAGTACTGAAGATCAGAGTCAAATTTCCTCCTCTCTCCCCTACCCCTCTTATCATAATAATTCATTCTCTCATCAATTGTTAACCAATCTGAGTTGATTTTCACCTTCAGGGACATGTCTTTTCCAAAGACATTTATATATTAAAAAGGTATTTAAACATTTAAACCTCGATAAGGTCTTTGTTTTGAGAGAACCACTGACTTTAATTTATTCATTATTTGCTAGCCTAATTAATAAATTGATTATCAATTAGCTAGAAACTCTGACTCTTAGGTTTTTCATTTGTCTCAGGAAGCAGTACCCTGCAAAGGCCACACTGTGGGCAGACTAGGTTTTGCTAATACGAAAAAACTAAGGGGGAAACATTTTCAGGACAAATAATGCGGTATCCAGGAAGTACAATGAGAGCATTTGATCAGCTTGCAATAGTTCCTTCTAGAATGCTAAAATCACAATTGGGGTTTTTGTGCCCCATTCATCATACCTTCCTCAATATCCTAACTTTTTACTTACTTTTCCTAACATTGTAGTACCTCCCAAGAAGGTTTTTAACTCTTTAACCACCCCTGGTTGATTCTTTATTTCCTTAATCTACTTGAAACACTATAAATAATCTAACATTGAAATCTATATGTATGTCTCTAATTTCACTTTCCCTTTGTATACACTAGAATTTCTTTAAAGCCTTAACTAAACTAGGAAAATGTTGAGTATTAAATTAATCCTTTTATTTCCTATACATCCCTGTTTTATGCCTCATTTAATATGCATAATCCTCAAGTCATTGAACAAAGTTATCTCTGTAATTCAATTTGGTATGGAATCTTCTATGATTTTAACAAATGCTTGGGTTTCATATAGTTTGAGAACCATTATAGCTACAATTGGCTCTAAAGGAAAAAATAAATTTAAAAATAAAAATTAATTTAAAATTTTAAAAAATCAAGAAAAATGTTGACATTTAAATAGCACTTTAAAATTTGCTGTGATGTTGATGTTTGTTCTTTCTTCTCAAAGAAGACAATTATTTCAAAGAAGTGATGTCATGACAAGCATGTAAATTGGATTCAAGTGAGGGAGTTCTGTGCTAAGTCACCAGCCTTATTTTCTCTTCCAGAGCCTTCTGGGTCCAGTGACCAGATATGAATCACAACAACTAGAAATAATCCTAGTGTGAAGAAATCAGAGTTAAATGACTTGCCCAGGATCACATAGTGAATGCAAAAGCTTTAGGGGCTACTATATACCTCTTAATTAATCATTTGATAAGCATTTATTATGAGTCTATTATGTTAAATTCTTTGGATTCAAAGACAAAAATGAAATAGTGTCTCTTTTCAGAAAGCTTACATTCTTTTTTTTTTTTTGCAAGGCAATGGGGTTAAGTGGCTTGCCCAAGGTCACAGAGCTAGGTAATTATTAAGTGTCTGAGGCCGGATTTGAATTTAGGCCCTCCTGACTCCAGGGCCAGTGCTCTATCCACTGGGCCACCTAGCTGCCCAGTTTACATTCTTAATCTGAGACATCTCTTAAATCATGTCTGTCGGCATATCTTGCTTTGGAGGAGGGGGAGAGGTCATCAAGTGCTTAGAACAATGAGATCACAGCCTCAGAAAGAGGACTATATAAAAGGAAGAAGATCCAATGTATGGATGCTGTCCAAGAGAAAGTTATGAGAGAAAGCTTTTGGTGAATTTATGATAGCATTTGGTGAATTCTTTAAAGCAAATTTCCATATTAGAATTTAGTATTAAATAATGAATGTGTTGGCATTGTAATCAATGATGGGCATTTTCTTAAACTCTAGTTCAGAGGATTTCAGATTTAGAGCTAAAAGGGACCTAAGAAGTTGTTTAGTACAGCCTTGTTTAATCTAACTCCAAATTCAACTCTTTCCACAGCACCACACTGTTGTTTGAATGTAGACCATGAAAGGCAAAGTATTGGTGCCAGTTGACTCCCTTCTTCTGATCAGAGGAGAGGTCCCAGTTGTGTGGCACTTTGAAGTAAGGAGATTAAATTGTATATGATGTTTATTTTAAATATGAATAATCCAATTTGATCTTTGTAAGTGTTCCAAATAATGTATTAATTTGACCTGACATAAAATTTGTGATTCTGAAAGCATCATTATCCACTATGACTTCACAGAGGAATGAGACAGGGTCCATAGAAAAAGTAGCTTTAGGAAGTGTTGAGTTGGAAGATGACAGAAAGGTGCTTCTGTTAGTATCTCTTACCCATGACCCAACTGGAAGTTATTAAAATGAGGTACCAAGGGGGCTTGCTCACTCCAGTGTTGACTTATAAGCAAGAAGTCACAAAAACACACCCCATTGCATTCACATACCACAATTTATTATAGTGGAAGAAAGGTATCATTGGACAGGCAAGTCAGAAATTGGGAATTGTTAATAAGGCTAGTACTAAAAGAATCAAGGTAGCCCTTGTGTCTGAAGCCTAGTAGGTACTTAATAAATGCTTGTTGACTTGAATGTGAACTGAATTGATGGGGTTAATGTGACCAAAAGATATACCGGAAATGGAAATATAAATTCAGATACACCACAAAGGACTCTAAAGACCAGGTGTTCAGATATTGTATCCATTACCTGGAAAACTGAACCCTAAATTGTGTTGGAGATCTAGACTTCAGGCTTAGTGAGAGATAACACAAGATGACAGAGAAACAGAAAAAAAAAATGCAAAAATCAAAGAAACCACCAGGATGTGGCAGCTTCTCATTTCCATCTTCATTGTATTTATGTTCCACAGAGCTATATATAGAGAGAAGACAATAATAATAAAAATAAAACCCCAGCAAGCTTAACATATGCAAAGAAAGGAATGCAATAGCCCTGAGCAAATTTGAGGGCGGTTAATGCTATGGCAGTCTAGGCAGGAGAGAGAGAACATGATTCCTTAGGGAGCAATTACGGGGGTTGGGACAAGTGCAGACTTGAATACAGAGGAATGATAATTGAAGGAGCAGCTTGGATTTCTGAGAAACCTTAGCAAAAGGAAAAAAACGATTGACTGCTCAGGGGGCTTGCTCACTCCAGTGTTGACTTATAAGCAAGAAGTCACAAAAACACACTTACTGGATGTTGATTTTTTTAAAAAAAATGTTGCTTCTTTACATTTGGACATAATAAGAACTTTCTAACAAACACCTATACTTCTTCCTGCAAAATGCATGTTGCATCAATAGCTAATTGATTGTTAACAGAAAGGAGGAATGTGTCTCACCTTGGACATATACTGGCTGACCAACTAGCCTAAGCAAGTCATCACAATTCTCTGAGACTCAGTGATCTTATCTACCAAATGAGTCTATAATAACATAGAACTAGATAGGACAATGTAAAAAAAATCCTTTAAAAATCAGAAAGAGATATAGAGTCATTGTCATTGTCATCATCATCATCATCATCAACATCATCTGACAGACAGTATAGAATAGTATGTAGAAAGTTGGCCTTGGAATATGGGCTACCTGGGTTCATATCCTACCTCTGAAATGTGCTGGCTATACTAACCTGACAAAGAATTGTGATAAGAATTTAAAATGATTAGTTCTTTTGCTCCCCATAAGCCTGAGAGGTCCCCATTTTACAGTTGAGGAAATTGAAGCAGACAGAGCTTAAATGACTTGTCCAGAGTCATTCAGGTAGTGAGTGTCAGAAGCTGGATTTGAACTCAAGTTGTACTGATTCCAAGCTCAATGTTCCATTTGTTGTGACACTTGGGCACCTTGGGCAAGGTATGGTGCTTCAAGGCAACTTTTTAAGACAGAGAGGATGCTCATTGACTTTCATATGAGAAATTTCCCACTGACAGGTCCCAATGAAATTAAAAGTCTGGTCAAATATATATATATATATATTTTTTTTTTCACTCTTTTTTTCTTTCCCCTTGTCTCTCATTAATATATCCTTCCCTTCTACCATTCCCCTCCTGCTTCCTCCTTTTCTTTGTCTATCTGTCTTTATCTCCCCCGTAAAATTATACTATCTCTGTATCGGTCTCTCTCTCTCTCTCTTTATATATGTGTGTGAAAAAAATCTTGCCCTCCTTCCCTTCCTCTCTCTCTTTTTCCCTATTTCTCTATCTCTGTCCCATCTCTTTCTCTTTCTTTTGCCTCTATCTCTCTCTCCCCAGCTCTCTTTTTCTCTCATTCCATCCTCTCTCTCTCTCTCTCTCTCTCTCTCTCTCTCTCTCTCTCTCAGCACTATTTTTTCTGCTTCTCTAATCTTAATTCCAGCTATTGATTTTCCTGTGGTTTTTCTAGAGTGTGCAATGCCATTTGTAATTACTAAACTATTCACCATGAGCTCCCCTTGCTGGATAGAACTCATCAGAGCTGTGTTCAGGGCTGGAGTCTAAAGGCACTGTTCCTCAGTTGTCACAGTCAGAAACTCCTGTTGTAAACCACACTGAAGAAATGCTCTCAAATCCATTTTACAAAACTTTCTTGATATGTTTAGTTTTTCATAATGCAGACTTTCTACAATATATCATCTTGCCTTTTGCCATCGAGACTTCCCTTGCAACAAAGAAAAACAATTAAATGAAGCTGACAGAGTAATGCATCTGCCAGCACCTGCAGCTTTCCTGACCTCTAGATTCCCACTTCTATACTGAGTTCAGGTAATTTTATTTATCTGTCTCCTGCAGCCAAGATATATCCCTACAGTTAACTTAGGCTCAAACACCTTCTGGCTTATTTTTATTTACATTTTTGTAGCCATATGTTTTGCTTTTTTTTGCTTTCAAGTAAGTTTCATCTTGTTTTTCCGAATTCCTCATATTTATAATTTCTTATGGTACAATGATGTTTTTCACAGTTTGTTCAGCTGAACCCTCAGTTACAGATATTCGCTTTGTTTCCAGTTTTTGCTACCATGAATTTTTAATAAATATGGATCTTCTTCATATAAACTGTGCCTAGATAAGTGCCTGGGCTGGAGTCAGAAAGACATGAGTCCAAATCTAGCCTCCCAGGCATTTACTTCTCTGATACTAGACAAATCATTTAACCTCTTTTTAGTTTAGTTTCCTCAACTGAAAAGTGAGAAGAATAATACCAGTTACCTGATAAGATAATATTTGTAAAATGCTTAGCATAGTACCTAGAACATAGTAGGTGCTTAATAAATGTCTGTTTTATTCATACATTCATTTCTGTCTTTTACCTGAATTTATGTATAAATTCCAGAGAAAGTTCAATGGCATATGGGAATTGATAGTTTAGCATTGTTCCTGTCAAGTTTTCCATAGTTCTGTATCCATTTTTCCTGACGGAAGAGATGCAGCTTTAAGTAGCTTCAATGGAAATAAGCAGGCTGTGATGACTACTGTCTACCTTCATCTAAACTTCCAATAGTGGCTCGATGATTGGAATTTTTAAAAAAATTTCATCTTTTTTTTGTTGAAGTCATTCTTTGACCACTGTATTCCTTTCCAACTATATATCTTCCCCCTTCAAGAACTAAGCTATTACTTGAAATAGGGATAAACAATAATTAATAACAGTAATAGCTAATTTATATAGTACTTGCTATGTAACAGATACTGTGTTAAGTGCTTTACCAAGATTATTTCTTTTGATCCTTAGAAAATTCTTGGGAGGTCTATCTCCAGGTAGTCCTGTTGTCATTCCCATTTTATAGATGAGGTAACTGAGGTTAACAGTGGTTAAGTGACTTGCCAAGGATCATACAGCTAATATCTGCAGCTAGATTTGAACTCAGGTCTTCCAAATTCCTCTATCCACTACACCATCTAATTTCTTCTAAAAGTTAATAAAAAAGGAAAGCAGTTTGGCAAAGTTAACACTTAATTGTTTCTACTTATAGACATACACAATCATACACAATATGCCTTCACTTATCTCTGTAATAAAGGAAGACAGGTATATTTTTCTCAGCTCTTCTCTGGGACCAAGACTTTGCCATAATCTTTATGCTGTGTCCAGTTGCAAGTAGTATTGGACTTTCCATTAACATCATTGAAGTCATAATGTTTAATTGTTTTCTTGGTTCAGTTTACCACATTTTTCATACTTTTCTGAATTATTCATATTTATCATTCCTTATAGCATTGTAATATTTCATTGTATTCATGTACCACATTTTACTTATACATACTCTGAACAATGAACATGCTTTGTTTCCAGTTCTTTGCTACCAAAATAAAGTGCTGTTATAAATATCTTGGTATATGTGAGGTATTTCTTTCATCTTTAATTTCTTTTTAGGATATTTGCTTAGCACTAACATCTCTGGGCAAAAGGATATTTACATTTTGATTATTTTCTTCATTTCTTTCCAAATATTTTCTAGAATTATTGGACCAATCATGATGTTGATGGTGTTGATGATGTTTGTCCTTCATTCTTTTTTTTTTCAAGTCAATGGGGTTAAATGACTTGCCCAAAGCCACACACCTAGTAAGTATCATATGTCTGAGGCTGGATTTGAACTCAGGTCCTACTGATTCCAGGACCAGTGCTCTATCTACTGTACCACCTAGTCTTTCCTTCTTGAAGAAGACCAAGACATCAGTGGAGGTGATACCATGACAAGCACATGAATTGTATTTGAGTGAGTCATCAATTTACTTACAAAGCATTGTAGTACCTATCTCTCTATAACTCCTCCAACAACCAATGTTTTCACCTTTGTCAATTAGCTGGGTGTGAAAGGAAATCTCAGATTGTGTAGGTATGTGTGTTTGTGTAAGTGTGTGTGCTTCTCTTACTATTAGTAATTTGGAGCAATCTTTCATATGCATGTTTGATTATTCACAATTCTTTTTGATAATTATTTTTCCTTTTGACCATTTATCCAATGGGGAAAGTCTCTTGGTCAAATATTGTATTAATTATCTATATATCTTAGACATTAAACCCCACAATAGAGACTCTTTATATAAATCTCCCTCCTCCTACCAATTAATAGGTGAGTGTCTTGAGAGAAACTCTTAGACATATATTTTTTACTTTTAAAAATAACTTATTCCCCCTCAATTACATGTAAAATAATTTTCACATTTTTAAAATTTTTGAGCTCCAAATTTTCTTTCTCCCTCCCTCCTAATCTTCCCTTGCTTCTTTCCCCATCCTGGGACAGTAAGTAATCTGATATAGATCATACATATACAATTATATAAAACATATTTCCACATTAGTCATTTTGTGGAAAAAAACTTGAACAAGGAAATGAAAGAAGGAAAGAAGGTGAAAAATAGCATACTTTGGTCTGCATTCAGACAACATTGATTCTTTCCCTGGAGGTGGATTGCATTTTTCATCCTTAAACCTTTAAGATGATCTTGGATCTTTGTACTGCTGAGGATAGCTGAGTCATTCCCAATACAGTATTGTTGTTACTGTGTGTACAATGTTCTTCTAGTTCAGTCTACTTTACTCTGCATCAGTTGATGTAAATCTTTCCAGGTTTTCTGAAATCATCCTGCTTATTAGACACATATTAAAATTCTGCTAGTTTGTTTAAAGTTTCAAGTAATCTCAAGTAAATCAACTAAGACACACTTGATTTTCTTTGTTAACAATTTTATCTCTCAGAGTGTATAGGAAGCTAAAAGGCTTAATTCTTACCAATAAGTTTGGTAACATGGAGTTGACAGAAACCATAAGAAAAAGTGACTATGTCATTTTGGAGTTCTTAATTCTCAGTGAAGAGAAAATTGAGTAATAATCAAACATGCAGCCCACACTTTAGGCAAGAAGGCATTTCAACAAGCAAGAGAAATTGTTTTGACCTCATAACCTGAGAATCTAAAAAAGTTTACTAAAGAACAATGAGTTTCTCAAGAGCTAAAATCTGTCAATACAGTCACAAATTAACCCAAAGAGGAAGAAATGGGGGGTAAAGTCTAAAAAAAACTGATATGACCACACAGATTACTCTAATGAACTTAAATTGCTCTTAATGAACTTAAAAATTGAAGGGAGATTTATTAAAGAGGAAGGAAAACTGCAGTCCTCTGGCATAATGGAGTCCCTCTTAGGAGGACATAGGATTCTCCAATTGAAGCTTGCTTTCCAAAACTGGGTTTACAGTGTCACATGCCCCCACTGTAGGTGTGGTTGTTTTATGTTCAACAGAAAATTCATGAGCCAGCCAGATGTGTCAAGGAACACAATCTTTTAGGTTTTTTTTTTCTTTTGAAAGGCAAACAGGGTTAAGTGGCTTGCCCAAGGCCACACAACTAGGTAATTATTAAATGTCTGAGGCCAGATTTGAACTCAGATACTCCGGACTCCAGGGCCAGTGCTCTATCCACCACACCATCTAGCTGCCCAGGGAACACAATCTTTTAATATGTTCAGAATCTGAGAAAGACAAAGGGAATCAACTTAACTGCAACTAATGGGGAAGAAGGGGAAGATCCTTTCCAAATCTAAAATTCTCATTCTAGGGGCATCTAGGTGGCACAGCGGATGTAGCGGATGTAGTCCTAGAGTCAGAAGAACATGAGTTCAAATCTGACATCAGACACTTAATACTTTACTTAGCTGTTGACCTTGGGCAAGTCACAACCCCATTGCCTTGCAAAAACAAACAAACAAAAAATTCTTATCCTGTGTGAAAAGAAAGATTGTCAAGGCATAAGATAGCAGATTACAAGTTTATGGAGAGACTCTTAAATTCTAGAAATACTGTCTGGAGGTCCTAAGATCAAAGCTTATGAACAGAAAGGAATCTCCCAGGCCATCAAGTCCTACTCCTTCATTTCACAATTAAAGAAACTGAGATTGAAGAAGATAAAGGACTTACCTAAAGTCACATAGTAGTATGTATCAAAGGCAAGATTTTAAATTGGGTCCTTTGGTTATAGTGCTGGTGTTCTTTCCATTGCATGTTGCATCTTGGAGGGAGATGTACATTTTAAACACACACACACACACACACACACACACACACACACACATATTTTTAATCTCATTCCCCCCCCCCCCCCCCCACAGAAGGTATACATTAATCTAAGTTGAATGTGATGAGGGAGAAATCACATCATTAAGGAAGAAAAATAAAGTATGAGATATCAAAATTATATAACAAGATAACAGGTTTTTTTAAAATTAAAAAGTAATAGTCTTTGGTCTTTGTTCAAACTCTTCAATTTTTTCTCTGGTTACAGATGGTATTCTCCATTGCAGATACCTCAAAGTTGTGCCGGATTGTTGCACTGATGGAACGATCAAGTCCATCAAGGTTGATCATCACTCCCATGTTGCTGTTGGGTGTACAATATTCTTCTGGTTCTGCTCATCTCACTCAGCATCAGTTCATGCAAATCCTTCCAGGCTTCCCTGAATTTCCATCCCTCCTGGTTTCTAATAGAACAATAGTGTTCCATCACATATTTATACCACAGTTTATTAAGCCATTCCCCAGTTGATAGCCATTCACTCCTTTTCCAATTCTTTGCCATCACAAACATGGCTTCTATGAATATTTTTTGTACAAGTGATGTTTTTACCCTTTTTCATAATCTCTTCAGAGTAAAGACCCAGTAGTGGCATTACTGGATCAAAGGGTGTGTACATTTTTGTTGCTCTTTGGGTATAATTCTAAATTGCTCCCCAGAAAGGTTGGGTGAATTCATAGCTCCACCAACAATGTATTAGTGATCCAGATTTCCCACATCCCTTCCAACATTGATCATTGTCCTTTCTAGTCATATTGGGCAGTCTGAGAGGTGTGAGATGGTACCTCAGAATTGTTTTAATTTGCATTTCTCTAATAAGTAGTGATTTAGAGCAATTTTTCATATGACTATGGATCTCTTTGATTTCCTCATTTGTAAATTGCCTTTGCATATCCTTTGACCATTTGTCAATTGGGGAGTGGCTAAAATATATTTTTTTAAATAAAACTTAAATTAAATTAAAGCTATGTAGTGGGCAGCACATTGAACTTAGAGTCAAGATGACCTGGGTTTGAATCCTGCATCATGTATGTACTAACTGTGGGTCTTTGGGCAAATCACTTAACATCTCTGGTCATGAGTTTTCTCATCTGTCAAATGAGATGTTATTTGATGACATCTAAGGTCCCTTTCAGGAGGGAACTAGGTGACTCTACAGATAAAGAACTGAGTTTGGCATCAGAAAGATCTGAGTTCAGATGTGACCTCAGATGTGACCTCAGACACTTATTAGTTATGTGACCCTGTTAACCTCTGATGGCCTTAATCTACTGGAAAAGGAATTGGCAAACCACTTTAGTTTCTTTTCCAAGAAAATCACATGGACAGTATTGGAATTATGGTCATGGGGTCAGAAAGCATCAGACACAAGTGAATGATTGAACAAAGATCTCTCTTAGCTCTAAATATATGATCTCATTATAACAATCTCAACAGATTGTTATTTAGAGATATTGTCCTATGTGAAACTGTTTTGTTTGCTTGCTTTAGTTTAAACCTGTAATTTCATTAATAGAATGAACTATTCCTGATGAGATTTCTTGTGCCAGTTAAGATCAGAAAGTCTTCTTTAATCAAAATTCTCATAGTTTCCTGGGGTTAACTTTTTTGCCAAGGGTCCCTTAACCAATATGAGAAGAAAGGTGACTAAATGTCCAGCCTTTCTAACTTTGAGTCCAGTTCTTTTTCTATTATACCACACTGTTTCATATAATGGCACCATTTAAAAACATTGAACTATTATAGCTCAATAGCAGTTAGTACTCATTTCTAATTTACATTTTCTTCTGAGGCATAAACAGGATACTTTCCAGCTTCCTCCAGCAGTCAATTGAAGTTTAAGAGTTAAAACATCTTTTGTGCTATCTTTGTATCCCCAATATCTGGAATAGTGCCTCAGGTACAATAGTTATTTGATAAATGATTGTTGATTTGAACTGAATTGTTCAACAAATTCCAGTTGCCCTTGGAGACAGAGGCAAAGGCTTGATGGTGGGTGTGGAAGGAGGATATAGAACTTTATTGTGGAAGGTAAGACAGATTTCTCTCAAGTATTTTTGCTTTTTTCCATAACAGTTTCCCTGGTGAGAGAGACCACTTCTGTGTTATATTTTCTCATTTGTACTCTCTTCTTGTCAGAAGGTTCTCTTGGCACATTTTGCCTGATCCAAGTACAAGCTCCCCAGTGAAAGAACAACCTTGTTATCATGTTATTCATGACCTCTAATTCAGCTTTTTTTCAGAAGTAACAAATATCCCAACCCAGGAAATTTTCTTATTTGAGTAAGAAGAAGATGAATTTTCATAAAAATGTAAAATCATAACCTTCAGAGCAGACCTTGGGGCAGGGGGGAAAGAGGGAGGGGGAGTAGATGGAAGATTGTGTACTACAATATATTACCATGCCAAGGCATAAGTGGGCCAGGACTTAATGGAATAGGCAGTTCCACTGGGATGTGGTGTGTTCAAGGATATGAAGGAAACTTAGAAGTATATGAAGGGAACTTTCATAATTTCACAATTTTTTATCTCTTGTGGAACTTTCTTAATATTAATACCATTTTATGCTGGTATTCAGTTTGATTTGATGAGCCCTGATGAATACCCTTAATGTATAAGGAGTTGTGCTAGCAAGTAAACATACAAAGACAAAGATAGCCCTCAGAAAGCTTATATTTTATTTCAGAAGGGAAATAATTGGTCTCTGTTTTTCTGTCTTTATCTCTATGTGTAAATATTTCTGAATATGAATTTACATATGTATATATTTGTGAGTGTGTATATATATACATGATATTATATATAATACACAGTATATATAGATACACACAAATAAATATAATATGCAAATGAGCCTTCCAAATATAAAACAAGTATATCTATTACTCTCCTAGACCAAGCAAGCTGCATTTCCCCCCCAGTGTTCTAGGATATCACTAGGGGACCAGGAGTATCTTTCTTCAATGTTATTGGTTCAAGTGTGTTCTAGTGTGTTCCTTTCACTAATTAGTTCCTGAGTTCCATTTAATCACTAAACATTAGCTAGATTTATGAAAAGGATAATTTGTCATGAAGATATAACAAGATAAAACTTATAAAGATTTGTTCCTTTATCCCTTGGCCTTACAACTCTCCCCTATATCATCTTGGATCTTGGAGAGAGTGAGCTGAAGGATTAAAACAATTTCTATATACCACTGATTTCTCCAAGTTCACTTCCAGAGTCTTATCTACCCCTGAATGGGGTCATTCCTGGGGAAGGTCTTACTGTTCAGATGCAGGTTGAAAAATCTCTGACTTCTGGATCTCTGGTAGTTTGCTATTTGACCTTTCAAAGCTCACAAGGTCATAGCTGTCATCACTACCATTTCACCTAAAACAGGAAAGAACAAATACAAAGAGGAAAAGAACAGAGACCCATATTCATGAGTCCATAGGTTGCTTTGCCTCCAATGGGGAGTATACAAAATTTACCTCCATCCAGAGGCTTAGATCATATTTCTTTTCTCAACTGGCACCAAGGAGGAAAAGAGCAAGAACAAATGACCCATTTTGACTGGTTAGTGTTTTTCAATTTGCTTGGTTTTGTTTTCAAGTTGTTTGAATGTGATTTGCTTTTATATTAGAAGCATTTCGTTTTTCCCACTTCCTGCAAGTTCTCTTATAATTAAGTAAAATACTTAAGTAAAATGAGTTTATTTAAAAGTGCCTGACAATTTCACATCTGTAGAACTCTACCATTTCTCCATTTTTTTTTAGGTTTTTTAGCAAGGCAAATGGGGTTAAGTGGCTTGCCCAAGGCCACACAGCTAGGTAATTATTAAGTGTCTGAGGCTGGATTTGAACTCAGATACTCCTGACTCCAAGACCAGTGCTCGATCCACTGCGCCACCTAGCTGCCCCTTACTTCTCCATTTTTTAAAATAATAAATCTATTTCTTTTTTTATTCCATCATATAATGACTATGTACAGTTAAGCAAAACAAATTCCCTCAATGGCTATATGCAAAAATATCTATGTCTCATTCTGCACCATAAATCCATACTTTCTTTGCCATGTATAGAAAAGTTCATCAGTAGTCTTCTGGAATTATGAATAATTATTGTATTGATCATAGTTCTTACAGTTTTCAAAGTCATTTGTTTTTATGGCGTTCTTATAGTATAAATTATTTTCTCCTGGTTCTCACTTCATTAGTTTATAAAAGTCCTCAAAATTGTTCCTTTATATAACACTGAAGTTATAGTACATTATAGGGGGTGGCTAGGTGGCACAGTGGATAGAGCACTGGCCCTGGAGTCAGGAGGACCTGAGTTCAAATCCGACCTCAGACATTTAATAATTACCTAGCTGTGTGGCCTTTGGGCAAGCCACTTAACCCCATTGCCTTGCAAAAATCTAAAAAAACTAAATCAAAATTTATTGAGTGAGGGTACATACCACACATTTCCTTTCCTTTTCATTTTTTTCTCTTGATATTCTTGATTTTTCATTCCCTTCCTTAAGAATTTGATTATTATTTTTTCTAGTTCTATAAAGTAACCCTTTGGTATCACAGTGAATAAGTGAATTGATTTAGATAATATTGAAATCAATCAGTGGAATAGATTAGGCTCACAACACACACAGAAGACAATAATACTCTGGTATTCAACAAACACAAAGTGTGCAACTACTGAAGTAAGGACTTACTTATTTGATAAAAATTGTTAGGAGAATTTTATATCATGGAAGAAACTAGATTTAGACCAGAACTTCATACTTCATTCTAAGATAAGTTCCAAATGAATGCACGTCCTAGATTAAAAATTAAAAAATCTCATTATTACATACTCAGAGAAACAAGAAAAAAATTATTAATCAGATCTATGACTAGGAAAAAAGTTCATGACCAAACAAGAAATAGAGGGTATCACAGAAACTAATGTGGAAGAGAAAAAGAAGAGAGAAGGAAGGGAAGAAGAGAGAAGGGGAAGGTAGGAAAAGAAAAAAGAAAGAAGGGAGAAAGGCTAGGAAAGAAGAAAATCAAAGAAATAGAAGAAAAGAAAGGAAGAAAGGTAACATGTATATACAGTATATTAGAGTCAGGAACTGTTTTAGGTGCTTTATACATATTATTTCATTTGTTCTCCACAAAAACTCTGGGAGGGAGATGCTATTATTATTACCCCCATTTTACAGTGCAAGAAACTGAGGCAACAAGAGGTTAATTCACCCTCCCCCCAAAAATCTTACAAGTATCTTCACTGAGCCATCTAGATAGCTACAGTATTGATTAATATTGATAATTTTGATTATATAAAATTTAAGTTTTTGCATAAACAAGTCTAATAAAGTTCAGATTAAAAGCAAAACAAATGACCTAGGAAAGATCTTTATAGCAAATTTCTGTGATTAAGTTTTCATTTCTAAGATTATAAGGAATTGATTCAAACCTTTAAGAAAGAGAGCTATTCCCAATTGATCTAAGTGTATGAATAAGCATTTCTCAAAGAAAGAAACTCAGATTCTCTACAATCTCTACAGTCATATA
The DNA here is from genome assembly GCF_037893015.1 of Macrotis lagotis. Lineage (NCBI taxonomy): Eukaryota > Metazoa > Chordata > Mammalia > Peramelemorphia > Peramelidae > Macrotis > Macrotis lagotis. The sequence goes on from NC_133658.1 coordinate 733,412,711, forward strand.
AAAATTGCCTCAATCACTAACTAGAAAGCAATTCCAAGAGTCTACCCACCCATCAGATTAGCAAAAATGACCAAAAAAAGGAAAATAAGTGATAGAAATGCTGTAGAAAATAAAGACATTAATGCACTCTTGGAAGATCTAGCATGGGATTAGAGAAAATAATTTTCAACTACATATAAAATGTTACTAAATAGTATATGACTTTTGACCCAGTTATATTGACACTAAGCCTACACTAAAGAAAAGAACAAAGAAAGAGGGAAAAGGCTCTTTGTGGATTAAAATATTTACAGCAGCCTTTTTTGTAGTGACTAAAAAAAAAATAGAAAGACAATAAGGGATGTCCAAGAATTGAGGTGTGACTAAGTAATAATATGAATGAGTTAGAAATGAGGACAAAAGAAATTAGGAAAGAAATTATTTCAAAAAAGACATGTAGCATATAAGAATGTAGAATGAAGAAAGACAAAAAAATAAACGATATACTATAGTAATTCTTTTTTTTTCTTGCAAGGCAATGGGGTTAAGTGGCTTGCCCAAGGCCATACAGCTCTTAAGTGTCTCAGGCCGGATTTGAACTTAGGACTCCTGACTCCAGGGCCAGTGCTCTATCCACTGCACCACCTAGCCACCCCCTATAATGTACTATAACTTCAGTGTTATATAAAGGAACAATTTTGAGGACTTTTATAAACTAATGAAGTGAGAACCAGGAGAAAATAATTTATACTATAATTTATACTATATTTATACTATTTATACTATTTATATTTATATTTATACTATATTTATACTATAACTTATACTATATTTATATAATTTATACTATATTTATACTATAATTTATACTATATTTATACTATAATTTATACTATAAGAACGCCATAAAAACAAATGACTTTGAAAACTGTAAGAACTATGATCAATACAATAATTATTCATAATTCCTCACCCAATAAATTTTGGAGATTTCTCAAGGTATGAAGAGAAATGTCTTTATTCAATTCTCAAGAAGAGGGCATCAACTCAACCATGCATATAGTAGAGTGAGGCAATGGGATACAAGCAGCAGAAGCAATATATGATTCCTAATGCTAACCCCTCCTCCTACTAACCCATCCTCATTAGTTAAGATGTGATCTTCACAATCTAAGTGCATAAGGTAATTTAAAGAAAAGCATATAATTCAAACAGAGACATGTTTCTCCTCCAGCCTTGAGGAATGTATGGACATCTGTACTAGGTGGATAAGGAACAAGGTCAGTTTGTTCTTTACATTTTGGTCATGGTAACATCAACCAACATACCAGGAGTTGCTTGTCAGGGGAGGAGGGGCAGAAGAGACATAACCCATAGCTCAGATTACTCTAATCTATAATATTCTCTTGAAGAAATATCAGACTTTATCCCATTCAAGAACAAATAGAGTCTACAAGTGTCAGATCTCAAGCTAGTCTACAAAACAAGTCATGGTTAATTTCTTTTGAATGTTCTCCAATTTAAGCTCCAAAGTCAACCAGAAAGCATGGGGTTAATGGAACAGAACTAGTTTCATGGTGTCATCACATACTTTCTTTTGGGAGTGGGGACCTGTCATCTTGTCTTTCCAGAAATAGTCTCTCCAACATCTTCGACCAGGGGATTACACCAGCTGAGCATGCCACACATGCTTACCAGCTTCTCCATTGTGCATAGAGAAACAAATAAAGGCCACCTGAAAAGGGAGAGAACATTAGCAACTAGGGAAGGCTTCAAGGAGGAGGTTTCACCTGAGCTGAATCTTAAAGGAAAATAAGATGATCAGAGGTAGAGAGGAGGAGGCAGTGCATTACTGGTGCACAGTGCAGTTTGTGTTGATTGATGGAGGGAGGCTGTTGTGTTTCAAGAATAACTCCTTAAGCCCAATGTGCTAGAGAAGAGAAGGGAATGTGAAATGATGCTAGGAGGATGGATTGGGGCCAGATGGTGGAGAGATTTCAGTGCTGGTGGAGTGTGTGCTTTTCATTCTAGAAGGAAAAGGGAGCTACTGAAGATTTTGGGACAGAGGAATGACATGGTTACATTGATTAACATGATGATTTGCAATACTACTTTTATTGGGGGGTTTTTTAGTTCTTTTTTTTGCAAGGCAATGGGGTTAAGTGACTTGCGCAAGGTCACACAGCTAGGTAATTATAAAGTATCTGAGACCAGATTTGAACTCAGGTCCTCCTGACTCCAGGGCCACTGATCTATCCACTATGCCACCTAGCTGCCCCCTGTAATACTACTTTTAACATTTTAAAGGCTTATTTTGTAAGCTGATACAGTGGATAAAGTATTAGATTTGGAGTCAGAAAGACCTGAGTTCAAATCGTAGCCTCAAATACTTACCAGTTGTGTGATCCTTGGCAATCACTTAAAAAAGTAAAACCATCTCTATTTGCCTCAGTTTCCTCAACTGTAAAGTGAGGATAATAACAATAGCTTCCTCTCAGGGTTGTTGTGAGGAGAGGATAAAATGATAATTGTAAAGCAGTTAGTAGGTCTTAAATAACTACATTATTTGCTTCTCTTTCATGTAACCATTTCTATATCTGGTCTTTATAAGAACCAATGAGGTATCATCACCTCCATTTGACTTATTAAGCCCAGATAGATACTTGCCCAAGGGTGCCCAGCTAATTGATGGCTGAGCTGGTCCTAGAGTCCAATTATTTTGGTTCTATATATTACTTTTACCAGACTGTTAAGTGATGCTCTAACTGGTTCAGTGGCCAGAAGGGATGCTAGAGTCAATGGACACCTTTGGGAATCCTGGGCCAACTTGCTCAGGGAACAAACAGATGATGGTAAATACAATACTGCAAGAAACTTCCCCAGGGACCGCTATCACTATCCAGTGGCATTGTACCGGGGAAACCCTGATTTCCCTAGAATATGGAACTCAGGGAATCCCTAGGTTGGACCAATACTCAGTTTGCTGCAGGAAACCAGATAAAGCATTGGGTCTGGAATCAGAAAGGTCTGAGTTCAGATTTGGCATCAGATAATTATAGCTGGGTGATCCTGGGCAAGCTACTTGACCCTGTTTGCCTCAGTTTCCTCATGTGTAAAATGAGCTGGGAAAGGAAATGGAAGCCTACTTCAATATCTTTGCCAAGAAAACTTCAAAAATTCACAGTCAGAGATGAATGAAACTACTGAAGAACAAACACATCATGACTTCTTGCTACCTGTATGCAGCAGTTGTCTCATACCACTTCCTGGCAGACATCTAAGCTGCTATAGAAATGGGAGGAGAGAAAAAACTCTTTCCTCTCAGGTCTCCAGGAGAACCTACCATTGGAGCTCTCTTGGGCAAAGACAACCTCCTGGGCACAAATTAAAGAATCAAGCTTCTTAAGAGAATCAGTGTCTGTCTTTTCATTGCATCCTGTATTGCTAAGCACTTACAAAATGCTTTTGAATGAGGATGAGTTTAAAAATAGGGAAAGCTACTGAAAATAGGATTCTTGTGATGTAAATTTGTACTCAGGGGGATGGGCAGGTGTGTTACATCATTTTTAGGAGGACCTCTGCCATAGCTCTAATAGATTTAGTTGTAAACACCTGTGGGAACCAGTAGCCTGATGATTTAACAAGCATTTGCAATGGAAAGAATATTGGATTTGGAATAGGAAGATCTGAGTTTGAACCTTAGACTCTTTACCTCTGTGACTTCGAACAAATCTTATAATCTTTCTTATATATAACCAGTCATATATAAAAACTGGACAGTTTGATTAGGACCCTTGTACATTTTCAAGATATTTTTAGAGGGTCTGAGGGGTCAGAGCTATTTTCATAATAATACCAAAATGTTTTAATTTCTGTAGAGACTATGGTCTCAGCTATACACACACACACACATATATATTTTTTTGCAAGGCAAATGGGGTTAAGTGGCTTGCCCAAGGCCACACAGCTAGGTAATGATTAAGTGTCTGAGACCGGATTTGAACCCCGGTACTACTGACTCCAAGGCTGGTGCTTTATCCACTATGCCACCTAGCCGCCCCACATATATATTTAAAACTCACATAAAAGTTCTTTGGGAGGTCTGTAATAATTCTAAGCATTAAAAAAGGGCTCCTTAGGCCAGTATATTTGGAAAATTGGAAAAATTGGAAAAGATCAATGATATTAAAAGTTTGTTGATCAGTCACCGCTACTAGTAAAAATTTCTGAGCACCCCCCCATAACAATTCTTTTAAAATTACCTAGAGCATTAAAAAGGATTGGATGAGGATAAAATAATATTGATCCTTGAGGCAATAGGTTGTCTCAGGAACTAATTGAGTAGAAGAGTGACATGGTGAGAGTTTGACTATAAGAAAATTTCTTTGCCAGCTGTGTTGAGAATGAATTGAAGTTGGAGAGGCTTGAGGCAGAGAGATGAAGAAATGACAATTGTTCAGAGAGGAACTAATGAGGGCCTGAATTGAGATTGTGAATGAAGAAAGGGTAATGGATACAAGGCATATTGTGGAGTTAGAGATCATAAAACCTAGTAATGAATTAGATAGATAGGTGAGATATGGGAGAGTGAAAAGCTAAGGATTGATACCAGCGTTTTCAATCTGGTTACTGCAATGATAGTGTTGTCTTTGACAGAAATAAGGAAGACTGGAAGAAGAAATGAGATGGGGGATGTAGGCAAAGGAACTTGGGACATCTTAAGAGGTCACAGATCTAGGGTAAGCATGCCCCTGGTACCTTTTAATGCATTGATCATTAGGCAATAAAACCCATAAATATAATGGAGGACAAAATTCCTTTGGTCTTAAAGACATAACTTTCTTGCTGTTCCTCTATGACCCTTTTTTTTCTCCTGGAGGAAGGGACCAGTTTCATCCACCAGCTTGTATCACAGATACTTTCAGGTATAAATAAAAGGTGGAATGCCAACAAGGGCATTGAATGCAACTCAGGAGGGCTACTATAGCTTATTCATTAGTCAACAGCAACTGGGGACTATTTTCTTTTTAACCTAGATTAGTCTGAGGTACATCACTCTTTCTTTTCCCTAGACTAAAATCATAATAAAAAAGCTTAGGCTTTTGTACTTTTCTTTTTTTTTTTTAGGTTTTTGCAAGGCAATGGGGTGAAGTAGCTTGCCCATGGCCACATAGCTAGTTAATTATTAAGTGTCTGAGGCTGGATTTGAACTCAGGTACTCCTGACTCCAGGGCTGGTGCTCTATCCATTGCATCACCTAACCACCCCTTGAATTCAAATCTAAATAGCATATTTTCCTATTTCCAAGACTATGTTCAACCAAGGTTACAAACTAACACATCCATTTTAGAAAAAAATAATTACATGAAGAATTCTCTGAAAGGCAATGACTTCTATGATGAGTAGATTCATGAAAAAAATGATTGAACAATTATATATTTGCTATAGTGCTGATAATCTATGATAAACAGTACCCAATAAGGACTTATTAAGCACCTACTACATTTAAGGCATTGTACTAAGTATGGAGATAACAAAAAGAGACAAAAGTCTCTGCCTTGTGATATATGATTAATTGAATTCTTGTTTTATTCCAATTATTATTAATCAGTTTTATATGATCCATAGGGACCCTCAGGGAAGTAGAGTGGTAAAAAGTTAAGTGGTCTGCTTTTTTTTTTTTTTAGATTTTTACAAGGCAATGGGGTTAAGTGGCTTGCTCAAGCCTACACAGCTAGGGAATTATTAAGTGTCTGAGGCTGGATTTGAACTGAGGTACTCCTGACTCCAGAGCCAGTGCTCTATCCACTGTGCCACCTACACCCATTGTGGTCTGCTATGTTTAACCTACCTCATATGAGCACAGTGGCTAAATGTACAGTGGATAGATGCTGGGCCTAGAATCAGGAAGATTCAACTTCCCGGGTTCAAGTTTGGCTTCAGAGTCTTACCAGCTGTGTGACCCTGGAGGAGTCACTTAACAACAAAAGGAACAACAGCTAGTACCTATTTCTAAAACAGAATGGGGTGGGGTCATGCAAGAAGAGGGTGCAAGTGCCTTTGGATCCATTGTAAGAAGATGTGGGTTTGAGACCTATCTCTGCTGCTGGATACATCTGTGATACTGGGAAAGTCGCCCAATCTCTCTGGGTTTCAGGAAACATAATGTAAAATGAAAGGATTGAACTAGAGTACCTCTGAACTCTTTTATAGCTGTAAATTTCTAAGTAAATGTAATGATGTTGATGATGACAAACATAAATACACACACATATATATGTATATAAATATCTCATTCTATTCTCTCAACCCTCAGAAATGCTATTATTTAGCTCCATTTTACAGAAGAAACTGAGGCAGATGACAGTTAAGTGACTTGACTAGGAGATATCTGAGGTGCAGATTTGAACTCAGCTTTCTCTGATTCCATGTCCATCTCTCTATTCAGCATACCTCTTAGCTGCTTTTACCTCCAATCCAAACAAATAACTCTAAAACAAAAGTCATAATTATTTCCCCCATTGTGGCCATCTTATTATCAGGAAAACAAATAAACTAACACAGTCCAAATGACAAATCTATTTAAAACAAACAAGCATACCCATCAACAACTAACCTTCCCAAGGATAACCAAATAATGCCTGCAGAATCAGTACAATCTCTTGTACCTTTGATCATTATTTAACTGCAAAAATAATAAACACTATTCATAGGAATAACTCCAAAGTGTCTTCTAAATCATTGAATATGTTCAGTAATTATGTGTGAAATATTCTCAGTCTTTGTAAGTAGCTTATTCATGTAAAGTGTACTGGAGAAAATCAGTGAACCACAGAGCTCAAAGTAACTGGAAAATACTGTATCTATGATTATATTTTTTGGTTGGAAAAGACTAGTAAGGTCATCTAGCTGACCTTACCTCCCAATGTAGGAATTCCTTCTAACACATCCCAAATGGGTTATAAAGCAAAAAAATGAGTATTTTTAATGATGGGGAACTTATTATATCATTACCATTTATTTTGACCATTTGGATATAGCACAAAGGAAATTTATTTTCTGTGGATTGCATTAGATTGTCAATGAATCAAATTTTATTATTCTGAGATAGTTTGTTTTTGAATTGTTCCAGTGGTTAGTCTCCTCATAGTGTATAATTAGGTTCTTTTTCTTTCCTCTAGAGCTATACCAGATAAGTATATTCATTTTTCCATATGACAACTCTCTGATGTCTAAAGACTCTCATCATGTTCCCCCTAAAATCTTCTTTTGCTTAGGCTCCACTTTCCTTTTTCTTTAATCATCACTCACATGACATGATGTCCAGATCCTTTACCAGTCTAATCATCCTCCTCTGGATGAATTCTTGTTGATAATGTTCTTTTTAAAGATTGGTGTCCTGAAATGAACATGATATTCAAGGTGTGGTCTGATCAACGCAGAGTAGGATATTTTCTCCATTTTTCTCAAAGTTATGCTTGTATTAATGATGCCTAAGGTAACAATAGTTTTTTTGGATGCTATGTTAAACACTGCTGACTGATAAGAATTTAAATTTTTCAAGAATTTAAATCTCTTCTTTTTAATCTTTTTTGTGCATGAATTGTTTTATAGTATACTTGAAGTTTTTTTAAAAACAACTGATTAGGGGTGGCCAGGTGACACAGTGGGTAGAGCACCAGCCCTGGAGTCAGGAGTACCTGAGTTCAAATCTGGCCTCAGACACTTAATAATAATTAGCTAACTGTGAGGCCTTGGGCAAGTCACTTAACCCTGTTTGCCTTGCAAAAAAAAAACCCTAAAAAAACCCCAGCTGATTAAATTTCATCTTAGTTTCTTACTGATATATCTAGATCTTTTAAAATTTAATTTTACCCAATAGTAACTTCTCTCCATTTTGAAAGCTAGTATCAGCTACTAAAATACTTAATAACTGACATATTCTTAGTATTTTAAGATTAAAATGAGATTTAAGTCATTACATTATTTGAGCCTTCCTTTTGAGTTTCCCCTTACCTAATATGCTAGATTCAGTGAACCTTCAAACTTCTATCATTCTAATTGGTGACCCTTAATGACTCCCATTTCTCCCTTTTTATTCCTCAAAGAAGGATCAGAGCTAGAGACAACAACATGAAACCTTGTGGTTCTAGTCCACTAAAATTATATTAACTTCAATGGGTCCTCAACACAGCAAGGCCTTTCTCTCTCTCTTTCTCTCTCTCTCTCTCTCTCTCTCTCTCTCTCTCTCTCTCTCTCCCTCCAAGACAATGGGGGTTAAGTGACTTGCCTAAGGTCACGCAGGTAATTAGTGTCTGAGGTCAAATTTGAACTCAGGTCCTCCTGACTCCAGGGTTGGTACTCTAATCACTGCACCACCTAGCAGCCCCAGCAAGGCATCTTAATATCCCTCAGCTTACTTGTCACTGTCCCTGAGCCTATAATAATATCCTCCCAACTCATATTGTCTGTAGACTATTCATTCTAACCCATGCTTTAAATTTGACTTATCTTTCTGACTTGCAGTGCTAGGAATGAGCAAGAAGATCACTATGAAGATCATTGCAGTAGCAACAGCTATTGCAGTCTTGGAAGGCAGAGAAATTGTATGAATGACTTGGCAAAAAAGAACATTAAAACATGCTTTAATATTTAAAGACTTCATTGTGATGGTCTCTTATTGATTTTTAACCTTCACAATCTCTCAGTAATAACCTCTCACAATCTCTCATACTATTATTGTCCACCCTCTCCTTATAGATATGCTATCCTCTCTGTGTTTTTCTGACACTGCCCTTGCTACCCATCTAATTGCTTTCCCTCATTCCCTTTTGTTGGATCCTCATCTGGGCCATGTTAACTAACTGTGGGTGTTCTCCAAGGAATGTCAACAAGAACCATCAGAGAATATTTCTTAAGGTAACAAAAGACTGTCCTAATTCCATAATGTACATTATGCATATGGGTGCTTCTAAGTATGTTTAATGGAGTCTATGTTAGAGCATGCCCAGGTATTCTGTGACTGTTCCTTATCCACTTTGTGTTTGACAAAGCAGTATCTTAATTGATTGCTGAGCAAGGGCACAGTATGCATAAAAAGGGCTCCAACAAAGGAAGTCATCCTCAGACTTCTTCTGAATGCTCTTAGTGAAGAAGAGGGAATATTGCTCTTCGGTCTCAGGTGCAGGAGGAGCCCTGTATTTTCTTCCAACATGGACTGATGTATTGTTTGGAATACATGATGCTTCTTTACCTCCTTGTGTTTGTTACGTCCTAATCTTGGGTGAATAAGTGTTGGACCAGCCATTATAACGTTTGGAAATTTGAAAGGTTGTAAGAATCACCAGTGTAAGTAGGTACTTGAGTCCAGGGAAGAATTTGCTGACAGTTAAACCTAGCGAAGATGCAACCCTAAGGAGTGACCTACTTGGCCTAGTCTACTGTGGATCAATCAGCTGAAACAGTTAACTTGTTGGTTGGCTGGAAGTAAATTTGAAAAGGAATGGATGGGTCCCCGAGCCAAGATGGAGGTGAGGTGCTCCTCACGCTGGTTGTCGCTGGCTGTGGGGACCCCCTGGCTGCCGGCCGCGGCGGGGAAAGGGGCTAGGGCACCCGGGGAGGGCCCCGTGGTGGTCTCTCTGGGTCAGGCTAAGTGGCGCCGCCTTCGCGCCTGGCTGGGGGGTCTGCGTCCCAGGGAGACTCCTGACATTGAGACCCAGCGGCAGCCTCTCAGGGATAAAATGTTACCCTTTAATTTGTACTGCTCCATTTCATACAAGTTCCCCTTCTTCAGCCAAAGATGATTATTATCAGATATTAGGAGTACCCCGAACTGCCAGCCAGAAAGAAATCAAGAAAGCCTATTATCAGCTTGCCAAGAAATACCACCCTGACACGAATAAGGATGATCCTAAAGCTAAAGAAAAGTTCTCACAATTAGCAGAAGCCTATGAGGTTTTAAGTGATGAAGTGAAGCGGAAACAGTATGATACTTATGGTTCAGCTGGCTTTGAATCTGGAACAGGAATGTTCTGGACAGAGCCGCTGGCGAGGTGGCTCTACTGTTGACCCAGAAGAACTCTTTAGGAAGATCTTTGGGGAGTTTTCAGGATCTTCATTTGGAGATTCCCAAAGTGTATTTGATCATCCTCAGGAGTATATCATGGAATTGACATTCATTCAAGCTGCAAAGGGTGTTAACAAAGAATTTACTGTGAACATTAATGACTCATGTGAGCGGTGTGATGGCAAAGGAAATGAACCTGGCACCAAAGTTCAGCAGTGTCATTACTGCAGTGGCACAGGAATGCAACAAGATTCTTAAAGAAAATACCTGTTCTGCTTATTCATTGAAAGAACACTGTGTGGGATGGTGTAGTGGCGTAGTGGATAGAGCACCGGCCCTGGAGTCAGGAGTGCCTTGGTTCAAATCCAGTCTCAGACACTTCGTAATTGCCTAGCTGTGTGGCCTTGGACAAGCCACTTAACCCTGTTTGCCTTGCAAAAACCTAAAAAAAAAAAGAAAAAAAATGAACACTGTGAAATTTTAACTGACTTCCCGTTTTTCTCTAGATTACATGAGAAAACTCCAGCATCTGATTAAAAACATGATTACAAAAAAAAAGGAATGGATGTTTTGAGGAAACTATTTTAAGTTTAAGTTCATCTTGCATATACACCAAGAGGATGAGAGAAGGATGTGTCCTCATTTGGTAGATGTTTTTATGCTTTGGTCTTACTTCTTAGTAAATAACCCTTAAAAAAACAAATTGCTGTTATTTGGTGACCAGTGATAACAATGAGATATCAAATAGTGAAAATGATATTGAAGTTTTAGTCACAAATAAAAAATGGGCATTTGTGAGATGATTTTGAAGAGCTGGTTTCTGGTAGAAAAATACTGAGAGGAATACGTCAGATGGGGCTTGAACTGATACCATTAGAAGCACTTCAGTATCCCTCAAGGGTACCTCCTAGAATCTTTCATTCTTTTCCAGGCTATACTCTTAGTTCTCCCAAGTCTTTCTCTACAGAGCTTCAGGAACCTCTTCATTCTGAAAGTTCATGCTACTACTCTTAGTCTTCACACATTGAAAGTATACCCGCTTACAGCCTCACCTTCCTTGAACCTCCATTTTAAAGAGGCTTAGACTAAATATATCTTCATTTTTCTCTAGGCTGCATTTCTGATTCTCCTGGGATTTTCTCTGTAAGGCTACCCATATTTTCATCTCCTCCTCCTTCTCCTCCTCTCCAACCACTTATATTTTTCCCAAATTTCCCCTTCCTTTTTTTGTCTTATCTTTCCCCTTTAGAATGTAAGCTCCTGGAAGGCAGGGACTGCCTTGCTTTTTTCTTATATTTGTATTCTTATGTCTTAGCAGAGTATCTGACACATAGTAATCACAGACAACCTGCATCTCGACTAGAATCCTGAGGACAAGACAGTAACTGAGCTCTGGGGATCCAACCTGCTAGATAGAGTGGGAGTTGGATGAATGAGCCTAGATCTTAGGAGAGCTACACTAGGAATTTCCTCATGGGAGAATTCCCCCTAAGTCTTTCCAGATTCATGGGAAGCATTTTGCCTAGAGGTGTCTTTATATATCTGCCTTTTCTGGATGACATTGTCTTTTTCTCCCTGTTTAGTCAGACTTTTCAGAGACACTTAAATCAGCAAAACAATTCACCATCCAGCTTAACTTCAATAGGATTTCATCATAAAAACAAGTTTACTCCTCTGGCTTTTCCATGATACCCTGATGTTCTTCTGGTAATGACTGGTGTTCGCTTTAGTAACAGATGAAATTCCCCAGTGGTTGCCAGGTATTTCTCAACTTCTGCTTCCACATCTGAGCTATTTTTATTTTTCTTGTAATAAGATTAATGAATCTGTATTCTGTAATATAATTTTAAAAATATACTTTCTTTCTCTAACTGACTTACTGATTTTTATAGCTGGGTCCTCATCCAGTTTTTCCTTGCCTTTTTTAAACTGTTCCTACCTTTCATTTATCTGGTAATATCCCTAGTGACCTACCCTACAAGTCAGTCAGACAAACCAAACTGTCACACACTTCTTTCTCTTGTTATTCAAGTTATAAAGGCAGCATTGCTCATCAAACATCCCTTTTAATTCCTCTCCACTCACTCTCTGGGGCTCAATATCCTTTCCTCAAGGACAAAGGGGTCTATTCCACATAGAAATTATTGCAAAGTAAATTGATTTCCCCCTCTGAAACTATTAACACTACTATAGTATCTGATTAAATATTTTCTTAAGGACTTTTATAAATGAAACTGTAGTAACTCACCAGTACCCCATGCATTTTCCTAAAATCTGCCATATCATCTTCTGTGCTAAGATGTCAGCTCTCAATGCTCTTCCCTAACCCCATCTAGTTTACTTCCCAAGGAGACAGAGCTAGATGAATCCATAAACCTTTCATCAACATTTGATGTATTTAACCACCAAAGAACTGGTGTCTTCCCTAGGTCTGACCAATCTGTTGATAATCCTAATATACTATTAGGTTTTTCCTCCAAAAAGTTTTAGGTATAAAAAGCATCTCACTAGTTGACTAAAGGACTTGACTAGAGATGGACTTCAGACTGGATGAAACTCTAGTAAAAGGACTTGCCTAGAGATGGACCTTAGACTGGATGAAACTTTACATTTAAAAAAAAATATGATGCAAAAATCTGTTGGTAAAATGCTTATCATGTGCAGAGCTTTGAGAAGTGGGAGAATTAGCAGATATAACAATAGATTTTGGGTCAAGATGACCTTGGTTCAAATCTTTCTCAGATTCTTACTGGATATGTTATCCTACGCAATTCATTTAAGCTCTCTAAGCCTCTATTTCCTCACCTAAAATGGGGATAATAGTAGAACCTCCTTCAAAGGGTTGCTGTGAATATCAAACAAGATGATATACAATATACAGACCTTAAAGCATACAAGGTCTCTCAAAAACCTTAGTGAAGACTCTCAGCTGAAAAATTTGGGACACCCTGTACTTGTCATCGTCATTGTTGCTGTTGTTTTATACTCTATGGGAAATTTTAATTTATGTAAGATATGTTCTCTACCCTCAAGATCTCAAGCCCATAGTGTACTAGGTACATAGATGTGATGTAAACTTAGATAAAAGCAATAAATATTGCACAATAAGCAATTCAGAGAGGTATAAAACAAATACTGGAAAAAGACTGTTATGGACCAGGAGAACAAGCATGGATTTCTGGATCAGGTGGCATTTGAATTGCCAAGGGAGGGGGTCCCTGTGAACAAAAGAACTGGGAGGGTGTCAGGGGGCTTCATCTTGTTTATTCCTTGTCTGAGGTCACTCACCTAGGCCTCAGAAGAGCAAACTATTTCACTTCTCTTATCTTACTTTGCTGATATATTAAATGGAAATGATAATATAATTTCTTTCCACTTCTGCCTCACAAAAACATCAGAGCTGATCACAAAGGATCACAAAGCTCTTTACATATATTATCTCATTTGATCCTCACAACACCTGAATGGCATAAGGACTCTTTTCATTCTTATTTTAAAGGTGGGGCTGACACAGGCTGAGTGACTTGCCCAAAGACTTGCCACACAACTAAGAACATGGGAGATAGAATTCAAACTTGTGACTGCAGATCTAGTGCTCTACCTCCTGGCTCACCTCATTGCCTACATATTATCATGGGGTCATAGATAAAATGTCTTATGGAAGGAACATTAAGGAGATGAGGGTCACTAGATCACAGACTCTATGAAGGGAATAAAGTATAAAAAGACTGGAGAGATAGTGATGGCTTAGGTTATAAAAGGTTTTAAATGTCGATCAAAGTGGGGCAGCTAGATGGAGCTCCAACCCTGGAGTCAGGAGGATCTGAATTCAAATCTGGATTCAGACACTTGATATTTACTAGCTGTGTGAACTTGGGAAACTTATCTCCATTGCCCCATTAAAAACAAACAAACAAACAAATAAGTCAATCAGAGGATTTTATATTTGATCTTGGAGATAGATGATGATGTTTGTATTTGGTTCTTGAAGAAGTCCATGACATCAGGGAGTTGATGCAGGACAAGCAAATGAATTAGATTTGAGGGAGGAGGGGCTGGGCTAAGTTACCAGCCTCACTTTCTCCTCCAGAACCATCTGGATCCAGTGCCAGATATGAAGTAGGACAACTGGAGAAGACCCTGGATGTGAGGCAATCAGAGTTAAGTGACTTGTCCAAGATCACATAGCTAGTAAGAGTAAAGTGTCTGAGTCAAGATTCAAACTCCTGTCCTTCTGACTCCATGGCCCATGCTCTATCCCCTGAACCACCCAGCTGCCCTCCCTGGAGATAATAGAGAGCCAGCCTATTGAGTAAGAGGAGGTGATGCAATAAGACTAGCAGTTTAGGAAGATCCATTTTTAATACCTAAGTAGAGACTGGATTGGAGTAGGGAGATTCTTGAGATAGATAGGTTAGGTCTCAGGATGAGGTGATGAGGCTTTGCATGAGGATGTTTCTAATGTATGCATCAGTTCATACCAAAAGATTCCAAAAAAAGAGATTGTGGTTTCGCCTCTGTTCTCCAGAACCAAGACTAATCATTATAATTATTCAGAGTTTACCTTCTTTTTAGCATTTTTTTATTTATATTGTTGTAATTATTGGACATATTGTTCTCTGGGTTCTGGCTACTTAGATCATGGCTATGCTATTCCTGATGCTGGCAAACATAATAGCACAGTCTGTGAAGTTCAAATCTGTCCCTGGGTTTTTAAAAAATTCAAAAAATAAAAAAAACCCTAGCCTTTCTCCACATTCCATCCCCAATCTCAAAGGCAATCTCAAACATGACTTTCTTAACTCCTTTTGATATCTTAGTAGATAATAAAAAGGTCCTTTATCTCTTTTCAGTTAATGTTCTGTTCAAATGGTTGGGGTTGGGGACAGAGAGAAGGATCACTATGAGAATAAATAAGAATGTTATTCATTGCCAAGATGAGTGCAATTCTCAGTCTATCAGATTAAATGGGTATGGAAAAGAGGAATCTTATAATAATAACTTGTGATATGTAATGGTGACAGCTAAATCCTTGTTTATCATTAGTTATATCTATATAAGAATACGTAATGGGGTAAGACTAGGACTCTCCTAGATAGAAGGCTCCCCAGACCCTGTCACTAGTTACTTTTTCTGCCCCCATTCCAAGGACCTTGAGGGATTTCTCCTTCAAATAGCTTGACTTTGATACTGTGATATTTTCTTATTACTTTTTATCAATTCTCTCCTTTATAACTGTATATCTTCTTCTCATTAACAAATTTTCACTGAGCATCCACTTTGAGCAAGGCACTGAATTGCCTACATACTGTTACCTAGAATGTAATACTTATTTTAATGTAGAATATGACATTGAGGTACATTGTGCCTTAGAATCCAAACTCAACAGGATTGGTGAAAGAGAGTAGAGTTACCAGGAAGGTTGCTGCTGCTGCCACTGCTGCTGCTATTGTTATTGTTGTGTGTCCTTCCTTCTAGAAGAGGATTATAACATCAGGGAGATGATACCTGAAGCCTGAAAACCTGTGAACCCTGTAAAGGGTTAAAATTAAGAATGCTGGCCATGAAGTTCTCTTGAGAAAACATGAGACCCAGATGTTTGCACAAGGTCAGAATGCTCTGATAACAGCAAATATCTGAGTGTGCTCTGTACTCAGGAAGGAGCTCTGGTACTTCTTTACTTAACCATTATCTTACTCCTTTGAAGTTGATAGAAAAGAGAACATCTAGTGTGAAAGAGGAAGCCTGGGAATGATTTTTGAGTTATACTGTTTTGCATACCTAAAAGAGACCAATAAAGTTCAAGGAGTGGTCTCACATGCATAAAAAAGGACTGTCTACTTGCAAAGGCAGAGATGTAGTGGCCTGTTAATAAAACTTGTTACTCATCTCTCCCGGTTTGGACTCTCATTATTGAACATGCTGGTCATGTCCGGAGGCACCCCAAAGACCTTGGTGAAAAGGTAGAACCTGATGCCCAAAAGGAAAAGTCAAAGGACTTTTCAGAACCCCGTATAAAGGAAGGCTTTGGAAGGAATTTTTGCTCTGCCTTCCAACCCTCCAATTAGAGATAGTTGAGAGTGAATTGAGACATTCTTAGTGGTGATGAGATTTCAGGGTATGTTGTTCTGTGGAGCTTGAACCATACCAAATCAAAGACTATGGAAAATGGAACCTTAGACCTAACTTTTAAAGGGACTTCAGAGGTCATCTAGCCTAACTCCCATAACTTAAGTGTTAAGGAAACTCAATCTTAGAGACATTAAGTGATTTGTTCAAGACAATGGAAATAAGGGCTCACTTCCCTCTGTACTTCTTCACTTTTACTTTTAGCATGTAAGACAAAGGAGAAATTCAATCTAACCTCCAGATGAAAATCTTTCAAATACTTAAATACTGATAGTTTATTATCCTCCCCATTCTCTCCAGATCTTGGTTAAGACAAGTAAAACATTCCTAACCTTTGATGGGTAGGAACTAAAGTATGTTCACTATGATAGTCATCCTCTTCTGAATATCTTTCAGTTTATGTATCCAATCATTCAATCAGTTTGAAACTATAAACTATAGTATCATCTAGCCCATATATTTTCATCTTATGTGCAAGAATAGCAGGAAGAATTTTCTAAAATTTTTGCTGAGAAAAAAAGTATATTCTTACTTTGAAACCTTATGTTGATCCACCAATTTAATTGCCTTATTTTGTTTTTATTCAGTTGTTTTGGTTGTGTCTGATTCTTCTTGACCTTCTTTTAGGTTTTCTTAGCAAAGCTACAGGAGTGTCATTTTCTTCTCTAGCTTATTTTATAGATGAGAAAACTGAGGGTAGCATGGTTTGAAGTAAGTTATTCAGTGTCACATAGCTAATAAGTATTTGAGGTCAAATTTGAACTCATAAAGATAAGGTTTTTTTGACACCAGATCTCATGCCTCTATCCACTGTGCTACCTAGTTTCCTAGTGATACACATGAAATCACTCTTGCCTTCTTGCATTAGAATCTTTAGTTCATTATATTTGTTACCTATACTTTCTGCATTTGTGCACAGACAGCTGCAATTATCAGTAGAAGATAATTATTGGACATTGTCTCCCATGAATTAATGCTTTCCCCCTCTCTTATTATTCTTTCTAAGTTGTCTTTACCATTTTTTTATAATATGACCCTTGCCTAAGGGTCTAAGGAAAATTGTAGACAATTTTCTCCCTACTTTTCCCTCTTCAATTTAATGCTGGATACACTTGTATGTTTTAAATTTTTCTTATCAGCTGTACCACATTCCTTCCTAAGAACCTATGATTTTTATATTTCATGGCCCAGAAATTTGAATTGCATTCTCAATCAACATCTTCAATTCAATAAACACAATAATTCCAAGGGACTATGTTAGACTTGGGGTGCTTTTCAAAGATGAACAACCAGATAGTCTATATTCACAATTATCAGTAACATTAAAAATGTGTACAGATAAGCAAGATAATATTGAATGTGATAAGGCAAAGGAGCATAGAATAAATACTAGAAGAAATTTGAAAAAGAAGATACTATTTTCATTTGGAGATGGCATTCAAAAATGGATCATATAAAAGTTGGCACCCAAGCTGAGAAGAAAAGGAAGAATTTATCAGATCTATGGAAGGACTGCATTTCAGGCATGTGGCCTGGTCTAAGTGAGCACACAGAAGGGAAAGTGAGATCAGGAAATTGGTAGAAATCCATTTTGCCAGGAATATAGTGAAATATGTTAGAAACAATAGATTGTATATAGATTTTAGTGGGATGGGAACACAGCACTCCATTGACCAATTCCTGTGGTCAATTCAGAAATGATGGAATTGGAGATAAAAGTATTCTCAAGAAAATGGGGGGCACCTATGTGACTGAGTGAATAGAACACTGTCCCTGAAGTCAGGAGGACCTGAGTTCAAATCCAGCCTCAGACACTTGACACTTACTACTTGTGTGACTTTGGGCAAGTAATTTAACCCCATTTCTCTGCAAAAATCAAAGAAAAAAAAGAAGGTAGAGGGAAAGGTATAAAGTTGTGTGAAGAATGAAAATTGAATGTAGTGAATTTTGAAGCTTGAATGGACTAGTGCTTGAAAGAATACCAAGTCATTTTCTTCTTGAAAGCAAAGACTAGGGAGATGTTCCTCCATGAATTGCAGTGTGATGTGATCTACTGTCAATCAGTTGGAAACCATGCTAGCTGATGCTTGAATAAAAGTTCACAGACACCAATCAACACTTCCTGATGGTATTAGTGATAGTTGCATCTGCAAATTGATTGAAAATTTCATTCTTCTTCAGAGCTTAAGTTTTACTACCTTTTACCTCTGCTATTATTCAATGGCTAAAATTATTTCTTTAGTTCTCTCCTTCATTCCCAGTTATAAGAACTAGACTCCTCATATTAGTTTTTGTTATCATTTATACTCCAATATTTATTCTTTGTGGGATCCAGGTTATAAGTGCTAATGCATTTCTAGTAAAAAGCTATTATTTCCTTGAAGGAACAAAAATATGCTCTCAAGAGAGAAAAGGTGTCCTTGTGTTCATGGAATATTGACAAATCTCTTCTATCTTCTATATTTCTAAGATGGCAAACTCTTATATGGGGATGTGTCTATTAGTTACTTTAGAGATCATTGTTGCCATAGAAAATGAAGCTATTAGTGATGTTTAAAACTATCCAGCTTCTACAATCTTTGAAGAGCTGGAGAGCAGGGTTGGTTTCATATAGGGTTGGCATAAACACACAGAAGCACCAAGAAAGTTGTGTGTGGCCAATTGAAGAAACCATCAGACTTGTTTTTTCTAGTGTTGAACTTCTTTGCACTCTGACCCCAAACACTATCTTTTTGCTCATTCCTTTATACTTTAACATTGATTCTGATTTTTAAGCCCATTTCTACTCTGTGCTTCACTTTCTGCCTCTGGTGGACCTGAGGCACATTCTGCACTTGATTCTGATCAATATGAAAAATAGTGTTCGATGTGTTCAGTTGAGCAATTCTTGAACTAGTTACCACCTCTGGCTTGCCATATGAAATTCCTGGCTTCTAATATCATGAGAACATATTAATTATGACTTTCTTTCCCTTCTGAACTTCAGAAGCTTCAAACTATGCCTTGAATCCTCTACAGTCTCAGGGCATTATTGGTCTCATCTCTAGTCCAATTCAGGATCAGAGACAGGAGGAAGTGAAGTGGTAAGGACTGTATTTTTTAAAACTTTGAAAGCTTAATACTTTAAATATTAAAAAAGAAAGGAGGAAAAAAGAGGAAGGAAGAAAGAAAAAATATATGAGATCGATGAACAGCCATTTCACCTTCAATTTGGCTCTGCACTAGATTCGATTTTTGAAAATAATTTGCTTTCTATTAAAAAGCAAACTAGCATGGTATCATGCTCCCATACTAAGTAAATCTTTGAATAAAATCTTTTTGTTTCTTTGCAGATCCTCTTTTTTTCCTCTTCTAACTATGTAATTATTTAAAATGTTTTCTTATTCCTATAACCTGGGTTGAAGTAACAGGTAATTGATAGATTCAAGAACTCTGTGCCCTGCTCATGGAAATTCATGGAAATTCTGCTTGATGACCATAACATATTTGCTCATTTTCTAGTACTGTGGTTCCAGGATATAGTGTTAAATTGAGAACAGGTCCTTTAAGACTTCCTTCATCATCTAATGAACTGGTCGAACAATTATTATCAAACATATTACTAATGTATCAGGAACTATATGTATCAAGCATTATTGGAACAGGACTGTTTGAACAGAAATAAATATTCATCTGAATAGCTGGCCTTTTTTTTCAGGTAGGTCTTAACTACAGGATATCTTAGATAGAATTGTGACTGATAAACCCCTGAGAAGCACAAAGGACACCAAATAAAATTCACAAAATTTTGAGAACTGGTAAGGTGCCTAAAATATTCAGTGCCTAAAAATATTCAGCAGTTATATTTAGAATTTTCATATAAACTGATTTTCCTTTAAAACCAATTATTGATTAAAATCCAATTATCTTTTTCCTGATTAATGAGAAAATTGGATTAGATGATTTTCAAGTCCTTTCTAGTTCAACATCCCATTATTCTACGAATGCATATTGTGCCATTCCCTCCAATGTGGTCATTTTCTTCCTCTTACTTAATATTTTTTTCTCTTTCTATACTTTTTGGTCATTCTTGTTATGTATTGTAAGTCATTCATTCATTTTTTTAAACAAACATTTACTGAGCACATCCTATGTGTAGGAGTTTAGTCCAGGACCCCAAGATATTGGATCTTAAACTTAGCTTAGGAGGCAAAAAGACATCAGAGGAAAATGAAAACAAACTACATCATCAGAGGATTGGAATTTGAATCATGCCTATGCTTATTAACTATGCAATCTTAGTCAAATACTTCATATTTCCAGAGTTTAGTATTTGCAATCAGTAAAGTATTGGGAGGATACTGGTGGAGAAGTTTGTACAAGATCTCTGTGATCATTGCTAAATACCATGAAATGATCCACCTTTGGTCCCAGTAGTCTTTCTTGGGTGTTTTTTTAGTATCAGGTGACTGAAAATGATCCTCCAAATTCTCAGAAACCCAGAGCTGGAAAGGAACTCAGTGACTATCTATTCCAACTTTTCTTAACTTTATTCCCAAAATTGACAAAGATGACAAAAGATGGAAATGCTTAAAGTTAGACTGTGGCGAGACAATCAGATTAAGGGAATGTTGGCAGAGCTGTGAATTGGAACAGCCATTCTGAAAAAACAATTTGGAATTATGTGAAGAAATGACTAAAATATCTATATCCTTGGAACCAGAAAGTACTTTATCATGCTTAAAACCCAAAGAAATCAATGACTAAAATAAAGGTTCCTACCAACCAAATTATTTCCAGGATAACTTTTTGTAGAAGAAAAGAATTGGACAAAAAGGTAAGTTCTATTGCTTGGGGGATAAACAAATTGTTGCACATGGATATAATGGAATATTATTGTGCTATAAGAAACAATGAATGTAGAGAAGCATAGGAATATATACGAAATAATGCAACAAAGTAGAGTAAACAGAAGTGGGAACAATATATACAATGACTACAACAGTGAAAAAGGAAATGATTAAGTAGCAAAAAAACCCCCATAATTTTAAAGCTATGAAATTATAATGACCAAGACTAGCTTCAAAAAAAGAGTTGTAAAAAATTGTTGCTCTTTGCTTATTCACAGTAGAAGCCAATTCATATGGAAAACTGCTTAGAATGTGAATTTTTTCCAGTATATATCTATTAATTTTGCTTAATAACTTCTTTTATTATTTTTATTTTTTGGTATGGCTTCCTTCAGTTCAAATGCTACTTCTTAGTCATTTCTTCACATAATTCCGAATTGTTTTTTTAAGAATGGCTGATCCAATTCAGAGCTCTACCAATATTCCCTTAAAGTCTTTCCACAACTGGTTCTCTCAGTTACTACTCCTGTCTTAACTAAGGCTACTTTGATCTTGTATATATGTATGAATCTATGTATGTATGTATGTATGCATGCATTTATGTATTATATATAATGTGTGTATGTATATTATGTATATATGTGTATCTCTTTCTCTCTCTCTCTCTCTATATATATACATATATCTCTCTCTCTATATATATATGTCATGTAGGTATGCTGTTTTCTGTAATTAGATTGTAACCTTCTTGAAAGTGAGGACTGTGCTTATTTATTATGGGTATATTTCTAGTATTTAGCACCATGTATAAAATATACTAAGTTCTTAATAAATGCTTATATTGTTTGATTGTTACACATATTGATTGTTATACATATACGCACACACATATTCCACATGTACTTATGCCTATAGATATACCTGAAGTTTGATAGGCTCTCTTCTATTCATATTTTTGAAAAAAAAATGAAAATTTAGAATTGTTTTTTGAATTTTTGATAGAATTTATCCATTTATTTTTCTTTTAAGATTTTTTTGCATCACTTTCAGTTTCTTTTTTAAAATCATATTTTAGTCAGTAAGAATTTACCTTCTCATTCTCCCACTTTAAAGCCTCCCCAAAAAAGAACTAAAGAAAACAGATTCCATTATAAACATATGTAATCAATTAGAATGAATTTGTATATTGGGTATGTTGAAAATAAAATTTGTCTTTTATTTGTTCTTCATCTTTTTAAAAGGAGGTGGGCAACATGTGTCATAATTAGTCCTCTTAATTCATGACTGGCATTATGTTTAAGAGTTTCTAATTCTTTCAAAGTTGTTTGAATGTGCCACATTGCTATCATTGAAAAATTATTTTCTTGGTTCTATTTGCTTCATTTATTATCAGATCATTTAAAGTCATCTTAGGTTTCTCTAAAATTATGCTCTTTGTCATTTTTAACAACATAATAGTATTTTATCACATTTACTATACCATAATGTGTTCATTCATTCTGCAATTTATGGTTAGTCCCATGATTTTTCATATCAAAAGAAGCCACACATTTTTTTAAATTCTTAGAATATGTTTTGCTTGGGACTAATCCCTGTCTTAATAAACCCTTCTTTGAATTCACCTTTTCTCTTTTCCCCTTTTTACTCCCATTTCTCCGTTGAAAGAAATGTATTTCTGTATTCAACTGCATCTCTCTCTCTCTCTCTCTCTCTCTCTCTCTCTCTCTGTGTGTGTTCTTGTTTCCTTTAACCAGTTCAGATGAAACAGAGGTTGGTGCCCATTGTTTCTTCTATCTCCTTCTCCTGTTTGTAAAGATGTCTTATTTGTGCACTTTAATTTTGAGAAATCATTGTCCTTAATCTTCCTTCTCCCTCCCCTCCTGTGTATTTTAATTCTCCTCTCTTTCTATTCTTCTCTTAAGATGGTCAAGGTATAACATAATCACAATCAGGTCTTCTACCTAATTAATCTACATCTATGACCCCAGTGATGATAGGGTTCAGATAGGACACGTATTCCATTTCTGCCACTACAATGTAAGTGGCTTATCTTTCTTAGTCAATTATCATTTTTCATTCATATTTATCTTTTGAACTTCAAAATTTTTAATGTCTGATTTTTATCAAAGAATTCTTAGAAGTTCTCTAATTCATTAAAGATTCATCTTTATGCCTTGTAGATGTTTAATTTTATTCTTGACTTGCCCAAATCCTTTCTCTGCTATCATAATGATAGCTGTTAAAATGTGTGTAATCCTGACTCCTGGCTCCTCAGGACATGGATAACTTATGATTGCTTGAAGTATTTCTTCTTTGACTTGGATTTTGTTTTTTTTTTTTATGATCCTGGGTATTTGCATATTGGGTTTTTTAAGGAGATAATCAGTAGATTCCTTCTATTTTTGCTTAGCCCTCTGGTTCTAGGAGATTTGGGCAGTTTTCATTTAAGATTTCCTGAAATAGGATATCTCAAATCTGTATTTGATGACATACAGATATTAATGATTCTTAATTTTTGCACCTTGATCTATTTCCCCAGGACAGTTGTTTTTGTTATGAAATATTTTATATTGACCTCTATTTTTCCAGTCCTTTGACTTTGTTTTAATATATTTATTGCCTCATGAATTCATAATTTCTATTTGATTCATTTTAATTTTCATGTATTTTCTTGCTTGGGTAAGCTTTTGTCTTGTGTTGTTATTCATCTTCTAAGTCTTTCTTATGTAGACCTCATTTATTTTCCTATTTGTTTCCTAAAGCAATCTCATTTCATTTATTAAAAAAACTTTTTAAATTATTTTTTAAAAGTGTTGTTTCATCCCTTCCAAGAATTCTAGTTGTTTGTGTTCAAACTGTGTTTTTCTCTGAGACATTGTTTATAAATGTTTCATTAAAGACATTTTTTTCTTTCTCCTCTTCTGAGTTTGTCTTGAGCATCACTGCTATCATAATAGCTGTTTATAGTGGGATTCTTTTTTGTTTGCCCATTCTTTCAGACTATTTCCTAACTTTGGATTTGGTATTAGGGCTGAGATCTAACATACTTCTATAGGAAAAATTTGACTTGATCTTATTGCTGCTTTCTGAATATCATGTTATTCCAGGATTTCAGGGACAAACTGGGTATTTGAAAGCTTTCAGTGACTTCCAAAGTGATCTGGAACAAAGACATCATCACCTGAATTCAACTATTATCAGTCAGCTAGGCAATTCTGCTGGTTCAGAGTGACAAAATTGTAGGCTCCATTTTGGTCTGGATTTCTAATCCTGGTTATTCCTCTGTAGATTGGTTCAGATGCTGGAACTGAAACCTTGTTCTTTACCTGAAGTCTGAGTGCTGCAACTTGCTTATGAAATTTCATCTTCTCCATACATTGCCCAGAACTTCCCAAACTTAGCAGGCTTCCCTACCCTACCCCTCTCTTGCCACCTGCTCTGTACAGATTCCCTTCTCAATATGCTCTGGATATATGAAGTAGAGCTGAGTAGGGGGTAATAAGTCTGTCAGTTGGCATCAGTCCCTGTTTCAGGAATTCTGGTATAGGTCTCAGATCTCCTTTTGCTTTCATGCACATCCCTGGATGTTGGAGTGCTCTCCAACACCTGTTCCAGACCCAGACCCAGACCCAGTGTCAGTTGACACCTCTTTCTGTCTCCTGTTGGTTTGGACAAAAGACTCTACGTAACTTTCTCTAGATTTCTGCATTGGTTTGATGCATTTTTTATTTGGAAATCTTTTGTGGACAGAAGTTCAGCTACATTGCTTCCTATTATTCTGCCATCTTAGCTCCACCTTTTACCATTTTCCTTTTCAAATACATCCCTTTCACCTCCCTTCCTTAGCATACTGACCCTTATGCAAACAATAAAAAGAGAACAAAATAGTTCAGCAATATTTATCTTTTGTGAGAGTATGCATATTCAAGCCAATCTTTGTCATTATAACTATAGAGGTATTTCATTCCCCCCCTTTCTGTTTCTATTTCCATAATTATGGTACCAATTCTTTCCCTGATTCTATTTATTTCACTACACCAGTCTATATAAGTCTTCCCATGCTTCTTTAAATTTCTTGTGGAGTAATAACATTTTGTCATACTCATAAACTAGATTGTTATTTCTCATCTATATTAACATATTTTATTTTCAATTCATTTCTCTGACAACAAAAAAATGCTAACATGAATTAAGTGTAGAGGAAAGAATGTTGGACTTGGATTCAGGAAATTTTGAGTTCAAATTCTTCCTCAGTCACTTTAACCTAAGTCTCAACATTTTAGCTATAAAATGAGGGAAATAATAATACCTACTTCACAGGATTATTGGGAGAATCAAATGAGATTTCATATAAAGGACTCTGCAAATCTTAAAGGGCTAAATAAATGTTGATGATGGTGATGGTGATGTTGGTGTGAGCATATGGGACCTTTCTTTCTGTTTCAGACTTCCTTGGGATATATACATAGCAGTGAGATCTTTGGATCAAAGTAAAATATAATCTCCTTTTCTTTTGCCCACTGTTAAAGGATAAGATAAGTTCTCTGGCCTGCCACAGTCAGTGAAGAAATCTAATTGAAAGAAATTATGATGGTTGGAGGGTTCCACCATTTTGAACAGTGGATCACTTATTTTTTTGTCTGAGTTACTGATGAGAACTATATTTGTCCTCATGGGAGTGGGAAGATGATACCTGAGCTACAGTAGTCCATCTATAAACCTGTGGGTCCTAAAATTATATGAGTAGAAATAAGGTATGTAGTTGTTTCTTTAATACATTGGAAAACTATTTGAAATCTTGGATAAAAATGCATTAATACTATCTTGCTTCTTTTATCCAATGAACTCAAACATTTGATAAATGTTATCTCTAACATTAAATAATATCACAGGGTGAAGACTTGACTCTGTATGAATGGGAATTATGTGAGATAGAATTGCACAAAGTTGTCAGCCTTACTCTCTCCCAGAGCCATCCAAATCCAGAGGCAAGACAAAAGTCTGGTAGCTTCCTGGGATTCAGTGAATTTGGCATTTTGAATGTCTGACCAAGCTCTAAGTGCTCCACATGGTCAGTTTGAGCAGCCTTCATGATCACTGGAACAAATCGTTCTCATCTGCCCAATTCTCTGGAGAAAGTCTTCATATACTTGGAATATAATTTCCCTTAACTCTCTTAATGGTTTGAGACCCCTTGGTTACCCTAAATCTGGTTTAGCTCATCTGTCAGAATGGTTTACTGGGTTGTGACCACTGTGCATGCTATAGCTTCTTGGAGCTATAGATGAGAGTTGGGTGCCAGGTGGACACTAAAGGTAGATGAGAAGCCCTAAAAAAAGGCTTGGCAAATCCTCATATCAGAGGTTCTAATGCTCCTTGAACATCAAGTACACCCAATATTACTCCTAACTACCAAAGGAAAAGAGTGAATAGAAACAAGTTTCTATGTGGAAATTTTTCATTTTATTATGCTGGCTTTCTTTCCTGCTAAGTTATATCTAATTTTAATTTAGTTTACATGATCTTAGGATTTTAGATTTAGGCCTAGAAGGAAACTGAGAGAACATCTTATTCAATATTGTCATTTTATAAATGAAAAAACAAAGGCACAAGTTTGCAATCATCTTCTTCAGAGTCACACAGCTGGTATAAATGTCTGAAGCCAAGATTTGAACTCCTCCTTACTCTAAGTGCAACAACATTTCTTCTTTGCAGGGCTAACTCTTATTTGCATGAAAATATAGAAATCTCCTCCTCTCCCTATCTTTTCCGACTGAAAAACTGTTTTTGTGATGACTGAGTACTTAGTACACCATTGATGTCTGTCACTGTACAGAATGTGTACGTAGCAGGCATGATCAGGAGAATATGTAATTTGCAGGATTAATGCAACTCCAGTGGAAGTGGACATAAGCTCCTTTCTAGTTTGGTGCCCTGATAACTGTTGATGCCTATATGAGGCAACAACACCCTAAGGCTATAATTCAAAGACCTACCCTCCCTGAGAGGTAAGTTACACTAGTTCTTTCCATTTACAGGTGAAAAATATTCTTGGACAAGGAACCAGATGTGATGATGCCTCAAACTCTGAAGTGCAAAATGCTTCCTGACAGATTTCTTTGTGTCGAAGAGAACAACAATCAATTTGGTAATATGTTAAGACATTATCATATTGTTTGCACTCCAAAGATATCATTAGAATTGAGGTTCTCATTACTGATTCTCTACATTTTTGATTAAATTACAAAATTTTCTCTACACTAGCTGCTAAGAATTCTCTTAAAAAAATAGAGAAGTCCTCTTCTCTCACACAAACTTTTTTTGGTTTTATTTGTGCAAAACCTTTTCAATTTAATATAATCAAAATTATCCTTTTTTGCATTTTATAATATTCTCTAGCTCTCCTTTGGTCATAAACTGTTCCCCTTTCCATAATTTCTGATGGATTAAACTAATCCTAATTGGTTTATGGTTTTACCTTTTATCTCCCTCCAATATCTTTACTATGAAAACCCTAAATGGTGTCACAAAGATTCAGACACCTGAACAGCAACAGTAAAATGAGGGGACTGGACAGGAGGACCTCTAAAATACCTCCTAGGCCTAAATACATGTTTCTGTCTTCCTGACTTCCAGTTCACTACTGATGCAATATTACCAAACTACCTCTCTCTTATAGTTTATCAAAAGGCTTCTATCACCTTCTAGGTGTCAAATACACTTTTCTAGCTGAAGTGTTCAAAGTTCTCCATAAATCAATCTGATCTTAACTTTCTGCAGTCTACTATCACCCATTCTGCCCTCCTAGTAAGTTAGCTATCCTCTTGTTGTCTGGGTGCTGTTTTCCCTTTCTTAGGTTTGCCAAAGCATCAGCAATGCAGAGAATACTTATTTTCCTTGTCTAAATCCAGGCTCTCCATTCATTCAAATCACTGTTTTTGAGGTCTGTGTCTACAATGAAGATTTCTTCATCAGTATTAAAGATGTACTAACCTTATGACCTTATAATACCTTATCCATTTTTGTCTATCCCTCAGGGTATCAAAAATTTCAATAATCTGTACTGGTTATAATTTTGTTTCTCGTGCCTCCCTGTCTTTCCTTTTCTCTTCAGCCCCAAATCACACTTATTAGCAGGTAAATTACTTTTGGATGGGGACCAAAATAATAAGTTGAATCCCAAGACATTTTAAGAACCTAGTATACAATACTAAAAGTAATTCCAGAAAAATTTAAAATATTAATTAATTTAATTAATCAATTAAATTAATTATTTGATTTTAAATTTAAATTAAAAAAATTAATCAAGTTTTTGAAGCAATTAAGTGATTCAGTGCTGAATTTGGATTCAGGAAGATTGAGTTCAAATCTCAAGCTGTGTGACTCTGGAAAGTCACTTATCCTCTTTCCAACTCAAGTCTCATCTGTAAAATGGAGCTAAAGATAACACTAACTTCCCAGAATTTTGGAAGGATCAAAAGAGATAACATAAAAATGATGCATAAGTGCTTTCTATCATCATTATCATCATCATCATCATCATTATTATTATTATTTACATGCTCTTGAATAAGCAATGGCTATTGTATACTATCATCCTTTCCTAAAATATCCTTGGTACAATCCCATCTTCCTCCACAAAAATTCTACTCTGATGTGTCATCTTAATGTGGAGGTGTCCTTGTGTTCTCAAAGGTAATGTTCATGAAAAAGAAGCTCTAATAGATTCCAATATGCTAGAAGGAAGGACCATAGAACTTTGTATGGATCCCTATAGATGTAATCTTTATGGGAAGGTATGAACAAGATTGTTATAGATTAGATGGGTTGGAATCTATACTACTGGAGAGAGTATGGACATAAAATGAGATGAAGGATCAATAGAAGTATCAAAGAATCCCAATTTTGTTTAAAAAATTACTTATTTGTCTGAATAAAGATTGAAGTGCACTCTCTTTTCCTCCCCATTTTATTTTTCTTGAGGTTTCTCTTTCTTTGTCTGGGAGAGGGGATTATGTTTAGTTTTACAAGATGACTAATGGCTTCACCTTTTTAAACTACACCAAGCAACTAACTTGCTTAATGGGGGGAGTTGGGTGGGAGGAAGGAAGAGAATTTGGAGCTCAAGGGTATGGAAGTAAATGTTGAGACTTGCTTTTGCATATAGCTGGGGGGAAATGAAAATAAAAAATTACACATATTTATATCTCTTAAATTTATCCGGGCTTCTTCATTAGGTTCCCCATTAAATCTATGATTTGTTGTTCTTGAATTCAGAAAGACTTGGATTCAAGTCTTGCCACTGACAATAATGTTATCCTGAGCAAGTTATCTAACCTCTCTGAATTTCAATGCACTCTTCTAAATAATAGGGATAAAAAGATACAGAGTTCCCAGTTCAGAATAATGTGAGGACCAAATGGACTGATGTGTATCTTAAAAAATTCTATTAACTTTAATGCCCTGTGTAAATATCAGTTATTATTGTTATTCCTATTTCACAATTTCTAATACCATCCTCCCAGAAAAATCAGAAGTCAAAGATTCTTTTTAAAAATAGTTAATAGTATTTTATTTTTTTCAAATTACATTTTAACAATAATTTTAAAATATTTTGAGTTCTAAATATTATCTTTCTCTCTCCTTGACCTCTCTCCTCTCTAAAATGGTAAACAATTTTATATGTTATATATATATGTGTGTGTGTGTGTGTGTGTGTGTGTAATCATGTAAAACATATTTACATATTAATTATGCTCTGGAAGAAGAAACAGACCAAAAGGAAAAAAACACAGAAAGTTAAAAAAAAGTATTCTTCAACCTACATTCAGATTCCATCAGTTCTTTCTCTGGAGGTGGATAGCATTTTTCATCATGAGTTCTTTAGAATTGACTTGAATCATTGTATTGATGAGAATAACTGTCACCCATAATTGATCATCATACAAAGAAGTCAAAGATTCTTTGTAAAAAATATTTGTCACTCATCAAAGGCCAGGAAGTAATAAAGATGTCAGACCTTCTTCATTTTAAATACTCAATTCAAGCCAGGCAAATGCATATGTGTTGTTTGCTCCATGAAGAATTATGTGGTTATAGCTATATTGGATATGTGACCAGGCTGCATCAGGGTTTCCTGGTGTTGTTTTCTCATTCTACTACAGTGAATACAGCTGCTGAGCCCTTATAGAGAAGCCTGACAAGAAGTATAACAATACATCTGGATCATTTTAATTAGACAGCCAGTAAGTCTGGTTTAGACAGATGCTTCAGAAAGATAAAGATGTGCCTAAATACCATTACATTATATTTGTGAGTATAACTCTTTTTGAAGGATGAAGAATAGTTAGATTCACAAGTGCTGCATGTGATACTTCAAAAGAAACCCAACAGTCCAAAGTGAAGGAGGCTAATCAACCCAAAAACCTGCAGCAAAGAATTTTTTAACCTTGCTTATAGTCTTCCCTCATTCAAGAGGTCAAGTGGGAATAACAATCACTCTAAAGGGTCAGTAGTTATTAAATTATATTTTGGGGTTTCATTTGCATCCTCAGCTTCAATTCCAAGAACCAAAGAATCATTACCCTTTGACTCCTTCCCGTTATTGTGTAGGCAATGTATTTTAGCAGGCATGATCTCATTTGAACCTTAGGGCAACTCTCTGAGGTAAGCTTCATTGTATCTACAAATTACAGAGAGAGAAACTGAGTCTATGATAGTTAAGTAACTTATCCAGATCCTTAAGATTAGGGCTTATCTGAAGCAGAATTCAAGCCTTTCCCCACAATACTATAGTGCTTTTCATTAATTCTTGTGCTACCTACCTCACAGAATTATGGTGTGGATTAATAAATCTTAAGGGACTTTATTATAAATGCAAAACTGGTAGTATTAGTAGTGATAGTAGTGGTGGTGGTAGTGTAGTAGTCATAGTAGTCGTAGTCATAGTCGTAGTCATAGTCATAGTTGTAGTTGTAGTCATTGTCGTCGTCGTAGTAGTAGTAGTGGTAATAGTAGTAGTAGTAATAGTAGTAGTAGTAGTAGTATCAGTAGTAGTAGTGGTAGCAGTAGTAGTAGTGGTAGTAGTAGTAGTAGTGGTGGTGGTAGTAGTAGTGTGGTGGTCGCAATAATATTGGTAAATAATGACAATAGTAATGGTTGGTTGTTATCCTTTGTTCTCAAAGAGGACCAAAATGACATCATTATGCTGGAATCAAGATATGATTTGACTGATCAGACAAATACAAGCTCATAACATTCTGCTACAATTAGGACACAAATAGTCCATATGAACATTTGGGGTGGAGATATTTCTAAATTTGCATATTTTACCTTTTTTTAGCTACTGCAATTCTGCTTTGTTTACAGAGCATAGTACATTTTTGATGTGGCCATGCCAGGCTGAGTGGTCTTTTGCCAGCTTTTCCTTTGCCATGCAAACTATTACAAAGTTCTTCAGAGAGACCTTTTGTTTATACTTATATTGCTTCTTCTAACCACCATGTGAGCACTTTCCTTATGCGTTTCCTTCTTCATTAAATAGTCTTTCAGGCAAATGTACATTTGGCATTGAACCTTGTGGCCAGTCCATCAGAGTAGCACTCTCCGCAGTACAGCTTGACTGCTTAGCAGTTCAACTGAGAAAAGAACACAGTATCTGATAACTTATGACAGGTGATCTTCAGAATCTAAGTCAAGTCAAATGGAAGCAATTAAGTTTCCTGGCATGGCACTGGTAGATTGTTTTCACAGGTATATAAAAAATGAAGTTAGCATACTGGCTCTGTAGACCTTCAGTTTGTTAGTCTTCTTTCTCACACTTTCCTTCAGAACCTTCCAAATACTGAGCTAGTTCTAATAATGAGTGTTAACCACATTATTAATGTGAACATCCCTGGAAAATACACTGCCAAGGTAAGTTAACTTATCAATAGTAGTCAGAACATCTCCATTTGCTATAACTGATGATTCTACATCTGGTGTGGTGATGACTGATGGAGAGCCTGTGTTTTCTTGGAGTTAAGTATTAGGTCAAAATTAGTACAAGTAGCAGAGAATCGATCCATGCTTCATTGCATCTCAGCTTCAGAAGCTGCATTCAATACACAATCATCTAGGAACAAAAATATCATGCACCAACTTTACCTCCACTTTAATTTTGGTTTTTTGCCTTTTTAAGTTAAATATATATGGCACATTTCAACTATTTGTTATTGATGTATCTACATTGATTAGACATGATCCTGGAGATATAGGTTAAATACTCACTTGTGTTCTCAACAGAATGTCATCAATCCATGCTGAAGCTATTGACCTCAGGTTGAGGTCAGTCCCTCTCAAGCCAAATTTCCACCTGAAGAAGAGATTATGAATACCATTAGCCTCCCTTAGTATGGCAAAGCAAGTGATGCTGATTCTATTGCAGCTGAGATTCACAAAGTAGGTGATCCACACAGAAGCTAACTGAAATTTTTCAGGTTATATAGCAAGAAGAGGTTATTTCCTAGAAATTCAAGAATACCTCCCTGTCCATCTCTAAAAAGGTGGGGCAACTAGGTGGCACAGTGGATAGAGGACCAGCCCTGGAGTCAGGAGTACCTGAGTTCAAATTTGGCCTCAGACACTTAATAATTACCTAACTGTGTGGTCTTGCGCAAGCCATTTAACCCCATTTGCCTTGCAAAAAAAAAACCTAAAAAATAAAATAAAATAAAATAAAAAGGTAAAGGGAATAGATTATCTTGTGACAATCATAGGGTGGTCTCCCTTAGTCATTGCTGGTGGTTAGAAGAAGCAATATAAGTACAAACAAAAGGTCTCTCTGAGGAACTTTGGAATAATTTTCATGACAAAGGAGATGCTGGCAAAAGACCACCCAGCCTGGTACATCCACACCATAAAAATACTATGTTCTGTGATTCTTGTCAGAGTTCTTCTTAACTAACTAATCCTTTACTTGGAAGATGGTCATCTACTTGAGAGCTAAAGTAGCTTCAGAAAGGACTGAGGAATGATTGATAATGATTTTTACTCCAACAACTCCAGGAGAAATTCCTGGAACAGAACAGAAGTCTGTATACAGTGTTCACTGATCTGAACAACTGTTTTTATTCTGACAGTAATGAGGACTTATGGGAAATTATGTCAAAATTTGATTGGACAGAGAAATTCATTTTTATGTGAAATTCACATTTTATATGAATTTCATGATGACTTGCTTGCCCAGATTCTGTATAACTGATGATCTTCTTATGCTTTCCCAATCACCAGTATAGTGAAGTGAGGCTGTGTATTTTTTTAGAATATTTTTATAAATGTTGTCAGATACCTTCAAAGAAGATAAATAAAGCCTCAAAATCAGCTATGCACTGATGGTAAATTGGTGGTGGTGATGGTGGTGGTAATGGTAGTAGTACTTGTAGTAGAGGTAGTAGTGATTGTGGTAGTGGTACTAGTGGTAATGATAATAGTAGTAAGAGTAGTGGTGGTGGTAGTGGTAGTATTTAGTAGTAAAATTTACATCAACATTTACTCTATACTAACATTTTACAAATATTTGCTCTTTACTCTCAACCGCAACTCTGTGAGGTACTTTACAATTCAGAGTGTTTAAACACTTCTTATCCTCATCCAACCAAATGAGGAACCAAAATCTGGGAAAGGCTAGAAAACTTTCCCAAGACCTACAAAAAGTGAGATTCAAATCCAAAGGTCTTTCCACTCCAATGTATCAGCTAAAGCACATACATCTCTGCTTTTGTCACTGTGGAACTGGAATCTTTTGGAGTATATTGAGAATTCAGTCTTCTGAACTTTCCCCAACTACATTCCCACCATGGGTTACATTTGAATGCTATAGGAACATAGCTACCTCATTGCATGGTAAACACCCCACTGACCTCAGATCTATGAAACAATCTCTTTGCTTATGGGTAATTCAACACAATTAGTATTAAATGAGAAGTGCCCCAAAAGATCAATA
Organism: Macrotis lagotis; assembly: GCF_037893015.1. NCBI lineage: Eukaryota > Metazoa > Chordata > Mammalia > Peramelemorphia > Peramelidae > Macrotis > Macrotis lagotis. The sequence goes on from NC_133658.1 coordinate 733,446,696, forward strand.
GACAAGATGCCCTACTTATGGCTAAGTAGAGCTCCCAAAGTCTGTTTTTCAGGTAGCTTTTTGGAACTGAAAATAATGTGACAGATGGTATTATATGCCATCCTGGACAGCTGAATTAATTGTGTAATGACCTCTTGAATGAGAAGAGGGCTGTGCTCAATTACATGATAGAACAAAATTAAGTTTCCTAGACCAGCTAACAAAAGATATTTGGATTCAAATGTAACAACTGATAATGGCAGCTTGGGTTTTGGGTCCTGGGGAACAGAGAGTCATGTGGGTTGGTCTATTGGGGCAGAGATGAGTTTCTTCTTTCTTTTCTTGGTATGGGGACCACCTTGGGAAAAATTTCAATATTGGTAGTTTGGCATCCTTTCTTCTCCCTTTCTGAATCTCTTGGCAACCCTCTCTTCCTCTTCTCCCAGAGTACTCAGTTCTCACCTTAGTACCTGCTTCTCTTTGGGAGAAGTAGTTGTATTTTTTAAAATCTATTGTTCATTAACTCAAGTCACTAATTGGTATAGTTAAAGGATGGTTGAGAAGAGGAAGTGAATATTTAGATACTGAGTAAGAAGGTATGAGGGAGGGAACTACAATTAATGGAAGGACAACTCTGCCTATGAGACTTCCTAAGTTTAGATCACTGTAGTACTTTATTAAACACTTTTAAAATGCTTAGGTATAATGCAGGAAGGGAAATGGGGGATCATCTAACTCTCTTGGTTTTCAGATGAATAAACTAAGGTCCAAAGAAGTGGACTTAGCAAAGGCAAGAGACAAGATTCAGAACCTAGACTCCAAGTCCAGTTCTCTTTCCACTGTAGTTTCCTTTCTCTCCTTTCTAAAGATTCTCTTCAAATGAAATGTATTTATTTTCCCCCAAATGACATCCTTGACAAGAGTGAATTGGAGTTCCAGTAGATATATAAGGAAAGAAGCAAGAATTTATTTAGGACCTTCTATTGTCACAGAAATTGTGTTATTTACTCATTTCAGTAGTATCCAACTCTTAATGATTCCATTTTGAGGTTGCTTGGTAGAGATACTGGAGTGGTCTCCCATTTCCTTCTACATCTTTTTATAGATAAGAAATTTGAGGCAAATAGATTTAAGTGACTTGTCCAGGGTCACATAGCTAGTAAGTTTCTGAGGCTAGATTTGAACTCAGGAATAAAGGGTCTTCTGGATTCCAAGCCCACTACAACACCTAAAGTGATATACAAATATCTCATTTCACTTTACAAAAACCATGGGAAATAGGTCTTATTTTTATAATCCCTATTTTATAGTTGAGCTGAGGCAGCCCCAAGTTAAGTGACTTGTCCAGTGTCTGAGGCTGAATTTAAATTCAAGTCTTAGTGACTTCAGGTCCAGTTCTCTAGTCATTGAGTCACTTAGCCACTACCTCATGGGGGGCACTTTGTAAGGTAGATTCAGGGAATACCTGTCAAGATAAAATATTGAGAAGTGACTTGCTTTACTGTCTTGTCATCTCCATGATTCTCTAAACTAGTGTTTGGGATAAAGGATAAAAATAAAGTTGCCTGTGTGCTTTGGTAGAAAGTTTGGCACTAGGAAATGGAGGATTTGGGACTTTTGGTACTTAATGAGGGATACATTCTTTCATTCATTTTAACAGTTGTCAAGTGTCTACCATGTACCATGTACTACTTGCTGTTCCCCCGCATCATAGATATTTGACCTTGGCTATGAATAACTGATTCATTCATTTATTCAACAAATGATCAGTCATTATGCAATAAATAATTCATTCATTCATGTAAAATAATTGTAACTGAAAAGAGTTACATGACAGTGAGTCATTTAACCTCTTAGAATTTTAGTTCCCTCATCTGTAAAGTGAAAATAATAATGACTTACTTGCAAATAAGCAGGGACACACCATTTCTTATGATGTAGTACAATCCTAAGAGTATGATTCTCTGTGTTACTTAGTCTGGAGATGATACACAGATGCTAAAGAGATATGAGCCAGTATGGGCAGTATATATTGCTACAGTGCTACCTTAATGCAGACTTAAGAAGATTCAGAATACCCAAACACCAGTTTAGAGAAACGTGGAGATCACCAGTAAAACAAGTCATTTTAATTAATGGAAGATAGTCATAAATGAGGACAGTCAACAAAAATGATGGATGGAAAGGTCCATTGGAGCTCTAGGTAGATTTGGACACTTCACTGGGAGCCTAGAGGAAATGTAATACCTACTCCCATCATTAATGGCTTGTGGGGTTTATAGGATCTAACAGGACCAGGAATGGTAGAAAGGAGGAAGGAACCAGGAGCCTGGACCTGAGACTGCTGCTTATTGCTCCTCGTGGGGGAAAGGGAAGATTTTTATGAATCAGAGGTCAGTTGATAGCCTGCCTGCAGGAAAAGGATTTCAGGCTATGACTTCTAGTCTTGCTCTGACAAGATGACTCTTGGGATTTTGAGTTTTCTAAGACTTCTTTTTTGCTAGTGAAGGAAATTATTAAAGTCATCGCAACTGCTTTTATGTAGGTATTTATTCTATGCCAGTCATATGAAAAGTTCTCTCTCTGTGTAAATCTAGAATTCTACTCATCCTTCATCTCAAAGTCCCCTTTCTTGCCCCCCCCACCCTCTCTCACCCTAATAGCATAATCATTATCCAGTACTTCATGTTTGTATAACACATTGGGCATGTATCATTGTCTATCTTGTATTAGTATTTAGCATTTCTTATGCAGGACCAAAATTTAAACTCCCCAAAACATGATGATAGTTGAAATTTATATTGTGCATTAAAATAGCAAAGGGGTTTTTTAAGCTCCATTGCATTTGAATCTCATTACAAAGGGCATACCATAGATATTGTAACACTTATTTTCCAAATGACTAAGAGAAGTTAAGTGACTTGCCCAGGTTCACATAGTGATTTGCCCAGGATTGCATACCTAATAAGTGTTAGAGGCAGGATTCAAAGCTTCCTGAATCCAAGGAATTCTATCTTATGTCATGCCATCCATCTTTGTTCCCTAGCTTTGTTCATACTTTGTTCAGACACTTTATCCTGCCTTTGTGCATGGGGCTACTATACTCTGTGGTCATCCTGGGTCCTGAGTCTCATGTTGTTTTTAGTTGATTTCAGTCAAATTTGACTCTTTGGGACTCTTTTTGGAGTTTATTTGGCATTATAGTGCTTTGCCATTTCCTTCTCTAGCTCAGTTTACAGATGAGGAAACTGAGGCAAACAGGGTTAAGTGACTTACACAGGGTCACATAACTAGTCAGTGTCTGAGACTGGATTTGAATTCAGATCTTCTGACTCCAATTGTATTATACAGCTGCCCTAGTTCTAAGAATCATAAAATTTTATAAAGAGACAAGATTCAGACGAGGCTACAGAAAGCTTAAGAAATGGCTGTAAAGGGGCGGCTAGGTGGCATAGTGGATAAAGCACCAGCCTTGGAGTCAGGAATACCTGGGTTCAAATCTGATCTCAGACACTTTATAATTGGGCAAGCCACTTAACCCCATTTGCCTTGCAAAAAAAAAGAAGAAAGAAATAGCTGTAAATAGCTAAAATATTTACTGGGGATGTTTCCTATTATACAGGTTGACTTATTGATTATTTCAATCATTTTGTAAGGATTATAAACAGCATTAAAAGGAACAGAGAGAGAGAGAGAAAATCAAGAACTCATCAAATGAGCTGAGATCCAAAGGGAGAACAGACACTATTACCATTTTTTTTTGCCTAACAACAACAACAAGTAAAAGAATAGCAACTCATTTATATGCTGCTTTAAGATTTTACAAAGTGCTATTTTCATGACTATCATTTTCTGCTTTTGTCTTTTCTAGTCTCAGCACTTAATACAACGCCTTGAGCATGGTAGGCATTTAATAGATGTTTGTTTAATTATTAATATTTTTCATAATTCTCATTTCTTTTGGTACAATAATATCCTCTTATGTTAATAATATATATTTTTTTCAGTCATTTGCCAATTTTTGGACATGTGGTTTATTTCTTTTTCTTTTACTTTGAATAATGCTGTTAATTTAGGGTGGGGCACAAACATCTTTCCCTTCCTCTCTCCCCATCAATGACTTTTTATAGGACCTCGGAGGGAGTTAGTGTGTAATTTTCCATCTAGTCTCTATTTTATTGGATTGAGGTCTAGAGAGAAGCCAAGGAGAATGAATGTACAGCATCCTGGGCATCAGAAAGGAGAATAGCTGTCTGACAACTACCAGGGTCTTTTACTTATAACTTGCTCTAAGAAGCTATTATTGACTAGTCAGTAAACATTTGTTATGTATTAGACAATGTTCTAAGCAAAAGGGAGATAAAGAAAAAGACTGTCCCTGAACTCAGAGGTTCTAGGACAGCAGTGAGACTGTAGGTTTAGATTGGGGATAGGTGGAGATGCAGAAAAAAATTCAACTGACCTAGATTTGTGGGAAGACTGATTTAAGAAGAAAACCTGATTCTGACTCTGCTGCCCTGGATGATTCACTTCTCTCCTCTGACCCTCAGTTTTCTCACCTATAAAAAAAAAAGGAGTGCATATTTGGTTTCTAGAGATCTTTAAATTCTAACATTTTGTAGATTTATAATTCAATTCATTTTGACAAATAATGATTCTATGATTTGATGAATTAAAATGAACCCTTGGGGAACAAATTTGGAGATCTTAAAACAAAAGTGGGGGGGGGGACTACTTTCTTTTTTGGGTTTTTTTTTAGTTTTTTGCAAGGCAATGGGGTTAAGTGGCTTGCCCAAGGCCACACAACTAGGTAATTATTAAGTGTCTGAGGCCAGATCTGAACTCAGATACTCCTGACTCCAGGACCAGGCTCTATCCACTGCACCATCTAGCTGCCCCTAGGGGGACTACTTTCCAGGAGTGTTCTATAAGAATTTCTTTTCCAGTATAAGTCAAATGAGATGGACTTCAAGGTCTTAGGTCTTCCCTTTTTGAAATTTTGGCTTAAGGTAAAGAAAGCAACTATTGCTATCCTCATGCTACAGGAAAGGACACTGAAGCTCGAGGACACAAGAGATAGTATGGAGGATGAGTAGAGGAGTGAATGAATTAATGAATAATGATCACTAAGTGACAAGCAAGACAATATTATCTCACTTTATTCTAAAAATAACACTGGGAGGTAGGTATTATTGTTATATGCCTCCTCTCCCACCCCCTACCCCCCTGTCACCCACTTTATAGTTGAGGAAATTGAATCATAGAAAAGTTAGTTGACTTGCCTAGGATCACACAACTAGTAAGTATCTGAGGCAGGATTCAAACTCAGGTCTGATCTGAGTTTCAGAGAGTGATAGATCTGAGGTCACATAGCTATAACCAAGTACACACACACACACACACACACACACACACACACACTCTCTCTATACATTCATAAATTTATCAGTTCTTTCTCTGGATGCAAATAGTATCTTTCTTCACATATCCTTTATCGATAATTTTTTTCTTTATACTAGTCAATGTACTTATTCACTAAAAGTAGTTCTTAAAAACAATATTCCTTAAAACAATATAATATTCTCTTGGTTTGGCTCATTTATCTCATTATTTTGTGCAAGTCTTTTCATGTTTTTCTAAAATCATTGAACTCATCACTTCTTATAGCACAGTAAAATTCATCAAAATTATATGCCATAACTCGTGGCCTCATTTACCAATTGATGACATCTTTGTAGTTTTCAGTTCTCTGCCACTACAAAGAGAAGTGTTAGAGACATTTTAGATGTCTTTTCCTTTTTCCCTAATCATCTCTGGAAATAGATGACGTAGTGATATTACTGGATGAAAAAGTGTAGGCAGTTTAATAACTCTTTGGGCATAATTCCAGGTTTTTTTCCAAAATGGTTGGATCAGCTAATACTTCCACCAAAAATGGATTAATGTTCCAATTTTTCCATATCTCTTCCAGCTTTCCCATCCATTCCCCTATCATTTTAACAAATCTGATAGGTATAAAATGATAACTCAAGGTAGTTTTAATTTGCATTTCTTTCATCAATAATGATTTAGAGCATTTTTCATGACTATAAATTGTTTTGATTTCTTCATTTTCCATGCATTTTAAAATCTCCAGATTCTATGATTTTTTCTTGAAAATATATTCATCTTCTACATGTGTGAGTGTGTGTGTGTGTGTGTGTGTGTGTGTATGATTAATGGTAGCAATCTCAAGGGTGAGGGAGGAAAAAAAGAAATTTACATGATAATTTGTTGTATATTTGAAAGGAATAGTAAGTTGAACATATTGGATTTGCAATTTTATATGCAATCATCTTTTTATTGTACTATGGTATGGAAATGCTTTATTCCATAAATTAAAACTAAAATAAGACAAATTCAAAAAAAAGATGCATGTAAAAAGTTAGTTTTTCTAAGCCCTCTACTTAGCTATACTTTGCATTAACACTTCACCCCCTCCAATTTGCCCTGCACTCCACCACTCCTTCTCTGCACACAATAGAAGCTTGCAGTGTTGTAGAATTACTGAAAGACTTTTAAGTTAGAATGCAGGAGAAGGGTCCTGAAAATCTTTCATTGTCCCTTCTAGCAATCCAATCTTAAACATCTTTAGGGATGTTGGGGGGGGGGTTCTTCTCATTACCTTCTTTGAGGCAGAAGATAGCTCTTTTATACATAAATAGACTTCAAAGAACTGACTCCTGGATCAGTTGACCCTTTCACTTCTGTCTAAGTATCTCTTTATCTCAGTGTTTTAAACTCCAATCATCAATATACAGAAAAAAACATGACTTTGATTAGATTTTTTTTAACGTTTCCCAGAATGGTTTGCTTTTCATGTGATAGACAAATACATTACTGGAAAAAAATATTTGGAAGATCAAACATTTTGAGACTAGGGAGTTAGAAGGCTGTTATATCCAGGAAGTAAGTTATTTGACCAATCAATCATTTTGAAAATAATGTGAAAATTCTTCATTCATCTTGGCTCGATTCAGCTTTCAAAAAAAATTTTTTTTTAATTATTTAAGCTCTTCTATAGTTTGATTCTTAGCTCTATTGTTAGCTTTTAACACTGGATGTAATCCTGGTCCCTCATTCTAGGATAATCCCATTAAATTAGTCTGATAGTTCATGACATAGCTGGAGGGTTAAGGGTGAGTGGTGATGGGTGATTTCTCCCATAAGAGAAACTATTAGCATAATATTTCCCTTCTCTTTTGCTCATTTCTTCTCTTCTCTTCCTCCCTCCCCAACCCCTCTATCTGATAGAACAAAATCATTGCTTTTTTTTAAGTATTGGTTGTATCTTTTTAAATGATAAGGGCTTTAGGTATAATTTTCATCCTTATTTTCTGTGCTTAGTGCTTTTCCTTTCGTTGGACATCTGTGAGGAGAGAGAGTGAAGGCAGAAGTATCTCATTGTAGTAGCAGAAAAAGCATTGAATTTGAATCCAAAGCACCAGAGTTTGAGTCCAGACCCTGCTATATTGTTTACCTTAGGTAAATTAATTTTGCCTTTCTGAGACTCGGTTTTCTTATCTGAAAAATAAGAAATTTCCACTAGATCACCTTCAAGGTCCTTTCCAACTCTAATACCTATAATACTGTTTATATATTTTTTTAAAGTTATGATGGAAAAGACCATTTTCTCAGTCCTTCCATGACTTACAGGGACTCCAAGACCCTGATGATTAAAAACTCTTTCAATTTCTCTCTCACCAAAGTGTTCCCTTCCCACTGTGCTTGGCCTAAAAGGAAAGTCACAAAACAGAGCTATAAATTAACAAAAACTACTTTAGCAATCAATCCACAGGGTAGTTTGTACAAGTAGAGGTCACCAAAAATAGAGCACTTTTCATTTTCTTCTTAATGAGTTATCTGGGTCTGGAGGAAAGGTTAAATATAGCTTCCTTATACCTTTGAATCAACTGGCTCAAGCTAGACTTTTCTTTTTTTTTAAATATTTATTTATTCTCTTTTTGTACAAATAATGTTTTTTTTTATACATTAATAAAATACTCTTGTTTAAGAGTAAACAGAATATCCCTTCCCCCCACAAAATATAGACTCACTTGAGCGATAAAGTAAAGGGGAGAGAAAAAAATTAAAATAAAAAAATAATAGTAATAATTGTAGGTATGGCCAGGTGGCGCAATGGATGGAGCCCCAGCCCTGGAGCCAGGAGCACCCGAGTCTGTATCCAGCCCCATACACCCAACAATCACCCAGCCGTGTGACATGCAAGCCACTCCAACCCCACTGCCCTGCAAAAACCAAAAAAAAGAAAAAAGAAACCAAAAATAAAATGAAATAAAATAAAATGGTAATAATAGTAGGGGTGGCTGGGTGGTAGACAGAGCATTGGCCCTTGAGCCAGGAGCATCTGGGTCCAAATCCAGCCTTAGACACCCAATGATTAGGGCAGGCCACCCAGCCCCATTTGTCCTGCCCCCCCAAATAATAATAATAAAAAATGTGCTTCAGTCTTTGTTCCAATACCAACAGCTCTGTCGCGGGTGGATCGCATTCTTTATGGTAAGTCCATCGCAAAAGTTACTTCCATATTTTTCCACCATTGCCATTGCTGATCACAACTCCCTCCTTTCTTATTTCTCCACTACCATGTACTTTATTTTATCCTTTCACTCTGACTCTGCTGTAGGGTATCTGAGTGGCACAGCAGACAGATCCCTGGTCCTGGGGCCAAGAGGCCCCAAGCCCTCCTACTACCCCTTAGGCCCAGCATCCACCTGGCCCTATGGTCCCGGACAGGCCATCCAATCCCAGCCCCTTGCAAGAAGTAAAAAGGAAAATGTGTTATATCTGACCACTCTCCTCCCATGGTCCATCCTCTCCTCCATTACTCACATCCCCCCCTTCCCCCTGTCCCCCTTCTCTCCTTCTTACTCCAGATGCCTATACCCCATTGAGTATATATACTGTTTCCTCTCCTAGCCACCTCTGATGAGAGCAAAGGTTCCCTCATTCCCCCTTGCCTCCCCCCCTTCCATATCATTGCAATAGCTCAATGTAATAAAGAAAAAAACTTATTATATGAGATATCTTGGCCTATTCCCCCTCTTCTTTTACTTTATCCCATTACATTTCCCTTTTTTTCTATTGACTCCATTTTTACACCATGTTTTATCTTCAAATTCAGCTTTCTCCTGTGTTTCAACTATGAAAGCTCCTTCTAACTTCTCTATTAACTGAGAAGGTTCATGTGAGTATTATCAGTGTCATTTTTCTATGCAGGAATACATCCAGTTCATCATCATCAAGTGCCTCATATTTTCCCCCTCTCCTTCAATCTCCCTGCTTCACCTGAGTCCTGTATCTGAAAATCAAGCCTTCTGTTCAGCTCTGGCCATTCTAACAGGAACATTTGAAATTCCCCTGGTTCATTGAAAGTCCATCTTTTTCCCTGGAAGAGGACATTCAGCCTTGCTGGGTAGTTGATTCTCAGTTGCATTCTAAGCTCTTTTGCCTTCTGGTATATTATATTCCAAGCCCTCCGAGCTTACAATATAGTTGCTGCTAAGTGCTGTGTGATCCTGACTGCAGCTCCACAATATTTGAACTGTGTCCTTCTGGCTGCTTGCAATATTTTCTCTTTGACTTGGGAGTTCTGGAACTTGGCTATAATATTCCTAGGGGTTGTTTTTTTGGGATCTCTTTCTTGGGGGGATCGGTGGATTCTCTCCATTTCTATTTTGCCCTCTGCTTCTAGAATATAAGGGCAATTTTCCTGTAGTAATTCTTTGAAAATGATGTCAAGGCTCTTTTCCTAATCATGACTTTCAGGTATTCCAATAATTTTTAAATTATCTTTCCTAAGTCTGTTTTCCATATCAGTTGATTTTTCAATGAGATGTTTCACATTTTCTTCTAATTTTTCATTTTTTTGGTTTTGAAGTATTGAATCCTGGTTTCTCATAAATTCATCAATCTCCCTGAGTTCTATTCTTTGTCTGAAGGATTTGTTCTCCTCAGAGAGTTTTCTTATCTCTTTTTCCATCTGGCCAATTTTACTTTTTAATGCATTCTTCTCCTCCATAACTTTTTGCTGTTTTATCCATTTGACCTAAGCTGGTTTTTAGCATGCTATTTTCTTCAGCGTTTTTTTTTGGATTTCCTTGACTAAGCTGCTGGCTTCATTTTCATGTTTTTCCTGCATCTCTCTCCTTTCTTTTCCCAGTTTTTCTTCCAACTCCCTCATTTGATTTTCAAAGTCTTTTTTGAGCTCTGTCATAGCCTGAGCCCAATTTCTGTTTTTCTTGGAGTCTTTAGATTCAGGAGCTTGTGCTTCCTCATCTTCAGACTGAGTATATTGATCCTTCTTGGGCTCATTTGCAAAATATTTCTCAGTGGTGTTCCTCTTTGTTCTCTGCTTACTCATTTTTCCAGCCTGAGCCTGGTTTTGGGGTGCTTCCTCAGCTTTTGGGACACTCCCACAAGGGTCTCAGTATGTGAGGCTCTGTCCTCCCTCCTGGTCTGTGAATGACCATATGCGCCCCACTCTGCTACGGGGCTGAGGTGGGGGGGTCCTGCTGTTCTATGGGGGAGCCTAGACTGTGATCAGGATCTGAATGTGGTCAGAGCCCCAGAGTCCTGTTCCAGGGGTAGAGGACAGAGCTCTGCAGTCTCTCTCTCTCTTCACTCCCCTCCCTAAGTCCAATGGGCTCATGCCTAAGGGGTTCCTGCTTATGGCTCTGCCTGCTTCTTTTCCTGGATCTGGGCAGCCAAAAGACCATGTTGCTCTTGGCTCCACCCCCCAAGCTAGACTTTTCAAATTCAACCTATTTAAGGGCTCCACTAAACATTCATTCTTCTCTGTTTTTCAGATAAGATACAACTTTCACCCTGGGGACAAAAGGCCCCAGGGACCAAGCCACTCTATTACTAACCAAGGTCTCAGGATTCTCTTTTTTATACCCTGCAAATCCCCTCCACCACCACCACCTGATCCCTTAGAAATTCATTCTTAGCCTTCACACTCCATATTGTTCATTATTTTATACTTATCACTTCACGCAATGGGAAACACCATCCAAGAATAGGGCACTAGGTCTAGGTGTTCTTTCATGTCTTGGGTAAGTTGACAAAACCTCATTGGCAATATTTCCTCTCTATGAAAAAACTTAATATTTTAATATTTTTGTATAGTATACCCTTCCAACTGTAGGTCTGTGGTCCCAAGTTCTGTTCTATGACTCACAAAGCACTTTTATACACATCTCTTTAGAAATAACAATCTATGAAATAGGGAAGGGTTTGTTGTCCCCATTTTATAGATCAGAAAAAATGATCCTCAGAGAGCTATATCATGTCTTTAAGGTTACAGCTGTGTATGGAGACTAGAAGTAGAAAGGATGTATAGGCATACCTTGGAGACAACCACAATAAAGCAAATATCACAATAAAATGAATCATACAAATCTTTTGGCTTTCCAGTGCATATAAAGTTAAATTTACATTATACTATGGTCCATTAAATGTAATATTACTGTATAAAAAAGCAATGTCTATGCCTTAATTAAAAAATACCTCATGGCCAAAAATACCAACCATCATTTGAACCTGCAGGGAATGGTCACCTTTTTGCCGGTAGAGGGTCTTGCCTCCACTTTGATAGCAGCTGACTGCGCAATAAAGCAAAGAGCAATAAAACAAGTATACCTGTATCAAATGGGAAACAGAAAGGTTCTGGTGGGATCTCATATATATTTATCTGGACATTTAATGTTTTTCCAAACCTGTGATTTCATTGGTACAGATAACTCCGATATAGAAAACTTCCTCTTCCTGTGAAAATCATTAATTCACAAGTAGTTTATAGTCTTAGGGAGATGACTGTAGGATAGTAAAAACTTAGTTGAATGGCATATTCATGATTATGGAGACTGATTTTCAGAATCAAATTTGAACTCAGATTTTCCTGATTCAGAGTTTGGCACTGCCTTTGTCCTTAACTCTAATGTAAAGTTAGAGTTGAAAAAGTATCATTTAAACTATAATTACTTATCTGAACACGAACACTTTTTGATTGAATCAAGTGATTGTCACTAAATGTAAACAGGACTATACACCTCATTGAATCAATTAAATCTATTGTGTGAGAGACTAGGTCAATCCCTAAGTATTTTGCATAAATGGGAGAAGTCATTTCAAAACTGGAGAATAAGACTGAGTTTTTAATTTCAAGAGACTGAAATAGGCTTGAAATTTCTCACACATCTTTGAGAAACAAAGGAAGGAATAAGCCTTGCCAAGGAAGGGAAACAGTGAAGATAATCATTGGCTCTGCAGGCATCTCATTGTGCAGGACCCAGGCTGAGGTAAATCTTGCTCCAACAGTCAACTCTTTTCCCACCTTCCTCTCTAGCAAGAAGGCTTTCTGTCTATCCACAGAAAGTATAATGTAGGTATTAATACTTAAGACTGCTCTAAGACTTAGGGGACATTTTTTATAATCAACTGTGTCATTACCTAATGTTTCTAGTATACTGAATTTTTGCCTCAAAAATTTTTTGTATACATATCTTTCCAGCTGTAGATCTATGGGCCTAGACTTACCTAGGGAGGGGTTACCTAGAGAGGGATGGAAATGTATATAAAGAAAGCTCAACCTCTGCCTAGGTGTTAGAAATTTTACTAACTGGGGATTCAGAGCAATTATAACTGAACTCAGAGCTTTTCATCTAAAATAATTTTACCCTAAGAGTGAAGAATGAACTAACTGGACCTTAGTAACCTTTATATTGCCTTCAAAGTTTAAAACAAAATAGTTATTTTAATATGGCATTACACTAATAATGGATTTTCCATTACTATCATGGTAGTAGTACAGGATTCATTGATCAGGGACATGTTTTGAGTTAAATCACTATTGGAAATAGTCTTGGAATTGAGGAATTGAGGGACAGAAATCTGACCCAGTTCCTCCTGGGCCTTCATGGGATTCTAAAATCTTAAAGTTAAAGTTAGAGATTGCCTGAGAGGACATCTCATTCAAATTTTGCATTTTAAAATATTCTAGATTGTATTTTTAAAGGGATGATCAGTGAATATGTAGAAAATGAAGCAGTGAGAAATCACAAAGTTTGGCTTCATCAAGAATATTTGTTATTTGTGATATAGACTTGGAAATGGCAAGGAGAGGGCCACACAAGTGGTGACAAGGGAGGACTTGAATCTGGGTGTTTTGAATTCACAGTCAGTGAGTTTTTCACTTTATCATATTGCCTTGCCTCCCAGTCAGGGACTGGTAGAAGCAGAGATAATCCACATGTGGGTAAGAATTTTTAAAAGTGATAAGGTTAAAATAAAAATAAAATTTAAAAAGGGCTTTCATCTTACAAAATGCTTTCCTTTCAACATCCCTATATGGAGTTCAAATATTATCTTTCTTTTATAGATAAGGAAATGCTAGAATCATAGATTTAGAGCATAAATTAACCTCAGACATCATCTTGTCCAACTCACTTATTTTATAGATAAGGAAATTGAGACCCAAAGTCACCCAGTTAGTCAATAAATTTTTATTTAGCACCAAGTAAGTGTCAGACATTGTGGTGTGTGCTGGGGGATACAAATAATAACAAAGACAGTCCCTGGCCCCAGTTGGGGGCACAAAGAAATCCAAAAGCAGTTAGTCATCTGACTTTTCATGACTTCATTTGGGGTTTTCTTGGTAAAAGATGTTGGAATGGTTTGACATTTCCTTCTCCAATTAATATTACAGGTGAGAAAACTTAAGCAAACAAGGTTACATTACTTGCCTAGGGTTACACAGCTAGGAAGTGTCTGAGACCACTTTTGAACTCAGAAAGATTAGTCTTCATTTATTATGCTATCTAGCTACCCTAACTTTTGGAAAATGGGTGGTGGGGAAAGACTATAGCAAACAGAGGTCAATGGCTTTGCCTTCCAGTGAGGGGAGCTGATCAGAGGAATAAAGGGTATTTATGAGATATAAGTTCAGTGTCAGATTCAATCTTTCAGGATGAGATTTCCCAGTGATGAGTTTCCTGAGGAAAGAAAGCATGGTGGTCATTTCCCAAGAAGTCTAAAAGCTGTGGAACTGGTGGAGAAGAAAAACTGTGCTAACCTTATCCAGATAGCACATGGCTTGCAAAACTGGTATTTAAATTCAGATCCTTGAAATTTCAAATTCAGTTCTTTTCTCACTCTGCTATCTCTAATACAATCTTGACTTTACGATGCTGTCAAAAGATAGTAGTCTTGATAATTCACATTATTAGGAAACAGGAATTTATCATTCAGCTCCTGTGAATAAATAATGACAAAGAATTAATTGTTTATTAAATGACAAAGACTGTTCTAAACGCTCAGAGCACAAATAGATGAAAAAGAGTTTGTGCTCTCAAGGAACTCATGCTCTAAATGAGGGAGATAATGCTTATAGGAGAATCAGGTACAGGGAAGTTGGAAAGATCCAGAAGTCCTTGGTCTGCATTGAGGTGTATACTGGGGAACCTGAAAGGGATTGAACTATTAACATTGGAAAGGGAGTGAGGGACAGATTAAAGGTCAGGGTGTAGCAGCAATTCTGTGATTCTCTGAGAAAAGGATCATTGGCAAGAAGACTGATATGGGGTCAGTTTGTATAGAAATCCCAGATCAATAGCTAAAGACAGTCAGTGACCTACACTTCATCAGAGGCCTGGTGGCAATCAGTCCTGCATATAATTACTATCCTGGTATTCTCTAGGATGGTTTGTTAGCCCACCTGGGAAGCTTCAAGCCTTTGCAAGTAGTGACTGACTGCCAGTAAAGGAAAGCTGGAGGATATAAATCAAGGGAATAATTCAGAATTAGAATAAATTCTGAGTCAAAAAATGAATTAAATTGTTTAAACAGAATTCTTCTATTGAGAAGGATCAGTCATACCAAGAGTTAATTATATAAGCAACTGAGGTCCTTTTTTTGTCGTGTAGTTGGTCATTTCCCTTTATCAGTTTTGAAATATGCAGTGTGGGGATAAGGGCTGAAGTAGAATTCAATTCAGCAAACATTTATTAATTGCTTATTATGTGTAACTCATCTTCTGGATTTATGCCCCAATTTGAGTTCTCATGCAGGTCCCTTGTTTTAAAGATTCTTTGAAGATTGACACTCTTAAAACTATATCACCTAGGTCCACTCTTTAAAAATTTTTTTTGAGGGAAGAAACAATTGGGATTAAGTGATTTGCCCAGGGTCACATGGCTATTAAAGGTCAACTGTCTGAGGTTTGAATTGAACTCAGGTTCTCCTGAATCCAAGGTCAATGCTTTATCTGTTGTATCACCTAGCTATTCCTATATTTACCTTTTTTGATATTCTATATTTACTTTTGTCATAATTAACTCAATTAGTGCAAAGAAAAGGTATTTATTGAAATAGCCTAACAAGAAAAGTACTGAGTAAGACAACCCCAAAGGATTCATGATAAAAAAAAAATGCTATCTGCCTCCAGAGAAAGAACGGATGGCATCTGAATACAGAATGAAGAATGCTGCTTTTCACCTTCTTTCCTTTCATTTTTTGTTTGAGTTTTCTTCCACAAAATGACTGATAAGGATTTGTGTTTTACATGACTACATATCATAACATATCAGATTGTTTACTGTCTTAGGGAGGGGTGAAGGGAAGGAGAGAAGGATAGGATTTAGAACTCAAAACTTCAAAAAGAATGAACAATAAAATTTATTTTTACATGTAATTGGGGAGAAAGCAAATATTACTTTAGAAATCAAGGGTTTAACTTTTATGTAGATAGTACCTCCCAAATATTTTATCTAATGTAACCTCTCTTCCGAAGTACAGATTTCCATATTTAACTACATACAGGACAATTCAGACCAAGAGTTAAGTATGCCACTGACATCTCAACTCAACAAGCAGAAAAGAGAGCTCATCATCACTCCCCCTAACCTTTAGTTGTTTCCATTTGAACATGAGTTAAAAGGACTAGGAAAGCTTGTTTTGGAGAAGAGAAGATGAAGGGGCAGCATTCCATCAATTACTTGAATTTTTTTTTAATGTAAAAGAGACTCATTTTATTCTGTTAGGTATCTGATGCCAGATGGAAGATGATTTTTTAGACATATCAAGGCAAATTTAGCCTTGATATGAATAAAACCTTTCTGTCAAAGAAAGCAATTTTGAAAAATGGGCTGAGTTTAGGATTATCATTTGTTCCTCATTAAATATTTTCAGGCAAGGGCTGGATAACCACTACTCAAATATTTTGCAGAGAAAATTATTGTTCAGGTAAAGTTGTACCAGATGTTCACTGAGGTAGATCCCTTCCAAATCTGAGATTCTGGGAGTATGGGAAAATCAAATAGATTATGATCCAAAGGAAAATTGAAGAAGACACGGAGATGTTTCTTATAGATTTTTCCTCACTCTCTTTGTAACTTAAAAGTATTTCTATAATTCCAGAGATGGAACAGACATTCTGTTTATGGAGGAGGTTTCTCTTTCCATCTGGAGCACAGATTCATTCCTATAGAAACTTTTAAAAGTTTAGATCTCAGGGCGCTAGGTGGTACAGTGGATAGAGCACCGGCCCTGGAGTCAGGAGTACCTGAGTTCAAATCCAGCCTCAAACACTTAATAATTACTTAGCTGTGTCTTGGGCAAACCACTTAACCCCACTGCCTCACACAAAAGAAAAAACCCCAAAAAGTTTAGGTCTCTAGTTGACCTATGATCCATGGCACAGTCCTTATCACTCTAGCTATTCAAGATCCATTAATTAAATATTTTAATTTTTGAGAGCTTTCCTAATAAAGACAGAGGTTAGAGTGCCAGACCTGGAGTCAGGAAGATCTGAGCTGAATTCTTACCTCAGATAATTTACTGGAAGTATGACTAGGGCAAGTCACTGTTTGTCTCAGTTTCCTCATCTGTAAAATAAGCTGGAGAAGGAAATGCCAAACCACTTTGGTGTCTTTGCCAGCATTACATTTTGAAGAATTGGACATAATTGAACAACAGCTTATGGTGATACTTGGATACTCTGGCTTCCCTAGCAGCTGCTGAGATCCCCACTGCCCCCCCCCCAGGAGATAGAAAATGAATTTAAATCTCAAATGGCATTTGGTATAAAAGGAAGGGATCTAATCCACTATGCACATACATGGGCCTTATCAGGGCTCTGTCCTCTTAATAGAGTTCTTCTTGTCAAATGCATGCATTTCTAAACTGCCATCACTTGGGTCCTGGGGCAAGCAAAAATTTATGTGATTTACAAGGATCCAGCATGAACCCTGGTTATACAAAGAAGTCATAACAGACACTCATTCCAAATTAAGAATTTTATCTGTATCTGATTTCACCTGAACCTACCTGACCAGAAGTTTATATTTGTCCATCTCCATGACAACTGAGAAAGAAAACCCAATTAAAATTCAGTAGAGAACATTTCTTTCCTTCCTTCTTTCCTTCCTTCCTTCCTTCCTTCCTTCCTTCCTTCCTTCCTTCCTTCCTTCCTTCCTTCCTTCCTTCCTTCCTTCCTTCCTTTTTCTTTTTTTAAGAGGGTGGTGGAAAGTGAAAACATTTATGCCTACAGCCAGATTTTGTTTGTGACAAATTGGACAAAGGATACGCTTTATTAGGCAAAGGCCACAGCTCATCATAGACATACAAGTGAACATCAAGCAACCCTCCTGGGAAGCAGTGGAAACAGATGAGAGGCACTGAGAGTAGCATTAGCATGGACCAGAAGAGGCTACATCTGCTCAACAGCAGCAAGAAGTGGGGAAATAGAGCTGCGTGATGCAGGAGGATGGCCTGGCTTGCTGCAGCTAGGTTTCAGTAAGAGACATTTCACATCTGGGACCTCATTGTCACTTCTGCCTAATAATTTGGGATGCTGGCATTGCAGGAAAAGTCTCTCTCCATTCCTCATCTCCTTATGCATGAAAGAATGGAGTTTCTTTTAGTTAAGTATGATCTAAGGAGTAAGTCATGGAACCCAATGTTACCCAAAGCTTCTGGAGGACAAGGAATATCATCACAATCAATAAGTGCTTATTAAGTAATTACTTTGTCCCATCTGTTAATGGATGCCTTACCTAATCCCTCTTAATTCTAGTGCTTTCCCTCTATTATTTCCCACTTAATATATATATATATATATATATATATATATATATATATATATATAGCTTGCTTTGTATATATTTGCTTGCTTTGTATATATTTGCTTGCATGCTATCTTCCTCTATTAGATGTAAGGTCTTTGAGGTCAGGGATTGTTTTTTGCCTTTTTTATAGTGCTTAGTGTGCTGAAGAAATGCTTATTGACTATCAGGCATTGTACTAAGCTTGCAAATGCTTGCTGACTGGGGGGGAATCAAAGAAAGGCAACAACCAATCCCTGTCCTCAAGGGACTCCTAGTCTAATTTGAGAGATGAAAACCAGCTATATGGCACAGGGTTAGCTATGTGGCAGAATGGATGCAAGGCTGGGTCTGGAGTCAAGAAAACCCTTTTTTGAGTCTGACCTCAGAATCTTTGTGACCCTGGACAAGTCACTTGACCCTTTTTGTCTGTTTTATCATCTATAAAATGAGCTGGAGAAGGAAATGACAAACTATTCCAGTATCTTTGTCGAGAAAACCCCAATTGGGGTTTCAAGAGAATCAGACACCACTGAACAACAACAAAAATGCAAAATTATGTATATACAAATTTATATATATGGGGCAAACTGGAGGTAATCTTAAGAAGGAAGGTACTAGCAGTGGGTAGGTGAAGTAGGAAAGACCCTTTGCAGAAGGTGGAATTTTAGCCAAGATGTGAAGAAAAGAAGCTAGTAGGTAAAGATGAGGAGGAAAAACATTACAGGTATAAATGACAGCCAAGGAAAAGGCACAGATTGAGAGTCTAGTGTCTAAAGAACAGAATACTAAAATGCACTGAGATCATGTAAATACAGTCACACAGAGGCACGTATCAAAATGAAATTTCTATGTGAGGTTAATTTCCTTAGGTCATCCCAATGAGAGAAGATATACTTTTGTGGAATATTCTATGCTTAAATGTACCAGTTCCCCACATTCTGGAACATAACTCTTCCATATCCTGAATGATGCTTGCAGAACTCTTTAGAGAATGACCTTGAATATTTTCCTTGAGTCTTTAATCCCTAAATTTTAATTCAAAATGCTTACAGTGGCCTATGCTCACATTTTACTTATTCTCAGAGGTAATTTGAAGTAAATTTATGTAAATAGAAGCACATTTATGCAAAAACAAAAAAAACATGATAATATGCATTTGCAGATTTCCTGAAAAAAGACAAATCTGGTCAGCTTTTCCAGGTTCTATTTCATTCTTTTGGTTTGGCAAGAGCATCTTCAATAGTGCCCTCTTTATCTAAATAAATTGGAAAGAAACTTCCAGAATTTGAGATTGGTGACTTTGCCAAGAACATGGAAAGAATATTTCATCAGGCTAGATAAAAGCTTTTGGGGCCTTTTTTTCCTCTCTCATTCCCCATTTGCCTCATCCTTATATCTGGTAATACTCAAGTGGATAGGAGTGGTGCCGCAGAGAAACCCTGATGGCAATGACTGCTTTTCTCCCCTAATCTTCCAATCACATATCTTAATCTTTCCTTAATTCCCTGAGTTAGAGTTGAGGACTGGCAACCAAAATGCCAATCACCTCCTTTCGTAGTGTTACTAATATGGAAATACTACATATAACACAATTGCATATCAGATTACTTACTATCCTAAATTGGTGGGGGGAGTGGGGAGAGAGAGAAAACTTTACAAAAATTAATGTTAAAAACTATATATATATATATTTTTTATTTATGGCAGTTGGGTTAAGCATCCAAATCACACAGCTAGGCAATTAAGTGTCTGAGGCCAGATTGAACTCAGGTTCCCCTGACTCCAGAAGAGGTACTCTATCCCCTGCTCCACCTAGCTGCCCCCAAAACTATCTTTAAATGTAATTGAAAAAATAAATAAAAATTAAAATAAAAATGAAACAACTCCTTCCCTCCCCCAATCACATAGGAAAGAGAGGGTTTTTCCTAAAGTTATACAAAATATTGTTTTAAGCAATTCAATTTTAAAAATATTTATTAAGCAGTAGGTTTGGAGGGAAGAGTAATAGTTTAAATAAAACATAGAGCTTGTCTTTAAGGACCTCCTTATAGTAAGGGAATATCATAAACATCTATAGCAATAATATATTATGTAAGACATAATAGTGTAATGGAAAGAGCATGGTTAAAGGATTTAGGTTTGAATTTCAGCTCTGCTACTTACCAAAAAATACATGTTACCAGGAAAAATTTAACCACACTAAGCCTCAGGGTTCTCATCTGTAAAATGAAGGAATTGGATTAGATGTCATGTAAGTTTTATTCCAAGTCTAAATCCTAATTTTCTCTTAAGTGCGTAAGAGACATGCAAAATATAATTTGAAATTGAAATGACAGAGGATATGGAGAAGATTATCATTAACTGAAGGAATAAGGGGAAACTTCCTAAAGGAGCAGGAATTTGAATTGGACTCTGTAGAATAGGCAATGAGTTTGGTGATCCCACATAAGGCACCAGATGTGAACAAAATCATGGAAGCAAGAGACCTGTATAGTGGGACACACCTATATCTACACATCTCATCCATATTCCCCCTTCTCTACACTTATATAGTTCATACCTTCATCACCTTTCATTGCCCTGGGCTCCAAATTGATCCTGACTCAAATCTCTCCCTACTCCCATTCAATCTCCACATAGGGGTCAAAGTGATTTTCTCGCCACATCACTCTCTTTCCCTACCTTTAAATAAACTCCCATAACTCCCTATTACCACTAGGTTCAAATATGAAATCCTTTCTAGCATTTAAATCTCTTCACAAACTGGATTTTTTATACCTTTCCAAGTCTTCTTACATATTAAACATTTCCCCTGATCTGCCTTCTGAGGTGTCTCCCATGCAATGTTTCATCTCCCATGTTCTCCTTACCTCTTCTTTTCAAAACAACAGACCAAGGCGTTACAGGAGACTTTTTCTGCCCCTTACCTACCCTCCACTGCCTCAACCCACCTTATACCCATTAACCCCCATAACTGCTACTAACTTAAAGGTTACCTTACTTCTTTGTATATTACTTGAATATACCCTTTGTTATGGACACATTGTCTCTATCTTTAGAATGTCATTTTTTATATTTGTATTACTTAGCATAATGTTTGGCACAAAGTAGGGACTTAATAAATGTTTGTTAATTGTTTTTTTCTAGAATTTTAAAATTTTATTTTTATTTTATTAAATATTTCCCAATTATATCCAAAGATTTTTCTTGACAATCATTAAAAAAATTTGAATTGTAAATTTTCTCCTTCCACAGGCTTTGAGAAAGCAAACAACTTGATTTTGATTATACATGTGAAACTGTGCAAAACACATTTCAGTATTAACCATGTTGAAAAAAATGAACAAATTAAAAAAACAAAAGAAAACAAATTTTAAAAAAATATATGGCTTCTGCACATTTATTACTATTATTATTATTATTTTGGGGGGTAGATGGGGTTGGGTGGCTTGCCTGGGGTCACACAACTGGGTGATTGTTGGGTGTGTAAGGCCGGATCTGGATCTGGATGCTCCTGATGACAAGGCCAGTGCTCTGTCCACTGTGCCACCTGGCTGCCCCTATTATTATTATTATCATTTTATTTACTTATTTATTTATTTATTTATTTATTTATTTATTTATTTATTTTGCAGGGCAGTGGGGTTGGGGTGGTTTGCTCAGGGTCACACAGCTGGGTAATTGTTGGTTGTCTGGGGCTGGATTTGGGATTGGGTGATCCTGACTCCAGGGCCAATGTGCCACTTAGCTGCCATTATTATTATTATTATTATTATTATTATTTTAATTTTTTCCTCTTTACTTTATTGCTTATGAGTCTATATTTTTTGGGGGGAGGGGGTATTATGTTTACTCTTAAATAAGAATATTTTAATAATGTATAAAAACATCATTTGTGCAAAAATAAAATAAATATAAATAAAATCTACTGAAACTTCAAAAAAATATATATGGCTTCTGGGGTGGCTAGGTGGTGCAGTGGATAAAGCACCGGCCCTGGAGTCAAGAGTACCTGAGTAGCCTTGGGCAAGCCACTTAACCATACTGCCTTGCCAAAAAAAACCCCTATATTAAAAAAAAAATATATATATATATGGCTTCCATCGGCATTCACAGTTTATCAGTTCTCTCTCTGAAAGTAGAGAGCATTTGTCATCTTGGGTCCTTTGAAATTGCCTTGGATCATTGTCTTGATTAGAATAACTAAGTCTTTCACAGTTGATCATCCTTACAATGCTGTTACTATGTACAATATTATCCTGATTTTGATCACTTCAATTTACATGAATTCACATGAGTCTCCCCAGATTTTTCTGAAACCAGCTGATTTATCAATAGTATTCCATCACAAATCTATTGATTGATGGATATACATACCAACCACACTTATAAAGACTTCATTTATCACCCTCTCCCCTACACACACATACATCTGGAGTTCATCTTGTCAACATGGAAATAGAGCTTTCCCCTTTCTGTCTTTCTGTCACTTCCTGTCATTCTACCTTTCAACAGTAAAGAATGCAAGGAGTTTGAGGAGGGGAAACTTCAACAGTGGAGAGATCTGATCTGACTCATCATATTTACCCAACCTAGAATTTGTCACTGCCAACTCTAGACAGCTCCAGTCTCTGTGACCTTCTACAAATTACCCCATAACCTTTGCAAGTCTCTAGTCAGATATAAACTCTTTCAAACCACTGTCACCTGATTGTAATTAATGGAATATGCAAATCCATTCTAAAGTAATTTAAGCTTCCGGAAAGAGAAACCTAGGGTGCTAAACTGCTAACACCTCTACTCAAACCATACAGATAGACAATAAAAGAATACTCTGGCAAGTCTGCAGGCTTGTAACCCCCTGAAATGTACCCATTAGCAACCACATTAGAGCTATATTACTGCTAGCAATTAAAATGGAGAAAACAATAATTAAGCAAGCAGTACTTGGTGAGATGAGAGCAGCTCTAATCTGCAGGGAGGGAGAGAAAAAAAAAACAACTTCATGGCTAGTTTGGAAAAGGCAGTCAAATTTTTCTTCATTCAAAGGCAGAAACTACAGATGATATAGGACAAAGGAAGATTTTTTTAAAAAGGAGGCATAGTTGAGGCTTCCCAGGGCCATCCTGGGAAAGCTATCATTTGAATTAGTTATTATTATGCTATAGAACTACCCAGAATCCTGGCATAGAATTTTGTTTTGTGGATCCTTGTTAATTCATTTCATAGAGAGAGTCCCTATTTCTAAAACAGAGAAAGATTCCTCATATGCAATCTTTGGATGTAGGAAAATTGAATTCTAGACAAAGGACAGTGTTAGTCTGTGGGGTTGATTTACTGATGCTTATTAACTGTATGTCCTCTCTTGGCTTCAGTTGCCTCATCTGTAAAATGGAAGGACTTGATTAACTTTAAGAGCCATCCAGTTCTAAAATCTTTTCATAAAAAAATAGAACAAAGAAAATTTCAGTCCCCATAACACATCCAGGTTAGTGGAAACAGTGCTATGACACAGAGTATAATGTGAGATTTTATAATATGGTATTCTAAAAATTAAAGAAATTTTACTTCACTTGCCTCATTTGATTGATTCAAACAAAATCATCCCTGTATCATCTCATACTGCCAGTCCATGCAAAGGGTACAACATAAATTATCGAATAAATATATACTTAGTAGTTTTCTTCTGTGCAGGGGATCTCACAGACTGTTATTCATTTTTCTTACTTGAAGAGGACCAAAGACATCACAAAGGTGGGATCAAGGTAAAATGTGTTCCACTGTGGCTGATTGGTCTAATAGGAGCTTGGAAGACTACTACAGGTTGAGCACAAATAGTTCATTTGGACATTAGGATGGAGGTGACTGAATTTGTGCATCTCACATTTCTTTTGTTCATAGAGCATAGCAATTTCTTTGATGTGGACACACAACGTTGAGTGATCCTGTTCCAGTGTTTCCCATGTTTCATAACTGATCCTGAAGTTCCTCAGAGAGAACTTGAGAGTATCCTTGTAACTCTTCTTCTTACCTCCATGTGAGCATTTGTTTTCTAAAGAGTTCTCCATAAAATACTTTTAGGTAAAGGTGAGTTTGACACTTGGGTGATGGTGCCAGCCCATTAGGGTTGCACTCCCTACAGTAGAGTTTGAATGCCTGGCAGTTCGGCTGGGGTGGTGGTAGCTCAGTGTATGGAACCTTATGTTGCCAAGTAATCTTCAGAATCTTCTTAAGATAATTCAAATGAAGTAGTTCAACTTTTTTAGCCTAGTAGTGGCTTATTGTCCAGGTTTCACAGGCATACAAAAATGAAGTCATTACAACAGCTCTGTAGACCTTCAATATGATACTCAGCCTCTTCTTTCCTACACTTTTTTTTCCAGTGCATCCCAAATACTGAGCTAGCTATGGCAACAGATGCATTACCTCATCACCATCACAGACTAATCATAGATAGAGGAAATAGGTGGATGCTTTTCATTCTTCTTCTCAAATTAGGAAATGGAGAAAGATTTGCTCATCTCTATACAGTTTTTTAAACGACGAGCTTTTTTTTTTTTTGCAAGGCATTGAGGTTAAGTGGCTTGCCCAAGGCAACACAACTAGGTAATTATTAAGTATCTGAGGCTGGATTTGAACTCAGGTACTCTTGACTCCAGGGTCGGTGCTCTATATATAGCTTATTTTGTTTTTAGGTTTTTGCAAGGCAAACAGGGTTAAGTGGCTTGCCCAAGGTCACACAGCTAGGTAATTATTAAGTGTCTGAGACTGAATTTGAACCCAGGTACTCCTGACTCCAAGGCTGGTGCTTTATCTACTACACCACCTAGCTGCCCCGCTTATATTGCTTTTTTAAAATAATTTTTTGATTTTTTTTAATGTTACCAGAATTTCTCCTAGTGTTCTTCTCCCTTTCTCTCCCAGACAGTGATCCCATATAATATATATAGTATTTATTTTACAAAAAGAATAGATCAAAAAAATTTCAGCAAAGTGATCCATACTTGAAAATACATACAATGTGCCCACACTCATAATCTCCCACCTCTGCAAAGGAATGGGGTAGGGATGTCTTATCATATCTCTTCTTGAACTCTCAGTAGTTTGTGGTTGTTATTTCATTTGACCTTATTGTAATCATTGTGTGTGTGCTGATTTCTTAGTTCTGTTGTTTCATATCAATTCTTGTAGATTTTACTTTGATAAAACTTCACCCTGCTATTTTATATTCATGGTGCTGGCCACTTTTCTTGGAATAGTGCCAAGAGGAGGAGGTGATAGATACACAGTTCTCTGCCCTGATCATGAGGTATTGGCTGATTAGTTGTAAAAAATTGAATTTATGGATATATTATAATGACGCTACAAAGAAATAACTGAATAATAATAATAACAAACAGCTAGCATTTCTATAATGCTTTAAGATTTGCAAAGTGTTTTATTATATGATCTCTCACAACAATCTTGTGGGGTAAGTGCTATTATTATTCCCTTTTACAGATGAGAAAAATGAGGTTGAGAGAGAATAAGTGAGATTAGCCAGATTAGACAGCTCAGACAGGTTTCAAACTCAAGTTTTCCTGACTCCAAGTTCAACACTCTTTCCTCTGTACATCTTAATGAAGAAACTATACAGAAAAAAGGGGAGGAGATGTACATGATAGCTTTGTTGAATATTTAAGAGGAACAGCAAGAACATAGATTTGAAATCATCTTTTTCTTTATTTTACTATTAAAGAAGCGCTTGTTTATTCCATAAATTAAAAATAAAATATTTTTTTAAAAAGAGAGAAAAGTCATCCCTATAAGACTACCTTCTATTTACCCTGTATATATCATATACGTACTTAGTTAGTTGTACCATATTGGCTACTTCCTTAGTATGTGAGCTCCTCAAGGTTATGTTTCTGCCTTCTTTTCTGTTCTAGGTATAGGAGCAGTCCAGTCTGACCCTGGCATGGAAACCATGGAGATTTGGGAGTTCAGGAATTCAAGGTGGGTATACCAGAGAAGCCAAGTTTGGAATTCCTGTGTAATAATCCTGAGTTTTTGCTCCCTAAAACAGGAAAGAATAAATAAAAGCATGTTTCTTGGTCCTGCATGGTCCAGAGAGTGGAGAGGAAGGAGAGCTTAAAGGCTTTCTTTTTATCACATGTTGTGAATAAATGTACTTACCCTCCCCATCTCACCTCCATTTCAATGCAATGTAAGAGCCTCCACAGGTACTATCAGGTAACTTAAGAGTCCTCAACACTAACAGTTACAACTATATAGCCTAAGGAGGGAAAAGGTTCCTTCCCAACCATACAATAGACCAGCAAGAGAATATCCATACTTCTTCCAGAGGCAGATCCCTAGCTTCTTTTTTCCTGGGTAATTAATTAATTAATACTGCTAGCATCTAATTAATAAAAGAGGTCAGCGGCACTCTTGAATGCCAAAGACAATCATGACTGAGGAAGAGTGGGTATTCCAGAGGGTGGCAATCAACTCTGATTGGTTAACAACTAATGAGAGAATTAATATTACTAAAGGAGTGGGGTCAGTCCAATGAGGGCTTAAGAGAGTGACATCATCTCACTCTTAGACAAAGAGACTATATCTGTACCCAGACCCACCCCCTAGTCTTAGACAAGCTAGATAAAGAGCAGATTCCTAGATCTTAACAGATGGATGATATCTGTAAATATGCCAAGCCCCCCCAAATCATCAAAGACAGAGACACAATCTTTACTCTTAGGGAGCCAGCAAGCTAACTTTGGACATAATTTTGGTGGGATCAGTGCTATATAGGAATTAAATTAAGTTGTGAGTCAGCTAGCTCCCTTCCCATCTCAGACTGAGGTAGTAAGGAAAAGACTATATCCCTGAGATGCTGGGAGAATGTTTGTATATATATATATATATATATATATATATATATATATAAAGGAAGTATCCTTTTGTTAAAAATGATTCCAGTGTTAAGTGATCAAATGCAGCTAGGGTTCTAGTCATTGCATCCCTAGAACAGGGGAGCAAGAACAAAATTTCTATTACATGAAACTAAACCTTGAAAGCAAACTCTTAAGAGATAATAGCTAATGAGCTAAACAGAGTGACTGGCAGCCTGCTGAAAGCAAACCTCTACAGTGGCTGACACATAAGTGCTTAATAAATGTAGGCAGATTTTGTTAACGACTTTATTTTTATTCAGTTCAAACTTTAAAGCTTCAATAACTTCTTTTAAAAATTCAGATTGAATATTCAGCATGATCTCATATGAATAATAGCTATTATTTTTCTTGCCTGGCTGATTCATGGAAGGAAGGAAGGAAGGAAGGAAGGAAGGAAGGAAGGAAGGAAGGAAGGAAGGAAGGAAGGAAGGAAGGAAGGAAGGAAAGAAGGAAGAAACTGGTGCCTGGAGGTTTAGATTGAAAAGCAGTGTGGAGTAGTGAACAGAGTAATGGACTCTAAGTCAAGAAGACTTGGCTTTAATTCTCCCTCTGTCAGTTCCCTCTGTGATACCCTGGGCAAATATTTTTAGTCTCCAAACTTTAGTTTCCACATCTGTAAAATGGTAATAATAATAATAATAATAATATGGCTACTGTGAGAATCAAATGAGGTCATACTTAGTAAACCCTCAAGTGCCATATAAATGTTGGCATTTAGCTAGAACAGGGCAGAGATAACTAAAATGTTGGAGGACAGTCAGGATCCAGAAACATCTCACTAAACTCAAACAATGAGCCAAGACAACACAAATAACATTTAATAAAGATTTGTTGTTTTTGTTTAGTCATTTCAGTCATGTCTCTTAGTTACCTATGGTCACTAAGTGTCAAAGATACTGTAATGGCTTGTCATTTCCTTCTCCAGCTCATTTTACAGATGAGGGAACTGAAGAGAACAGACTCCAATGACATGTCCAGGTTACACATCTAAGTAAGTGTCTGAGGTCAGATTTGAACTCATGATGTTGAGTCTTCCTGATCAATCTCAAAAATCAAATGGTACATTATAGGGAGTTATAACTAGACAATAACTTCTATGAAAAAGATTGACTAAATTCCATTCAACCCCCCCTTTCATAAATCAAGTGTCAGATTATATATAGTTTGTTTATTTTTAAAATTGTTTTGAGGGCACAGTGTGCCCTTTTCCATTACACTTTATTACTTGTCTCTCACTTTCTGTGCTCATTCTCTTCAGATCCATCATTAATGACTAACACCAGGTTATGAAAAATATTTCAAAATAATAATATTGGGAGAGGAGCCAAGATGGTGGTGTGAAGGCAAGAATTCCTGAAAACTCGTTACCCCAAAAAAATCCAAGAGCCTTAAATTATGACTCTAGCCAAAATTTAGAGGGGCAAAACCTACAGAAAGACTGAGTGATACAATTTCTCAGCCCAAGACAACTTAGGAGTTCTACAGAAAAGGCCTGTTTCACCGGGACCAGGAGTTGGAAAGAGCCCCAGCCTCAGCACAGCTCAGCATAGCCTGGCCGGGCACCTGGGTCCATGGCAGAGGGAATCTAGACCTCTTGGCCCAGGGATCCCCAGGGACAACTGAAAGGGGTGGTGAGAGAACTGTGCTGCACCAGAGTGGAACACCAGCCTCAGAGCAGCCCTGCGGTGAGAACCTGCATCGGGAATCAGCAAAGCCACCCAGCACTTCCAGAGCTCTCAGCCTACAGATGATAAGGGGGTTGGGGGAGACTGCTGAGGTCTCTCTACTTTCCCTGGGGCAGTACTCTACTATTTGCCCACACTCAGATCCAGTTTGTAGTTTGGGCTCCCATACCACCATACATACACATTACTTAGATATATGGAACAGTGTCATAAATGATTAGTTGGTGTTTTTTTCTAAATAATAGTAAGATTTCTGATATTTTCTATTCTTTTAGAACTTTCCTTCCATTTTGAAATTACCTTAAAAACCAGGCCCTTGAAATTGTATTGTTTCCAATAGGGATATTATATTTATGTATTTGAATAGATTGGGCTATGGCTGCTGATGTGGAATATTGGGTATTGAAGTCTTAGGTCCAAATGTAGTTCAACTGTTATCAATGAGAGAAATAATTTTCTATAGAAATGTTGGTAAATCAGCTTCATTTTTTTGTCTTCTAATTTCATCTTAATAGCTCTTAGTGATGACTGAGCTTAATTAAAGATCATGCTAAGTCTTTTTTGGACTAGTGCTTTTTCATGAATTTTAACTATTTTGACAAATGAAACAGTTTATATTATTCCAAAATCTGAAACATAAATAATATTTTATAAATAACTTTTTATTCAAAACTAACATCAAATGATTTGGAGCTAACAATTTTGGGACTCTTAGGGACTTTTTATTGTGGTGATCATTTTGCACTGAGTAAACTTCCTTATTAAACTAAGATATCAGAATTAATTGCTTTCTTTTTATTCAATTCACATTTTTAAAGCTTCAATTGCTTGTTTTAAAAATTCAGATGAAATGTTTTGCATGACTTCATATGAATAATAGGCATTGGGTTTTTTTTGCTATTTCAATGGATAGGGGAGAGTGGAGAAAGGGAGAGTACTTGGAACTAAAAACATAGATAAAAAATAAAAATATTTTGATTGAAGTTGTAATTCACTATAAGCCCAGCATTCTAATCATGACATTATGCTTCTAATAGTTCTGCTAAATTCTGTGCACAAATGTATGAAGAAACCTGACAATTTTCTTAGAAATTTTCACATTGTTTAAGAACAAAAGACTATAATGAAGATCACTATATTCAACATATGTTGCAGACAATAAAAAGGTAGGAAAATTATATGAAGAATTTAATAAGTTCTCCAAACCAAGATGATATATACCTTGTTTCTAAATCAATGACTTCAATGTAAAAGTGGACAGAGGGGAAGAAGCCGAAAAAGATATTGGAAAATATGACCCTATATCCAGAAATGAAAGAAGTCAAAGACTGGTAGTGCACTTAGAAATATCATCTCACTTTGTTATGACTTCAAGAAAAGAATTGAAAAATACTAAATATATTGAAGATTGAATGCTACCAAAAATGTACTGAGTATCTCTTAATATACAGAAAATAAATAATTATCAATTCTAAATAAGTCCAACTGACTGGTTAAATGAAAGTGAAAATTACTATTAAATTAGAATTAAAAAGAAGATCCTTTACTTATTACCATGTTTCCCATAATGGTGGGGGAGTTAGGCTATTCTTTTTTTTTTTACACTTCTGCCATCTTGATTCCACCTTTCTCAAATGTGACATTTTGTCATGCAGACAATTTAAAACTATTATAGTCCTAATGATTAAGTCATATGGATTTGTTTGTGGAAATAGAGAGGCTTATAGTGATATTTCAAGATTAGGCTATTGCCACCAAACATGATATAGGAGATGCTTAATAAATGTTAAATAGAGCAAATAGCAGACTCTAAATAAATACTTTTTGAGTGATGGATTTGCTACTGGTTCCTAGTGAATGAATTCCTTATTAGACCCTAAGGGCGCACCCTGATCCAGAGGTCTCTTGGTGCCTAAGCTAATCCTAAAAATAATATGATAACTCTCACTATTGGTTTCAATAAACATCTCTGTAAATAAATTTGTGAAAATCAATTATACTTGACACCACATATGTTATTCCATTACTATGCAATTCCTTAAATCTCAGTTTTTCTTTCTTTTTTTCTAAATGTCACATTTTCAGCTTTGAAGGCATTGTATGCATTAAAAGCACAAATGCTCTTCAGAACCTGAGATACTCTAAGAGATATTTTGAGGCTCATTCGGAGAAAATTTCCTTTCTACAAGTCTTGGGAGACCAGCTGCTTGATGTATGAACCTAACAGCTTGTTTGAGTAAAGTGCTAAAGCTGCATATAAGGAGTCATTCCAGAATGTGGTTTCCTAATTCTTATTAAGAAGAGCCTCACTGAAATTTACAATTATCATTATGCTGTGGTTATATACTTGACACTGATAGTCTTGCTTTTTTGTGTCCAAACAATATTCAGATGTTTCTAATTCTTCATTCAGATGCCCAATAGCTTCTTAAATGCTCTAGAAAGCCCTCCTGCAACTTCAGAGAGGCTTTCTCAACTCTGCTGGGCTTCCCTCTAGATTGAGGAGAGGAGCATCCTTTGCCCACCAACCCACCCCCACTAAATTGTAGGCTCATGCATTTGGAGTCAGGGGTCCTAATTTCAATATTCCTGTGACATACACCAACCATGTGACCACAGACAAATCATTTAAATTACTTGTGCCTCAGTTTTCTTATCTGTAAATAGGGGGTGATAATATTGGCACTATTTACTTTATAGGGCTGAAAACTTTAAAGGCTTCTGAGAGGTATAGGGATGTGCATCATCATTATTATTTTCAAGTTGCATAGAGTATAGTGGATGAAGAGATGAACTGGTGTAAATCCTGCTTCTGACACATCAGTTGTGTCACCTTTGGGTACCTTTCAGAGTCCCAGGTAACTCTCAAATTATATAGTGAAAGATGATCTGCATTGACAAGAGAGTTCACCGGTTCCCCACACCAATGAAATCAAAGGTTGGCCCAAAAAATATCATAAAGATTGTAGGGTCATAGATTTATTGCAGGAAGGGACCTTTGAGATGATCATGGAGAATAGTATATAGGGCTAAGTGCTTTCTGCAAATATTATCTCATTTGATCCTCACAACAATCCTGAGATGTAGGGCCTATTATTGTCCAGTTTTTAAAGTTGAGGAAACCAAAGTAGACAGAAGTGAAGTGCCTTGTTCATAGTTGGTAAGTCCATAGCTAGAACCATATTCTGTCTGAGGCAAAATTTCAGCTCAGTTCTTAACTGACTCTAGGTTCAACATTCTATCCCCTTTACAACCAGGAACCTTTACACTCTGGCCTTTTTATACTTAACATACTGCGTATGTATATGTGCATACATAGAACATGATGTATATATACACATGAATATGTGTATATGTGTTGGATCCTCCCAGTTTATTAACATGGAACCCTGCTGCATCCTTTGTCACTCATGTGTGTATAGAGTAGCTTATTTAATAATCTTCTTGTATCTTGAAAACTGCCAAGACTAAGCTGCTTGTCCTTTTTTTTAATTACTCTCTTTTCCTACCATGTTCTTTTGGGCAATTCTATCTACTAAGAGGATAAAGTGTGAAGATGCAGGTGAAGACCACAATTTGACCACAACATGGGTCCTTGAACTGAACTGGTGAAAAGGGAAAGACTTTCATTCCACTGCTCCTTTCTCTTTTACTGTGGCTCTGAAAACACAGGTCTGGGAATGTTTGTTTTTATTCTGTGTTGTTTATCCTCCTCAGTTTCAGATGGTGGAGATAATCCTCACAGACTGAGGTTTAAACCTGAGTGACCTAGGAGCCAGGATTGCTGGTGGGATGGTTCAACGAGCCAGCCTGGCAGGGAAGCTCTGAGAAACCAAAGTGGCTGGATCTATAGTTGTAGGGAGGTTTTGAACTTGGAACTGTGACTTTAGAACCAGAACTATATTTAGGAACTGAATTAAGCTTTGAATCTAAACTTGTTCTTTTCAGAGAGGAGCAGTTCAAGGGACAGGAGAATTAAACCTCCAGTGTGTTGGGATGGTAAGGTTTATTTGTAACTATATTTTTGAAGCACATATCTCTGCATAAAAGCTAATGGCTAATGGCTCTGGGGTTCAGATGACAATCCCCCACAATTGAGGAACTACTACTGTTGGGGCTAGAACTATATGCAAAGAACCTTCATCCCTTCTAATCCCTTTAAGGGAACCAGAGAACCTTGGCAGTGATGGATGGGGGTGGGTAGTGAAATCTAACCTACCTAGCCTTCACACAAGAACCAGGGTAGTCTGGATTATATAATATTATTTTTTAAAAATTCTTTTTTGGGGGCGGCTAGGTGGTGAAGTGGATAGAGCACCAGCTCTGGAGTCAGGAGTACCTGAGTTCAAATCTGACCTCAGACACGTAATAATGATCTAGCTGTGTGGCCTTGGGCAAGCCACTTAACCCCATTTACCTTGCAAAATCCTAAAAAAAAATAATTCTTTTCAATAAAAAAATCTATTTTCTCTCCTTCCCATAATTCTCCCATTGAAAAACAAAAAGAACAATCCTTGTAATTAATATACATAATCAAGCAAAATAAATTCTCACATTTGGCCATGTCCAAAAATAGGCATATCTCAATCTGTACTCTGGTTCACATCTGAAATCAGGAGATACTAGCACATTTCTTCATCAGTTCTCTGGAATTGTCATTGCATTGATTAAATCTTTAAATTTCGTTTGTCTTTACAACATTGTTGCTATTGGATCAGTTGCTTTCCTTATTCACTCCTGTATGTTCATGTAAATCTTACTAAAATCCTCGGAGATGGTCCCTTTCATCATTTCTTGCAATACAATGATTTAATAATATTTCATTCATGTACCATAATTTTTTTACATTCCCAAATTAATGGACACTACCTCAGTTTCTACAAAATACCACAAAAGGAGCTACTATAAATTTTTTGTTGATATAGGTCCTTTCCCTTTTTCTTTTATGTCTTTGGGGCATAGACCTAAAGTTGGTTTTAATGGGCTGAAAGATATGTTGTTTTTTTAGTTGTTTCAGGCATGTCCAACTCTTTGTGACCCAGTTTGGGTTTTTCTTGGCGAAAATACCAGCATGATTTGCCATTTCCTTCTTTACAGTTTAAATTTGGGTCATAGTATCTAATTACTTTCCAGAACTCTTCACAGATCTACCACCAGAACATTAATATGCCTATTCTTCAACAACTTCATCAAGATTTTTCATTTTTATTTTTATTCAATTAAGCCAATCTTGACAAGTGTGAACTGGAATCTCAAAATTGCTTTAATTTGCAAATTTCTAATTATTGGTGATTTGGAACATTTTCCCAAGATTATGATGGCTTAGATTTCTTTTCTGGAAAACTATCTATTCGTATCCTTTGGCAATATATCACCTGGGAAGTCCATCTAACCTTTGATTTACTCAGGGGAATAATGGAGGGATTCCCCATTTTTTTCTCTTTTTCAAGGGTAAATTTTATTTTAAACAAGTGAGAGAGATTCCCTTTCTGAAAAATCTCTATACAATTAGAGCATCTACTCTGCCCTCCTTAATGTCTTTGGTCATTTCTCTAGATCTTTATCAAAACAAAATTGAACTGTTGGGATATCCTGTTCTAATACAAAACAGGTCTGAGAGACAAAATCCCTGTCTTCAAGGGTCCTGCTATTTATAATGGGCATCACTGTAGACATGGAAGAGCATCCCATGCTTTTAAAAACACGGATGTCTTTTGTTTTGCATCTACCCTTTTTCTATCCAAAAAAATCATTTTGCTATAACAAGAATAAAAATAGGAAAAAAGAATAAGCAGTATCACCCTTCCAAAAAAAAAAAAAAAACCTAAGCAAAATGTGCATTCTTTTGTTGAGTCTGTTCTACCTTGTTCTCTCACATTGAGCTCAAATTCATTTTGGTTTCAAAGTGTGAACTCTGAAAGGATAGTGTTTTCTGTATGGACCTTTCTTGGATGCTGGCACATCATATATGGAATATTTCTCTGTAGAGGAGAAAACTGACTAGATGGTGGTAAGGAGTCCTTTGGGATTCCTTGTTCATTCTACTTCTGCCATGAAGATTAGGATTTTTTTTTTCTGCAATTCAGATAAGCTCATCTGCACTCATTTTCTCCTTTCTGAGCATAAACTGATAAAAATAGACTATACTTGCACACTGGGGGGTGTGGGGGGGAATGGAAAGGTGGGAATCACCTTGTAGCAATAAATAAGTGATCTTTATGTAGAACTTTAAGGCTTGCAAAAGCACTTTGCTAGTTATCTCATTTATTCTACATTTAACAGATACCAAGATACCTAAAACTATTTTACTAAAATTTTACTAAAATACCAAGAGTCATAGGATCATAGATTTGGGCCTGAGTCTTTAGAGGTCACATAAGTCTTTTCATTCCAAATCTTATACTATTTCTACTGCACCACACCGACCAGAACCTAACCAGGCTTCAGGCTGATGAAAACTAGTTTATTTTCTACTATGTCCCTGCTATTTCCCGATGAAACATTAGAAATCTTGAAGTTCTCTTTGTTATAACTCCCAGGTAAGAAACAGGAAAAAGGTAAAGAAATTAGTCTCATTAGATTTGTTGTAAAGAAAGTGCTTGTAAATGGTTGTTTTCATTTCAATTTAAGACTACTTTTTTGAATATACCCATCAAATAGCTTAGCCCTGCTCCCTTTTTATCATAATCTTTAATTAATAAGTTCTAAATGTTCAGGATCTTTTCATATATCTGCCTTAGACCTTTAAATCTCTAACAGGCTGCATCCAAAGTGGATGCCTAAAGGGAAGGCCTTTGATGGGACTTGGAGAAGCCATGGAGTCCCTTATCTCGAAGCTGGTAGTCCTCAGCAGTTGGGGAGGGTTAGAAGATCAGGACTGCAGTTTAGCTTCAAATTTACTTTAGAACAGAGTTAATTGCCTGTCTCCAACAGATGAAAAATGGACATGCCCACCAAATATGTATGAGCCCTGGAGCTAGACAGCATACCTCCAATCAATATGAATCTAGTGGACCCCAATCTTGTTCAGAGAAAAATTGGATTTTCATACCTTACTCAATGAGCTAGGAATTCTTCAGTAAGTGAAGCAAGCACATGGATGCTTTCTGTGAAGCCACAAGAGTCAATGCCTCTCTATTAGAGGATCTCAACCTGGTATGCGAATTTGATTCTAAAAGTATTTATTTGATAACTATGTCAACATAATTTGTTTCATTTGTAAAATATTATGTATATGATTTTATGTATTTAAAAATATTGTTCTTAGCTAGGTATTTATAAGCTCCATTGAGGAGTAGTTAGGTGGTACAGTGGATAGAGTACTGGCCTTGGAGGAAGGAGGACAGGAGTTTGAATCCTACCTCAGACACTTGACTCTTACCAGCTGTGTGACCCTGGGCAAGTCACTTCACCCTAATTGTCTCACATCCAGGTCCATCTCCAGTCATCCTGATTCATATTTGGCCACTGGACCCAGATGACTCTGGAGGAGAAAGTGAGGCTGGTGACTTAGCACAGCTCCCCCCCCACACACACACTCAAATTCAATTCACTGCTTGACATGGCATCACCTCCCTGATGTCATGGTCGTCTTTGAAAATGATGGACACACATCATCATCATCATCATCATCATATGATTCTTATTCTTATTCTTATTATTCTTATTATAAGCTCCATTGGACTGCCAAAGGGGTATATGACAAAAAATTTAAGAATCCCTGGTTTCATTAATGTGTGGCATTGTCCTGAGAGCCTAAGAGTCACTCTTAAGAAACAGATTAGAATCAAAAATATCTGTCAGTATTTACTCGATCAAAAAGCCAATGGTTTTTCCCCCAGAACATGGCAACCCAGGCATCACCCTGAGTCATCTAGAGGACCCCAATCAGAACTGGTACCAAGGAGAACCATGCTGGTTAACTGGCATGAAGGGTCAATTGCATAAGAGTATGTAAATTGATCATCCTCAAGCAAGGTAATGGTTGTGTCCAGGAACACTTTGTACTGAAAATTCTATATATCATTACTTTTCATATACAATAGTCATTATTATTTGTCATTAAAGCATGTTGTTAAAGGAGTCACTTTGGGTTGGGTTTTGTTATTGTTGTGTTTATACTTTTCTTCGTATTCTTAGCACTTGGCATAGCAATTGGTACACAATTATTGTACAAAAATGCTTGTTGATTGACTGATTATGGTCCTTCAAAGTTCAGATCAAAATGGGAGGAATGGAAACCTGCTTGCAATGTGTGTGTGTGTGTGTGTGTGTGTAGAATGTGAATCTGTGAAAATAAGCTACAATTTTATTTTAAAAAAAAAGAAAACTCAAATCAAATATCACCCTCTATATGAGACCTTTTCTTTTTTTTCTTCTCCCCCCTCCCTTGACCAGGTGTTAATGCTTTCTGCATTAAACTTAAGGTGGCATCTATGGTGTTTATTTTATATAAACAAATATGTGCATTATATATATATATATATATATATATATATATATATATATATATATAAATATAATGTATATGGGCATCAGACCTGTCTGGCTAAAATGAGTGATTATTGATCAATGCTCAGTAATAGCTTCCATTTTCATGCTTCTTTAAGATTTGCAAAAAATTTTGGTTCATAATAGCACAACTGAAAATCACAACAACCAGGCAAGTTAAGTGCCATAGATTTATTATTCTTATTTCCCATATAGGGAAACTGAACTCAGAGAGGGAGCTAAGTGCCAGAAGCAGGGCTGAGACTCAGGTTTTCTTGATCTTGAGTCCATCACTACTGTAAATCCCATGCCATTTTCCAGCCAGGTAGAAGTTTCTCCAAGAAGGGCCTGACTCAATCTACCTTCCCCCATACTACTGAAATAAATAAAAGACTATGGATGTTCTAATATTAGACCTACTATAAATGTAAAAGTTATTTTTAAGGCACTTAGATCCATGAGTCTTTTTTCTCACTGACTTCTTAAAGAAATTGAAATTGCTCCAATATAGTGAGAACTGATGTTCTCTGGAGTAGTCAAGTGAAAAATTCACAAAGAGAATAAATGACAGTTATTAAAATGAGAGTGATGAACTAAATTGTTTCTAAGGTCCCTTCCCATGCTAAAATCTAGGACTTTGTCCATAATAAACACAGTCCTACACTTAAACCTTCCTATAGTTACAAAAATGCCATAAAATGAAGTCTGAATTAGAATCCAATGCTCTCTAATTCTGACTTCAGAGCTTTCTATATTTACTATATATTTACTATGTCTAAGAAT
The DNA here is from genome assembly GCF_037893015.1 of Macrotis lagotis. Taxonomy (NCBI): domain Eukaryota; kingdom Metazoa; phylum Chordata; class Mammalia; order Peramelemorphia; family Peramelidae; genus Macrotis; species Macrotis lagotis. Next base: position 733,484,733 of record NC_133658.1, read on the forward strand.
TAAGGGGATGGGAGCAGCTAGGTGGTACAGTGGATAGACCACTGGCCCTGGAGTCAGGAGGACCTGAGTTCAGATTCAGCCTCAGACATTTAAATATACCTAGCTGTGTGACCTTGAACAAGCCACTTAACCCCATTGCCTTTCAAAAAACAAAAAAAAGCAAAAAAAAAATGTTAAGTGTCTAAAAAAAGAATTAAAGGGACAGAGGGAGTGGTTCAAATGATTTGAGGTAGGCTACTGCTCTTTAGCCATGAAAAAAAAACACTTTCCTTTAGTACACAGGGAAAAATACCTGATTTCCTTATAAGATGTTCTGATTCTAAATAAATGAAATCAGTGAGAGTAGATCTAGAGGCAAGATGCTCCAGGTTTGTGTTCTTATGATGTGATACTGAGCAAGTTAACTTATTGTCTTAATCACCCCAGACAACTCTAGAAGGCAGAAGCTGCAGATCTACATTGTGAGGGGAATTTCTTCATCATGGCATATTGGGGTGGGAGGATCCCTACATCATTGAAACTAGAGGTCCATATGGAATTATGGGAAAGAATTGTTTTGTTTGTAAGCAAGTGAATTAATTTTTAAAAATTTATTAAGCCCTTATTTTGTATCAACTACAAGGAAGGAAGGGAGGGAGGAAGGAAGGAAGGAAGGAAGGAAGGAAGGAAGGAAGGAAGGAAGGAAGGAAGGAAGGAAGGAAGGAAGGAAGGAAGGAAGGAAAGGGAGGGAGGAGGAAGGAGAGAGAGAGGATGGAAAGGAGGCATTGATTAAGTGCCTACTATATGCTAAGTGTTTACAAATAATAGGCAACTAGGAGGGGCAGTGGATAAGGGATCTGACCTGGAGTTAAGACTTGTATTCAAATGTGATTCCAGATATTTACTAGTCATATGACCCATGAAAAGTCACTTAACCTCTATTTGTTTCAGTTTTCTCAACTATGAAATGGCAATGACAACAGCATGTTCCTCCCAGGATTATTGGAAGGGTCTAATGAAATAATATTAGTTAAGATCTTAGCATATTTCCTACAACATAGTAGGAGTTATAAAATAATAGCTATTATTATTTTTATTTCATTTGAGTTTCATACAAGGTTGGGAGATAAGTGCTATTATTCTCCTCACTGTACAGATGAGGAAACTGAGGCAAGTTATATAATTTGCCTAGAGTCACCCAGCTAGTAAGTGACCAAGGTTGGACTTGAATTGATCATCTTGACTCTGACTCTAGCAATCTGAGTACTATAATGCCATCTAAGAATGCTACCTGTAGAAGAGGTCAGTTGTGAGGTAGATAGAAAGGCCCAACTGTCTTGAAGTGGCAGATGGCAAGATTTGGGGTCCTGGGGATGTCTCTGGCTGTCTGTCTCATAGGAGCAGTCCATTTCCATTAGGAAGGAGGTGGGAGTCCTAAGATACATAGTAGATAGAGGATTTTAGGTTCTTTCTGGTGGTGGGGTTTCAGTGTTTGGCCAGGAGAGAAAAAGAAGGAAGCACTGAGGGGTGATCTCTGCCACAGAGAATGGTAAGCATGGTTCTCCTTTTGGTATCAGTTCTGGTTGGGGTCCTCTATATGACTCAGGGTGGTGTCTGGTTGCGTTGTTCTGGGGGGGGGAATCTTTGGGTACTTCACACATTCTTTAAAACTTTTGATTCACAGAGTAAAATATGGTGGAATACAAGAAACAAACAAATGGGAAAATTATAGATGATAGATAAGTAGTAGATGCTATTCATACTTAGTTGGTTTGTTTCTTTCATGGTTAGGGCATCCACACCACTTGCTCAGGAGAGTTCAATCAGTGAATAAACAACATGGCAAAAGAACCAAGTTATCAAATCCTTCTATAAAGGTCAGGCATATTATTATAGATAAGCTTTTTCTTCTTTCACTCTGTAATTCTTTATGGGATAAAACCCTTTTTCATCTTACTTCAGGAGTGGCTATGATTCCATGATGCACAAAGAGGAAAGGAAGAAGAGGAACCACAGATGGAAATTCATTCTCTCCATTATTCAGTCCCACCATTATTCAAGGACCCACTGCTGTTTGTGAGTTTTCTGTTTGATATTCTCTAGTCAGAGCTTCACAACTAATTATAATTCATCTGACTATCTCGTTCTAACATTCTAATTTTATCATTCAGTAATTAAGCTCCTTCTGGCAGCATGCTATTTGACTGTAAAAGGAAAATACTCCCTTTCCCATGATCAAGATTGGATAAGCAGGGGAAGCTAGAGCTAGTTGTATCCTATTAACTTTACATTGCTTTTAAGTTGTGATTTTTGACATCTGTTAAAAGAAATAGCAGCAGGGGATGGGTGAAAGGTGGAGTTCCTCAGACAGACAATGCTTGGGGCATTATTTTCCAGGAATGCAATGTTAAATCAATCAATTTCCTATTCTACTCCTACTTTAATTAATACTGCACTGGCTAAAGATCTGTATGAAAAACTTAAACAGATTGTTTTCTGGTAACAGATACATAATTAATCAGCAAGTATCTATTAAACACCTACTCTGTGTCATATATCAAACTTACAGGAAAAAAAAAATCAGTTCAAACTCTCCAAAAGCTTCCATTCTATTGGAGGAGACAACATTTATAGAAATAGGATCATAGATTTAGAGCTAGAAAGCCCTCTTCATTTTATAGCTGAGGAAATTGAGGCAGATAGCAAATATCTGAGGCAAATTTGAATTCAGGTCTCACTAATACTATATCTAGTGTCCTACCCATTCCAAAATCAGCTTCTCTCTCTCTCTCTCTCTCTCTCTCTCTCCATATATAAATAGATAGATAGATAGATATAGATACAGATATATATAGAGATAGAGATATATAGATATAGAAATAGATATGTACATATCTATATATACATAGATATAGATATGTTACATATAATTAAATATCAATACTAATACAAAATGGAAGATGGAGGTACAGGGAACAAGGAGAGGTACTAGCTGTAAGGGGGCTTAGGAAAGACTTCATTTAGGTACATATTAAACATAATAAAGCCCATCTCTTACCTCTTCTTCAACTCATACACTGTGCACAGAAGACTTTCTCACCTGACAACTTGACAAGCTCTTTTCTTTTTTTCAGGCAGTTCATGAAATTTTACTTCCTTCAAGAAGCTTTCTTTTTCCACTCAGAATAGTAACAATTCACCTTTATATAGCTTATGCAAAATACTTTTTTCCCAACAACCTTGTGTTAGACAGTAATGATTGGATTAAACAAAGGAAACCTCAATTCAGAAAAGCAACCAGTTGACAACCAAGTCTAGATGTGACCTCATTTCTTGAATTTGCTATTATTTCATTACTATAGAACATTGGCCTAAGAGCTAGCATGTATCCACAATTGAGAAATTGGTAAGTTTGGGAAGGTCTGCTGAAAATGGTCAGTATTAACTAGTTCAAACAATGTACAGTGGAGGTAATATAAGTATTATCTGCTGACCAGTGACTAATACCTAAAACTGAAGTTCAGAGAGATTAATTCTTGGTCAGTACAGTTAAGTAGTAGAGGCAAGTGTTAACTCTAGGCTTGTCTGACTCCAGTTCTTCAATCTTTTCTACTTTGCTGCTTATACTGGTTCAATCTGATCGTGTGTCTGTGTGTGTGTGTGTGTGTGTGTGTGTGTGTGTGTGTGTGTGTGTGTGTGTATAAAATGCTGATACTTTACTTAACTGGCATTCTTGTTCAGATATCTATATGGACTATAGATATACCTGGATTGATGTTGCCTATCCTAGGGGACAAAAGTGGTTTAAATTTCACAGACTGGAAATTTTTCAGTATTTTTTTAAAGGAAGATGACAGAATTGGGTTAATGTTTATAGTTGGCTATTTTTGAGTGTATTTAAAAATGAAACAGAACAGATAATTATTTGTAAATTGCAAGTTCCTTGAGGGCAGGAAATATTTTTGCCTCTTTTTTTCAGTTCTTGGCCAATGTTTCATTAAGAGGGAACACCAATAAACAAATCTATGAATTTGGTTTATGTTTAAATTTCTGTTGTCAGCTAGAAACATTTGCATTTTTGAATTGAGATTTCCTTTGTTTATAATTGCCATTGCTGACCATCATTGAAAGATTGCACTCTTGAATCTTACAAGGATGTGAAAATTCTGGCCTTTTCTAACAATCAGTATTTTCCATTTATTGGCATTTTATCATATTAGATTTTATTAAACTATATTATCTTAAAGAAAGTAATTGATTTTCTTTTATAGACATGTAAACTGGGCCATAATTGGGGAATGTCCTAATTGGAATTTCTTTGTAGAAATTCAGAAAGAAGCCTTGTCAGATCAAATCTGAAGCTGTCAAATAAAATTTTACTGGATTTATATATGGTTTATGAACTCAATCTTTTTTCTTTATAATTTTAGTTCAAATATCTCAATAATACCATTTCATAAATAGTTGATGATTTTCCCATGTCTTAAGAATTAGTTGAATGATTCATGTTTTTCTTATCTTCCTCACACTCACAATCTTCAAGAAAATGAGCAAAGACAATGGCAATTCTTTCATTTTTCTCCAATCAGTCTAGGTGCATTTTTCTAAATATCTGCTATCTGCCAGGCTCTGGAGTTGTATTTTTTTTGTTTTTGTTCTGAGTCCATAGTTTTATCAGGGGTGGTAAATAGATTGATGAACCTAGAGTCAGGAGGACTGAGCTCAGATATGATCTTAGATACTTACAAGCTATATGGCCCTAGATAAGGAAATAGGAAATTATCCAGTATCTTTGCCAAGAAAACCCCATATGGGGTCAGGGAGAGTTGAACAACAACTGAATAGCAACAACCTATAATTTCATTTAATGAGAATAATGACTACTATTAAACTGTATTATTCAAATCTGTACTGTATATTTCTATTGGCCTAGAACTATTTACCATATTTTACATAACTTTTCTACTTTAATGCAAATTTGAATCCATGAGACCACTCTAAGGAATTCATTATTTGAACTACCTGAAACCTAGCTTTGTTCTCCAAGTGAGACAATATTCAAGAACTGTGTGGATGAGCCTCTTTTCCTAGAGAAAGCTTGTGGAAACCCCCTTCTCTCCAAAGAAGATCATAACCCTACATTCTTAAACTTGGGGTTATCCTTGAAGCAGTTCCAAGGCTGGAATTCCTCTCTTGGGCCGAGTTTGTTGTTACTGCTGTTGTTCAGTTTCAGATGTGCCCAACCTTCATGATCACAAGAGCACTACAGTATCTTTGCCTAGAAAAGTCCAATGGCACCATGTTGCTTCTTTGGACTGAGTTGGCATGTAAATATTTGCTTCTGCCATGTCCTTCTGCAGATTCTCAGTGTTCTAACAGCTTCTGTCTCTTGAGCTAGGGAAAGGTATTTTCTTTTCAGACCCTGTGCAAGAATGTCCAATTTTGTCATGTAGTTCTTTAAGATATTTATAAATGCCCTTCTAATTAGCCTTCCTACAGAAGCACATTTCTAAAAAATTTTCAATGCAATTTTATTTTCATAATCCAAAAGATATACAGAGTATACTTAAACAAGGGATTAGCTTCTACAACTCTATAAATGACATAATCATTTCTTAGGTTAGAAAAATTTACTCAGAAGGTTTAGTCTCCAGTGTCATACACTAACCATGATCACAAGAAATTAAAAGGTTCAACATGATCAGCAAAGTCCCAAACTGAAAGGTAAACATCTCAGAATTGTTCTCTAGTTCCCTTTGTGCATTCTCTATTGAGAGTTAGATTTAAGACTCAGTTAATAATTGTCAGCTCCTTACTCTAGAATTTTCCTTCCCATAAAGTTTTTGAAGGGATTGGATGTGCAGATTAAGCTTCAGTTGCCAAGGAAGCAAATTCCTAATGTACTGGACATTTGAAAAATGTTAGGAATGACATTTGAAGAAGGGGAGGACTGTCAGACAAGGGAAAAAGTCCTCTCCATACATACCTAGGTCCTTCCTTGACCATACTTTACCCCTCTATTGGGCAACTAAGTGGCACAGTAGTTAAAGCATTGAGCCTGGAGTTAGGAGTTCAAATCTAGCTTCAGGCATTTATTATCTTTGTGACTCTAAACAAGTCACTTAATTTCTGTTTGCATCAGTTTCCTCCTCTGTCAGATGGGAATAATAACAGCACCTAACTCTCAAGAGATTTATTTGTAAAGCAATTAGTAAAGTGCCTGTCACATAGTAGTGTTATATAAAATGTTAGTTATTATTATTATTAACAATGACAAGTTGAAAAGAGTAATCAGAGTCCTATACCACTTAACTGATGAGCAGCAGCACTGAAAAACAGCCACTGAGGGTAGGTCTACAAGGTCAAGTTAGAGACAGAATTAGGATGAAGGAAAAGTGACCAGAGGAAGAATCCTTGTCTCATGTCTTACCCATTGTCTAGACATCGATCCTTTGGATGGTCATGAGCAGAAAAACAGATAACATACTTCCAAGATCCTAAAGATTTTTATCCAAGTGTGTGAAGTGGAGCAACTCCTAGGTTTGGGAAATACCCACATATTAAGGGATACTTTAGTCTGGGAGGAGCCCAGATACACAGCTTATATTGGATCTGTTTTAAGATATTTGGCTATTACTTTTATTTCTTTGAAGACATAGACTCCACTTGTGTGTTTGATCACATTCTGCCATGTTTATGAGACTAAGTAGGACCCACTGATATACACATACAAAGGGAAGAAGGCAGAGTTTCTTAGAGGATGATAAGTGAACCAAGAGTTAAATTAAACATATCTACACAAATCACATTGAGTAATTAAAGGAGCACTTCCCCTTCGATTGTTGTCCTTCATCCTCAAAGAGGATCAAAACCCACTATGTTGGGTCAAGGTTCAGTGTATCCATCTGTGGTTGATTTGACCAGTACAAGCTTGAAGACTCTACCAGACGTAGGACACTGAAGTGATGAGCACTGCTGCACACAATGGTAGGGAAGATGAAGGTCATTCACTCTGAGAAACATAGAGAATAGGCAAATTTCTCAACTCTGATCAATCTCTAGTTTTGACTGGAATGCATAACTGCTGGGGTGAGTTTGGATATTATTGGTAGATAAGATTAGGTAAATGGACAGCTGTGGACCCTTGCAGACTAAACCTTTATTCTCAATACCGTAGTTGTTTATTTTTTTTTTACAAAAAGAATAAGTAACATTTGCTTCAAACTTTCCATAAGAAAATGTTTGTTTTAGGGGGGGAATCCCTTTAAATCAGGAGGAGGCACTGAGTTCATTCAAATCATCATGAAATGCTCTTGTCCCTAACCACTAGTGGGAATATCTTCTAGGGTGCTGGGTAAATTGTCTGATTTGGTAATCCTGTGAGCTCAGGATCATTATGGCTCATCAGGAGCTAGAGACTCATTGACAGTGAATCAATCTTGGATTAGCTAAAGCCATCCAAAAGGGTCAGAGGAGAAGGGGAGCATTGCAGTAAATCAGCAAAATGGGAACCAGACGGATAAAGAAATGGATTTGGAGCAGCTGCAAAGAGCCTACTGCAATTTGTTATACTTAGCTAAGACATTTATAGGTTTATAAGCTCAGCTACCTGGAACTACATGCCTCCCAGATCTCATTGATAGGCTACTGCTGTGTTAAGAGGCACCAATTCTCCTCCTCACTCAACAGAATGGGAGGCAGATATAATAGGACTGGAGAAAATACATGTGTGCATACATAGTAACACAAATGCATGTTCTTTGTTCTCAAAAGGTTTATTTCAGAATCAAGTATTAAACATAGTACTTGGCAAATAGCAGGTATTTCATAAATGTTAATTGATTGATTGAAGATATAAAGGAAACAAAATGACCTACAATAAGAAGTTCCCAAGTTTTCAAGTATGATTAAAAGAAAGGAAAAATTTAATAAGTGCCTAGCATGTACCAGATACTATACTAAGAGTTTTAAAAATGTCTCATTTCCCACAATAAGGTAGATGCTATGATTCCTATTAGAGGAAACTGAGGCAGACAGATGTTAAGTGACTTGCTCAGGGTCACACAGTAAATGTCTAAAGTTAGATTTGAAGTCAGGTCTCCCTGATTTCAATCCCAGCACTCTATCCACTAGATCAACCCAGCTACCTCAGGATGCTGAAATATCCATCAAATACACACAAGTGGTAAAGTCACTGTCTGCATTTGATAAGATATATTTCTTATGGGATATGATTTATTTTGAACCTTTTAGCTCTCCTTCTGACATGTTCTGTAGAACTAATACTCACTAATATATTTGTACATTCCAAGAAGAGAAGCCCTTGGAGAGTGGAGGGTCGAAGGGATCCTTGTATTCAAAATCGACTTTTATCCAGTGGCTCCACACTTTCCTTTTTACACAGGCCCTTTCCATGTGGGGTCACATGTAGGAGTTTGTAGGATGGCCAAAAAAACCTATTAAGAACAGAGAAAATGCAAGGGCAGCAATAAGTTGACTGAATACTTCAAAAAGGGAATTTCTAGAAATGGGAGAAACAGAAATAATATGAATATGCTGAAAATAATGGAGAATTAAATTGAGATATAAGGGCATTGAAAAGCCCATCATTATCCATTTGCAAGCCACTGATGACTGAGGGATGCTGTTTGACATATCTAATCCAAATAATTATTTCCATTCAAACAGGAACACAACCAGAGACCTTTATTTAGAGTTAGAATCTAATCTTCCTTTTCTATCATTGACATCCTGGATGGCCATAGATAAGGCAACAGATAATAACTACTTCTCTAATGCTTTAAATCTTGAAAAATGCCTTAAATATTTTCTCAATTGAATTGCACAAGAAACCTGTGGCTGAAGGATGGGAAGAATAAGTATAAGAGGCATTATTTCTATTTTGCAGATGAGGAATTTGAAGTCTTGCAACATTATAAATGGTTTTCTCATAGTGACAAAGCTACTAAGTGTTGAAAGGAAAATTTCAACTCAGACCTTTCAGACTGTAGGCCCAACATTCTTTTCAGTGAAAGCTACTTGCCTTTTATATACACGTTTACTTTGCTCATCTCTAAAATGGGACATGAATATTGACCATATTCCTGGCTCCTAGGTAAATTATGATTAACGAGGCAGTGGCATTTAAATAAATTTAATTGATACGTGAGTAAGAAAGTCTAGTGAAGAAAGGCTACAAGGTGGTAATTATGATTAGAACATGATATTTGGAAATCAATGGTGTGAAGACAATCCTGCTAGTGATTATGTTCCCTGAAGAAATTAAAGGTTTTTTGGCAGTAACAAAACTATAGTGATTGGAAGTCTGCTGACAAACAAAAAGGTGTCATGTCACACAACAAGGAGAGACTGTTCTCCATCTGACATGGACCATTTTTAAAGATATTATTTTGGTTTCCAGTTAACCTCTGTTCTAGCAAGAAGGCAACAAAAAAGAAGTGAACTAGAGGCCATTGATGGAAATAATTCCAAACTCATAAGGTGTCAGGGGGAAAAAAGATGCACTTACCCCAAACTCACAGCTTAATCAACAATTGTGGTCTGCTTCCCATTCCCACCTCCATCCCCACCCTCCCCCAAATGCTAAGGTGGTGTGAACACTTTGGATCTTAAATGAAAGGCAGTACTGATTCTCATCAGCATATGCTGACTAGCTACTGTGTGTGTTGAAGAAGATAAAGATAACAAATGCTGCATCTCTCTCCAGAGAGCCTGAGTAACCTAAGGAATCTAGCCTTCTCAGGCTGGACCTCTTTTTTTTACCAACTTAGGTTTGATGCCCTCCTCTGAAACCCACTGAGGAAGCCTAGGAGTCAAGGTTAGAAATGGAGTTGTCCCATATCATGAGGTGAATAGTGCCTATAATTTCATGCTTACACCTTTCTAAAATGTGGTTTCTTAGTACAGCTATTTATTGCAAACAAGGAAACTTTCCCAACTTCTTTCTTTAGTAGAATGGGGTTAAGGTGCCAACCACAGCAGTTTTGGTATTAGGAATGAACACAATATCTATACTCCCTCACACCAAAATTGAGACAAGGACAAGTGATCTGAAAATTGATTTGTTCTTTCATTCTTTCAATAAACATTCAGTACCTACAATGTGCTAAGCACTATACTAAATGTTAGGGATTGTTGTTGTTCTGTTTCAGTCATGTCTGATTCTTTATGACCCCATTTTGGTTTGTTTGTTTGCTTGTTTTTTACAAAGATAATGAAGAGGTTTGTCATTTACTTCTCCAACTTATTTTTACAGATGAGAAAGCTGAGAAAACAGGGTGAAATGACTTGCCTAGGGTCACAAAGCTAGTGTCTGAGGTTGGAGTTGAACTCAGGTATTCCTGATTCCAGGCCTGGTGCTCTATTCACTGCACAACCTAGCTTCCAGATCACTCTACTAAAAGAATTTCAGAATTGCAAGGACCTTTGAGACAATCTAGTCTAGTATAATACCATTTTACAGATTAGGAACTGAATGCCAGAAAGGAAACCAAATCACAAAGTGAACTCATTGTAGCAGAATAGAAACCCATGAAATCCAGTGGCCTCTTCTGTGTCAAACTTCAACTGATACTGTTTACTAACACCTCCTTCCTGATAATCTCTTTTACTTTGACATCTGTGCTATTACTCTTTCCTGGTTCTCCTTTTCTCTTCAACCCTGCCTTCTAGGACTTCTTCTTGGTCTTTCTCCCAATCCCTTAGGTAAGGATATTCCTTTACACCTTTCTAAAATGTGGTTTCTTAGTACAGCTATTTATTGCAAACAAGGAAACTTTCCCAACTTCTTTCTTTAGTAGAATGACTCTCCCGGCTCTCTCCCATCCCCAAGCTGTGGCTTTGGTATTCTTCTCTTCTCTCTTTGATACTCTCAACCTTTACAATCTCATCTAATTTCAACACCTCTACATAACCAGTTCCAGTTTCTCCACTGTGGTCTTACTTCACATTTCCAGCTTCCTAAAGGATATTTCTACCTACATCTCTTGATTAATCTCAGCATGACCACAGATAAATTCATCATTTTCCCTGAGAACTGTTCTTCCTCTTAACTTTGTAATTTCGATTGAGGTCACCAAGAGAGTGACCTAAGTGATTCTTGACTCTTTCTTCAAGTCCAATTGATTAGATCTCTTTAATATTCATCACCTCTATCCTTTTCTCTCTCCTGACATTGCCAGGAGTCTATCTCAAGTACTTCTTCTGGGATAGTCTTCAGCCTACTCTCCCTTCCTTTAATTTCTTTTCTTTATAACCCTTTCTTCTCCTTATAACCTCACCTTCACACAACTGTCAATGTAATATTTCTAATGCATCAATTTGACTTAACTTCCCCCTTAAAAGATCAGAAACCTTTGATGGCATCCCATTAATTACATAATAGAATATAAGCTCTTTAGCCTGACAACAAACCCTTTCATTCTTCTTTTATGGTACTTCCTTTCAACTACTGAATATTTCAGGTAAATTGAACTATTTATAGTTTCCTTATCTTTTTTACTCTCTCCTGACTCTATGCATATTTTCCCTTCTTCTTCATGTCTAGTATTGTCTCACCATTTTATCTACTTACTGGTATCCTTCCTTTCCTGATTCTTCCTATGTGGAAGAGATAGCCATTTCTTTGAACTTCTTAGGGTAATCTCTTTGACTTCTCTCATCCCATTAATTCTATTCTTTCTGACTTTCATCTGTCTTACTTGTATATCTGTCAGCGTCTCACATACACTCATATATCCAACTTAATTATAAACACATTCATAACAGGGACAATGTCATTTTTCACCTTCAAAGACCTAGAACCTTCAGGTCCTTGAGTATGGTGCTTCCTAGATGCTTGTTGAATTTCAATTTGACCTCATAATAACTAAAGCTTTCAATTAAATGAATTTTGCTTTCATGTTTTCAACTTTTAGGGGAAAAAAAAGAGTCAAATGACAAAGGAAAAATATGGTGAAAGCAGGAATTTAGTCAAAATAGCAACTTCCCCAGATGCTACACATTTAGCCCAATTTCCTTTGTCTTCATCCAGTTAGTATACTGGTCAATGATCATTGATTTGTATATTGCTAACCCAGAGGCACTTTAAGACTCTTAATTATAGGGGTGGCTAGGTGGCCCAGTGGATAAAGCACTGGCTTTGGAGTCAGGAGTACCTGAGTTCAAATCTGGCCTCAGACACTTAATAATTACCTAGCTGTGTGGCCTTGGGCAAGCCTTTTAACCCCATTGCCTTGAAAAATCTTTACAAAAGATTTAAGATTCTTAATTATAAAAGGAAGTTTCAATTTTGTTCTTATGAGGTATTGAACTCATTAATGCAGGAATGAAAACAAAAGCATTTTAGAAAGATCTTTTGTTGAGTCCCTCTACTGACTGTCATATGATTAGTCCCTTTTCCAGACTCTTATGTTGATTACCACTTCTGGACTCCTTCAATCTTCCCCAGGTGAGCACTGGAGGGGCAGGAGACAAGGATGACAAAGGGGACAAGTATTCTATCAAGATCTCCAAGTGCTCCATTTATTTACCAAAGCAGCAGTGCTTAAAAATCCTTCCCAGACCCTAATCCACTCCCACTCCCATGGCACTTAGTAAAATAAGGTTCTGATGCTCAAAGGCACCAGGTGATGATAATTTATAGTATTCCCACACACAACAGTCCCTAACAATCTATTTTTTAAACAATGATGGAAACCAAAAGGATTTTCTGGTCAAATTTTAGTAAACCAGAAAATTCAATTATCTACAATATCTCATTCTCAGAATATTAATGAACATGCCTTGACTGCAATAATATTTTCAGACACAGTGGGAAGATACAGCTGCAGAAATTCCATATACTTGTAAAAAATGAGGACAAAGAAAATTATCAAGGAAAAAACTCCAAAATTTCCAAGCTGTATCATGAGAGAATAGAAATATTTTCATGGGACTCACTAACACATTATGAAATTCACTTAAAATGTGATTGGATAAACATGAAGCTATAGACTGCAAGAATGTTGGGATGGGAGTGAAGAAGTAGGCAGACTCATATGTCTTTTCTTTTTCTAATATCTCCAAATGGTACCAGAAGGCAAGGAAAAAGTAATTTGGCTTTCAAAAGGCAACTTTGGTCTATTTAGGTATCTAAGGAAAGATAAAGAATACATAATACACTTCGCAATTACTGAGTTCTGTCCATTCTACCTCTTGTTATAAGAAATGTTATAATTATCCCCTACTTTCTAGCTCCATTACCATTCCTCATAATCAATTACCTCTTGTCTCCATGTTTTCCCTTCTCCATTGTATCATTTATATTAAACAAACTTTTTTCTTTATTCATAGATCCAGTAATATAATTTTTCTGCTCAAATATCCTCAGTGACTCACCACTGCCGCCTGAGAAAAGTTCAATCTCCTGTTACTAAGACTCAACATCCTCTATAAACTAATGTCAATCTACCTAAACAATCTTATATTGTTCCCTCATACATACTTTATATTACTCTAGACAAATTTAAAATATTCTGCACTATCTTATCTTTGTTCATAATTATGTGTCTGGAAAATATTATTTGTCTATTGAATTTTCCTTATCCTTTAAAGCCCAACTTAACCTTATCCCTTTCACCTTACCTGGTGCTTTCTAAATATAGAAATGCTGATGATTTATGTAGGTCTATTTTGTGTCCTGCAATTTTGCTAAAATTATTGATAATTTCAATTTTTAAGGGTTTCTCTAAGATTTTCAAAGCATAACATCATATCATCAGCAAAGAGTAATAATTTTGTTTCCTTATTGTTTTTCTCATTGTTATGGCTGTCAGCTAAGAATAGCTAATTAATTAATAGAGATGATATTGGACATCCTTGCTTTACCTCTGATTGTTTTGGGAAGACGTGTACTTGCTGCTGCTTTACATAAACATTAATTATCACTTTGAGGAACACTCCTTTTATTCCTATGTTCTCTAGTGTTTTTAATAGGAATGGGGACTGTTTTTTAACAAAGGCTTTTTCTGCATCTATTGAAATAATCATATGATTACTGGTACTTTTGTTATTGATATAGTTGATTATGTTGACCTTTTTCCAAGCCTTAAACCTTCAGACTTTTTATGCTGCTATTTTCTTTTGGTTGACTCATTGATTAATTGATTTAGTTTTCCAATTATATGTAAAGATAGTTTTCAACATTCATTTTTGTAAAGTTTACTCTCTCCCATACTTCCTTCCCTAAGATAGTAATTAAATCTGATTTAGAAAAATTTGAAGTAGAAATATGTTATACACATTTTCATATTAGCCAAGTTGTAAAAGAAAAATCAGAGAAACCACAAGAAATAAAAAACAAAAAAATGAAAATAGTATGTTTTTATCTGTATTCAGATTCCATACTTCTTTTTTCTTGATGTGAATGGCATTTTCCATCACAAGTCTTTGAGCACTGTGTTGCCGAGAAGAGCTAAATCATCATAATTGATCATCATACAATGTTGCTCTTAGTATTAACAAAGTTCTGCTGGTTCCACTCATTTCACTTTACCATCAGTTCATGTAAGTTTTTCCCCAGTTTTTCCGGAAATCTAACTGCTCGTCATTTTTTTTTTAGGTTTTTGAAAGACAATGGTGTTTAGTGGCTTGCCCAAGGCCACACAGCTAGGTAATTATTAAGTGTCTGAGGTTAGATTTGAACTCAGGTCCTCTTGACTCCAGGGCCAGTGCTCTATCCATTGTGTCACCTAGCTGCCCCTGCTCATCATTTCTTTTTTTTTTAGGCTTTTTTGCAAGGCAAATGGAGTTAAACGGTTTGCCCAAGGCCACACAGCTAGGTAATTATTAAGTGTCTGAGACTGGATTTGAACCCAGGTACTCCTGACTCCAAGGCTGGTGCTTTTATCCACTATGCCACCTAGCCACCCCCCTGCTCATCATTTCTTATAGAATAATAAAATTTCATTATATTCATATTCTACAGCTTATTCAACTATTCCACGAATTGATGGACATTCCTTCAATTTCTAATTCTTTGCTACCACAAAAGGATCCGCTATAAATATTTATGTACAAGTAAATCTTTTCCCATTTTTTGTTATCTCTTTGAGATATAGGCCTAGTAGTGGTACTGCTGGATCAAAGGGTATGCACAAATTTACAGCCTTTTGTACATAGGTCCAAAATTGCTCTCTAGAAAGGTTGGATCAGGGCAGCTAGATGGCACAGTGAATAGAGCACTGGTCCTAGAGTCCTGAAGTCAAAACGGTTGGATCAGTTCACAACTGTACCTATAGTTATGCTGTTATTTTAAAAACTGGTTCAGGGTATCTGCAAATTTTTGATGCTTCTAAGATGATATGATACAAGGAAAGTATAATCCCTGGGCAGCATCTTATTCACTTGCAGCTGCAAGTGATAATATTCTTGACCCTGGAACTGTGACCTGGCACTGCACATGACCAATGCAACATAGTCCTGCATTCATTGCTAGCAAAGACTTCCTTGTAATTTCATTCTGGTTACTTGACTGACATTAAATCATCTATCTTACTGACACTATCATCTATGCTTTCGGAGCTCCTGCAGCTGCTGCTGCCACTGTCATAACCTTCTCTAAGACCTTCTGCTGATATTACCATGGCAGAGTTGCTGCAGCCTGTGTTGTTTTTATGGCTAACCTTCACCATAATGCCACAGACTTTTTCTGCTGAACTCTCATCTGTCTTGGGCTGAAAAATATCTCATTGTGATCTTTTCTTGGCTCTGCTATTCCAGAATTCAATTTGGGGCACTATTTTAAAATTGTTTGGAGGGAAATGTTGCAAGAATTGAGTTGAGATGTTGCCCATGCTCTGCCATATTTTCTCTGCTCCTATAGTATTCTCTAATGCTTTTATATTTTATTTTGTATTATTATTTTATGTATATTGCATTTCCCCCACTAAAATGTAAGTAATATAGGAAGTCAGGTAATGTTTTATCTTAATTACCTATTTTCCTCCAGTACAATGCTCTGCACACAATAAATGATTAATCAAGGTCTGTTAAATTTCATAAGTATTCTTTGAAGTGAATTCCCAACAGAGAGATTGTGTATCTTGTAATATTTAGAATGAAGGTATTTATTTGTTTGTTTGTTTATTAGGTTTTTTGCAAGGCAAATGGGGTTAAGAGGTTTGCCCATGGCCACACAGCTAGGTAATTATTAAGTGTCTGAGGCTGGATTTGAATTCAGGTATTCCTAACTCCAGGGTCAGTGCTCTATCCATTGTGCCACCTAGCCACCCCAAGAATGAAGGTATTTAGAATGAAGATTATAAACTCCTTGATAGCAAGAACTTGTCTTTCATTTTTTTCCCAGGATCTCAAAGCATAAGGCAGTGCTCTGTATTTTTCTCAGTATCTCAGAGCACTGGCTGCAGTGATGCTGAGACCCTGATCACAGTTCCAGAGCCAAGAGGAACACTTGCACTTGCAGCTGCAAGGGAAGAGCACAGATAGGGAGAACAGGTGCCACATCTTTCCTTGGATTATACCACCATAGAAGCATCAAAAGCTTACTGACTCCCAGAGCTAGCTCTGAAAACAGCAACACATAAAATATGAGGTAACTCCCAGAGTGCCTTGTATATAGAAAGCACTTAGAAGTTGAAGTGAGATAAATTTGCTGACTGATTATAAGCAAAAGATCATGTACTGTATTGTGTGCAACTTCATCCACATCTTTAAGCCTGATCCTTAGAAAGCAGTTAACAAGTAGAAGAGAACCACTCAGGACTCATTTCTGATTGCAGCTGTCAGTAAGGAAACCCTAGACTTCCCATCTGCTTCCCATCTGTCCAAGTTCCCTACAATCCTGTCCAACCACCCCTTTCCCATGGTCAGCTCAAAGTACATTCTTGAACTTGTCATTTCACTTTTACAACATTTTATTTCTTCTTCTGTTGTTTGATTCAAACTCAAGTCTCCCAGATACCTGTACTCTTCCCTCTCACATCCATTCCCAACCCAATGGCCTTATAAGATCACTGCCATTTTCACCTTTCAGGATCCTCAATATTTATTGCAGTGTGGCTCCTTGGGTTCAAAGATAATCTGTCATTGTGGGAGCTGTGGATTTTAATCTCTATTGTTACTTATTCTAAAATCTTGGCAAATTACTTCAATTTTCCAAGTCATGCACATAAAAGTTTAGGTGAATTGTTTTTGTATTTAATGCATCTGCTTTGGTATTACTTTGTATCACCTCTGCTTTCAACTTCCCCTTGACAGATTTAGAATTAATAGAAAAAAAATTTAATAATACTTTGTAATAGAGGAATTTAGCCAGAACACTTAAGCACTGAATGTTTTAATTCAAATCATTGTTTGATGCCATAGTCTATTCCAAAAAGGTGGTGAGTCCCACTCAGAGTGTTTTTGTGGGAGAAGTTCTTAGTATTTTTTATGCCTTACTGGTGAGTAGTTCTTTTAGATTTTCATAGCATTTACTTTCTGGATCATACAGTGCTGTACTTTACAAAAATTATTGTAACATTTTCTAGTAGACCTATGTCATCCTAACTCATTAATAAAATTGCAAATGCCTTCTTCATGGGGTTAAGCTTTATCCTTCCACAAAAATTACTGAGTATTCATTCATTAAACTAAATGTATCAAGCACACACTATGCAAAAGCCTGAGTAGGCACAAAGTTTAAGTAAGGCAATCTCTGACTCATGAAGTTTCTCATCTAAAGGAGGACAAGGAATACTTAACCATAATATTCAATGTTATATAACAACTACATTAAGGAGTTGCAAAACATCTTTCTAATTTATCAGACCTGGACTCAAGAGGACCTGGAAAGACCTTAGACACTTATTAGCTGTTTGACCAAGGAGAAATCATCTAAGTTCTTCTGAGTCTCAGGCAAATCTCTAAGACTTATCTATCAAGTCATAAGACAAGTTGGAATCTATATAAATGAAGGGAGTTCCCATACCAACAATAGCATAGATCTTTCATGTATTGATGAATACAATCTTATTCAAGTTTGAGTATGCTGCTACTCTGGATTCCAACCTGGATATAGCCTTTGTAGGGCTTAGAGTATGAGAAAAAAAGACAAAGATTCAAATTATAAGTAAGTGACCCTTGATAAGTCACTAAAATTCTATGAATTTGGGTTACTTCATTGTTACTTGAGTTACTTGTTGAATTAACTTGTTACTTGTTGCCCATATGTTAACACTTGAAATACTAAAACAGTTGCTGTAGATTAACTCATGAGTTGAATTCTTTAAATCTGCAGGATGTGAATGTACTAATGTACTAATGATCCAGCAAAGTAACATCTGACTTCTTCACCACATTTTCTTGGGAAAATAGCCTAGTAGGCTTCTCAGTTTCTCTCTGATACATATATTCTGTAGCCACCCAAGAGACTTTAGAATCTCATCTGACCACCAAAGGCTATTTAGCTTGAAAATGCTAATGTAGTCTCACTATTACTGTGTCTCATAATTGTAAGTAGAAGAATTGAGTTGTTTACATGTATGATGGCTTGGTAAGGAATTTAAGGGATGACATAAAATAGGGTCAAAATATGAAATCCCTAATCCCTCAATTCATAGCTGAACATTCCTGGCTATTGGCACGAGCCTTTTATTCAGGGAATTTATAGATTTTTTCAAGTAGTTGTTGGAACACAGAGAAAGTGGAAAGAAAAAATTCAAGTTCTCCTATATGGAATCATATATGTCCACTCAATCTCCCAAGCCTCTTGTTTGCCCTTCAGTGTCTTTGGGGGGTAATGAAAGGAACCCTGAACCTTGTGGAAAAGAGATGAAGGAATTGAAGTGTTTCTAGGACTCCCAAGTTTTCTAGGACCTCCAAATCCAATTCACTAACTATGACAGGAGAAAAATGGGGAAGAAGTCTTTCCCTCCTTACTCACTGACTACTGAGATTCTTAGAAGCCTTTGAGATTTTAGCCTGTTCTCCAGCTTCTAGCAGTCGGCATTCCCGGTCAGTTGAGTCTCAGGCCATGGCAACAATTGTCATAGCTCTTAGTCCCATCTGCTCTGGACTATTCCATATTACAACAATCCTGGTCTGACACAAGAGGCTTTTGATTTTTGTCCTTTTCATGCCATCCCACAAGTCTCATTCTCTGTTATCTGTTGCTTTGCCACATAGTAGTCAGCAAGTTAGGCTCTACTAGTAGTTACCAATTATCAACATCCCCTACCACGTGAATTGGAAGTCTGAAACTCAAGGGCAATGGAAAAAAGAAGGTAACCACTCTCAGACACTAGTGCCCAGACCTCATACTTCCTCATTCTATCATGTAGCTTAAGAGCACACCTGGAGAATTATGGCTTCTCTATATCTCACTAGTTCTATTTTATTCTCTGAGAACTTTTAGAACCCAAAGATGAAAGATTCAGTATGGTGTAGGTGACATAGGACTGGACTTGGAGTTCATAGGACTTGGGTTCAAATCATGACTCAGATATTACCTTTATCCTAGGTTAGTTACTTAACCTCTCTTCTTCTATTTGATTGACTGTAAAATGAAGGAATTTAATCAGGCACTTTGCTAAGCACTTTATAAATACTATCTCATTTGATCCTCACAACAATCATGGGAGGTAGATGTTATCATTATTCAAGATTTACAATTAAGGAAACCAAGGCAGACAATGACTTGCCCAATGTCTGAGGTCACATTTGAACTCAGGTCTTCCTTGATCAAGGCCCAATGCTCTTATCTACTATACCATCTGCCACTAAGGTCTTTTCTAACTCTACACTGATGACTCTATGATTCCTCCAGTCATTATTAAAAAATACCCACTACAGTTAGAGATAATAAAAGCACTTGCCTCATAGAGTTGTTATAAGACTCAAAAAAAAAATGTATTAAAGTGCATTACCAACATTAAATCTCCACATGAATCGAGTCATTATTATTATCTTTCCTTAGCTTTCCCTTAGAATCTATTTTCCCTTATGGAAATTCCAGAAAAATCTTCTGATGGTCCCCATTGCTTCTAAGCCATGCTGAATTTGGACCAACTGTGTTCATTTCCTTAGATGTGTTCCTCTAATTAATAGCCTTTCCTCTCTTCCCTTCAATCTCCAAACTCAGTAAGGTGCCTTCCTGATCTTTCTTAGTGAAAATTGACCAGCAATGAAGCAATAAGCCTGATTCTATTTCCAGGATCTAAATTTAAAGGGACTGGATGATTGAATGAGTGATTATGACTCCTCTCAGAGGCAAGGGCAGACTGCCTAAAACAGAGGAAATGAAATGCATCTTTAACAGATTACCCATCACCCAGAAATCATCGCTGGACAGCTCACTTGACTCATCATCTACAAAGGTGAACATAAATGATCTTGTCTACATGTATAATTGCCAGATAAGCACAGTCTCAGCTGCAAAAGTCAGGCGACAATTGAATAAAGGACCTGGATTCCCTGAATTCACTTGGAGCAATAAAGATAAACAACTAAAGGGCAAGAGGAGCTGGGTTTATTTAATGGTGATTCACCCCTGCAATATGGATAGTCCTGCCATAATTAGAGGAACAGGCCTTGCTCCTGCCTTTCCCTGAAAGACATATTAGCTCTCTATAACTCAACACAGACAAATAACTGGATCATAAAGCTCAAGATGTTAAAAGGGGAATAAACTGGCAATTAAAAGGAGTACAGACAAAGTTTGTGCCATAAATTATTTCACTGAAAGAAATGAGCAGGACTTGTTTAAAGCTGAAAGCTGATCAGCTTAGAATTCTATTGGATTCAACTCACTCAAGCTCAGCTTGTGTCTGGGAACAGGCAGGAGTTGTTTACCCTAGGTGCCCTTCACTACCCCCTTCCCCCCAAAAAGCTTTTTAGCCCTCAGTGTGACAGACCATTGTAACTGTTGACATATTTTCCAAGTATAAGATATACAGTACAAACATACACACACACACACACACACACACACACACATGCACACATATACACATATAGTCAAATTCCCCATAAGATTATCAATTTCAGGAAAGCAAGAGTTTCTTTTATCTAAACTTCATGCTTTTCCTACAGGGCAGCTAGGTGGCAGAGTGGAAAGTGTTCTGGACCTGAGTCAAGAAGACTCACTTCCTAAGTTCAGACCTGGTCTCAGATACTTACAAGTTGTATGTGTGACCCTGGGCAAAGTCACTTCACTCAGCTTCAGTTTCTTCAACATAAAATAAACTAGAGAAAGGAAATGATAAACCATTCCAGGATCTTGGCTAAAAGGGGTCACAAAGGGTCTGGCATGACTGAAATAACACAACATGTTCTTTCCAGTGATATATATGTATATGTATATGTATATATACATATATACACACACATATATATACGTATATATGTATGTATATGTTCATTTATTGATGATCTTCACTTTTGTCTAGCAGATGGAATATTATCTCACTGACACTTGAATCAACCAGATCACACACCATTCCACCCACACAAATCTCTGTCATTTCATCTAGGACCTCTAGGAGTTTCAAAGAGCTCTATGACAACTAGTGGCCCCTGAATTTCTGGTCTTTTGGGTGAAATATCTTATGTCCAGTTGCTGGCAGGTCCTTTTTCTTCCTGGCATATATATATATACCTGATCTGACCTGACTAGTAGATAGAAAGATAGAAATGTCTGTCTGTGTGTGTTTGTGTGTGTGTGTGTGTGTGTGTGTGTGTGTGTGTGTAAAATATTTCGATGAATAAATGGGTATATGTAGAGAGATGGATAAAGCATTATTAAGCCTTACTCTTCTACGCATTTTGCTAAGCCTTTGGAACACAAATACAAGGAAAAAAGAATAATTCTTGTCCTCAAGGACTTTATATTCCAATGGAGAAAAATAACATGTAAAGAGTAGTTAGAAAAGAATAAGGAAAAAGTTCTAGTCCAGGCAAAGGTGGTATCTATTGTGGCATAATTCTAGGCAAGAAAAGAGACAAGCTCCTCTTAGAATTGAAGACAATTCCAGCAATGGAGACCAAGATTCTAATAAAGAAGGAGGCGGAGATGATGCTAGGAGTTGGAGTAACATGATTTGGCAGTGCTGGCTAGAAGATTAGATGTCACCAAGGAGCAGGACAGGGTAGTGGGGAGTTGCAACTTTGGAAAATGGACACTTTGCTTCTGAGTAATTCTGAGGAAATGATCATCTGTCTGAAGATAGGGCAGGTGTCTGGGTAGAAATAATGATGATAATAATGATGAGAGTAAGTCACTTAAATAGCTCTTTAAGGTTTGTAAAGCACTATATGTACATATATACATATACATATACATACAAATTGGTATTAAATATATATATACAAACATAAATTATACACACATTATCTCTTTAACTCATTGGATTGAGTCAGATGGGAAATCAGGAAAAGTATGTCTAGGCTACAACATTTGGGTTTTAAGAAAAAAACATAAGAGAAAGTTATAGCTAATAACCTTTCCTATTACAAATTTTTGAAGGGTTTTTGGGATGGAGGAGAATAACCTCACAATGTGTTGACTTAGAAAAGGAATAAAGTTGGGCTATTTTTGGCTATGTAGGATTTCTCTCATAATCAGATATCTTAGTGTGAAATTGTCTTTGACATGGCTATTAATCAAGAAAAATTCATTTATCACTTAGGCACTAAGTAGTTCAAAGATAAAAATGGAACAGTCATTGTTCTCAAAGATTATAATCTCTCCAGGACATGCATTTGTGTATATACATATAAATGTGTATGTAATATATATATATATATATATATATATATACATATATATATAGTGTGTATATCATTTATAATTTATGAGTATGTGCTATATATATATAGACATTTATACACATATAAAATATATATATATATTTGCATAAACACATATATAGGTATTTACTTGTTGAGTTATTTCATTCATGTCTGACTCTCTGTGATCCCATTTGGGGTATTCTTGGCAAAGATACTGTAATGGTTTGCCATTTCCTTCTTCAGTTCATTTTACAGATGAGGAACTGAGGCAAACAGAGTTAAGTGCTTTACACAGGATCACATAACTAGGAAGCATATGAAGCTGGATTTGAACTCAGGAAGATGAGTCTTCCTGATTGTAAAGTGCTCTAGCCACTGCACCACTTAAATGTTACATATGATACATGTGCAAAAGAATTTCAAGGTAATGTAAAGGGGAAGGCATTTGCAGATGGAACAATCAGGAAAGTCTTTATGTAGAAAGTACAGTGTGATAAAGTTAAATATCAAAGGAAACAAGTTGTTCTAAAAGTCAGAAGTTAGGCAGGACTACATTCTAGATATCATGGAAAGTCAGAAATAGAGATAGAAGATAGAGTTTTATATGTAGGGAATAGCAGAAATGGCAGTCTGAATGTATTATAGATTGCAAGAATTGGAATAATATATAAGATTGGAATCGAGATAAACAGAATGCGAAGGAATTTGAAAACTATAAGGAAAAGTTTATAGGTAGTAGAGAGCCATTAGAATTTATTGAGGAGAGCAACACTTTAGGAAAATCACTTAAGCAGCAATGTAGAAGATGTAGATGGTTTGGAATGAGGAGAGTCTTAAGACAGAGAGAATAAGAATTAAGAATTTTTTGGAATATTCTGGGTGAGAATCTCAATGAGGGTGATGGTTATATAAAGGGGCGAATTTGAGAGCTGTTGTAGAAGATGAAACTACAAGCTTTGACAATTGATTGTATAGTATGAGAGTAAGAAATAATAGAATGGCACCAAGGTTATGGATTTGGTAAACCAAAAGAATGGTAATTCCATTAATAGAAAAGAGGAAATTCAGAAGGAGGTTGGATTTGGGGAAAAATTAAGTTCTGTTTTGTACTCAAATCTGAAAAGACTATATAGGACATCCAGTTTGAAATGTCCATTGAGTAGATAATGTGCGACTAGAGCTCCAGAGAAAGATTAGGGATATGTGTGTGTGTGTGTGTGTGTGTGCATGTCCTTGTGATCTGTACAAATATGACTTTTAGCAAGGTTTGACTTTTTCTCCATTAAGAAGAACCTGTCAATTCTCAGAACTTTAACTATAGTAGACTTTCTCTATCTTAAATTAGTAGCTTCACCTCATAGATCAAAGAACACAGAATATTTAGCTAGTTAAATAATGCTGACAGACTTTGTTTAATTTTTAATCTCCACTTTCTTTCACCGAGGATTTTGCTTCTATCTCCAATCCCTTATCTGAATTGGGGTTAGAAAGTGCAATGCCAATGTCTACTCAATGTGGAGGGAGAGGTACTACATTTGAATCTCTGCTCATATACTTAATAATTTTGAATTGAGAAACTTTCTTCCTTAGAGTACCAATTTCTGCATCCATAAAATGGAATTGAACTGTAAACAGACAGACAGAAACACACACACACACACACACACATTCATAAAATGAAGGAATAGATTGTTGACTGTTAGATATCTAAGATTCCACTTCTAAAATTTTTTTTGCACTTCTAAAATGTTATGACTTTGCTTATGTAATATTTTATTCTAACTAATGCATTAGCCCAATCATCTATTTGTTTGTTTATTTGTTTGTTTATTTATTTATTGGTCTGATCTTGATTTCTTTGGTAAAGGAAAGATTGAGACAGACTCAACTCCAGAAGTTCTTAATTTTTGATGTTGTTATGGACCTTTTTTGGCAAGTTAGAGATTCTTTCTCAGAACAATGTTTTAAAACAAGAAAAATAAAATGCATGGGATTAAAAAGGAAAGAAATTATTAAAATAGAGTTGCGAAATATCTCTTGAAACCAAGTTTACAGATTTCAGGTTAAGAGCCCCTAGTGTATAGCAAGGGATATCTGCAACTATTTTGCAGCTTAGTCAGAGAGAGTGGTCTGAGACACTGACTTATCTGAAGTCTCACAGACATGTGTTAGAGGTTGAGGTAAGGTCTTTCTGATCTTTGAAGCCCATTCTCTAACCATAAGGCCAAATTGTCTCTCTTATTTTATCATCAGCACTTGGTCTTTCTTCTCCTTCCTTTCTCCCCTGTCTCATTCTTGTTCCTCAAAAATGACTCCCAATGGCTAGTAAATAGAACATGAATGATATTGGGATCACAAATCAAGTAAATAGCACCTACTGACCTGTATCTGACCCATACATATCTGATTTTTAAAAATTGGTCTCAGAAATTCTTGGTGCAAAATGGATTTCAAAACTTTTTATAAAGGTATTGTGGGGGGAGCTAGTTGGTTCACTGGATAGGGCATTGGTTCTGAAGTCAGGAGGAACTGAATTCAAATCTGCTTTCAGGTACTTGACACTTACTAGCTGTGTGATCCTGAACAAGCCCCTTAACGCCAAATGCCATGCAAAAAAAATGAATGAATGAATGAAAGAAAAGTTATAGTGGGTAGATAAGTAGCCTCAGAGCTAAAAAAAAAAAAAACCTGGGTTCATTTCTGATTCTGTGAAGCCTTGAACAGGTTGGAACTTCTTAATTCAAAGCAACTCCTTAAACTTTCAGCAGAGGAACCATTGCCAAGTTGTGGTGCTAGTGGGGATTTCCTATAATCATTTCCTACATTTATTGTTTGTTTCCAGATTAGATGTGATTGACCAATTGGAGTCAGGGGAAGTGGCTTGAATGCAAGGGAAAGCTGTTCCAAGGAACCATAGTCCTGCTGAATGAGTGATGCAAGACAGATCAGTACTCCCACCTACCCATCCTACTCATAATGGTTACCGTAGGTGACCTCATACGGCTTCACAGACACTATTATCACTTCCATGTTGCAGATGAGGAAACTAAGGTTAAGGGGGTTCATGAGCTTCTAGTTTGATATAGTTAATGATGATATGAGTTGGGATTTGAATTCATGTCTTTTTTGACTACTTGTCCATGTCCATTCTATCTTACCATGCTGTCTCAAGGGGGAATACTTTAAATATATTGGATGGAGGTAGGGAAACAGCTTTCTAACTCAAGGCCCCAAGAGTATAGCTCGGGTAGGACAGTGAATAGATAGAGTCGCAAGGATCTCAGTTGAAATCTGGTCTCAGATATTTATTGACTGTGTTACCTTGGGCAGATATTGTTATGAGTATCTAATGAAAATATATTTGTAATACTCTTAGTATAGTACCTGCACATAGGCTAGATATCCCTAGATAACTAGGGAATAGAAATAATAGTAGTAGTGATAGTAGCAGAAATAGTAGTAGTAGTAGTAGTAGTAGTAGTAGTAGTAGTAGTAGTAGTAGTAGTAGTAGTAGTAGTAATAGAAATAGTAGGTGTTGGTGATGGTGATAATATGATTATTGAATCACAGGCCCAGACTAAAAGTGAAGTCAAATGTCTCCATAGTATTATATCTCACCACATTTCCAAGTTTATGAAGGAATGGATTAAAAGTATATGAATTTCTTGATTATAGATTCATAGGACCTCAGAATTGGAAGAGACCTCAGTAGGCATCTAAAATGTCCTTCTCTATAGACAAGTAGTAATTCATGTTGGAAAACTTCCAATGAGGGGATTCCCTCTACTTCCCAAATTAGTTCTTTTTATTTTTACACAGATCTACTATCTCTACAATAAAATTTTTCTGACACCAAGCCTGATTTACATTTTTGCAATCCACCCATTGTTTCTATTTTGGTTCTTTGCAGCCAAGAAGAGCCAGTTTGTTCTTCCATATGATTGCCCTTTAGGTAATTCTTGACAGCCATAACATACCCTTAAGTCTTATCTTTTCTTGGCTACTGTGAGAAATAGCTGAAAGGGTTAACTTTTGTTTCCACAGAAAGAATAAACGGAATCAAAGTGATGAACCTAAGGTGGGGGGGGGGGGGAATATTAGCTTGACCTAGACAGGAAAAGACAAGAGTAAGATTCAACAAGAGTAAGATTCAGAGAAAGTAATGTCTAGAAATATTCAAATAAGTAGATAAGAGCTGGTGAAGGTTAGTTCTTAGGTTAAATATAGATTAGAGCTACTGCGTCAGAAACCACACATGCTTATTATTATTATTAATATTAATATTATCTAACATACTAATAGAGTAGAAACTAGTTAATTTAAACATATATAATAATATAATATGATATAATATACATATAATCATATATAACATAATACATAATAGTATACACACACACACACACACACAATGTATAATCAGGGAAGGGGACATATAAAGGGGAGGTGGACCAAAAAGACTGTAAACTCCTTACTCCTTATTGCCCAACGAGCAGTAAGAGGGAGGGACTTTTGTGGTCAGGAGTAAGGTTAAAAGATTCACTGTTCCAAGTTGTGGGTTATATGTCCCCCTTTTTGGCGTACCCGTTATTAAGGATGTAAATAAAACTTTTCCTGGCTTCATCAGTGGTATAAGTCTGTGATGTTTTTGGTAAGATATTTCTTACTTCCAATTATATTTCTCTCAGCTACCATATCCAGTTATTTCCTAGCATGAATTTAAGGACTTTTATTAATCTGACCACTGTCCTCTGGACACTCTCTAGCTTCTCAGTGACACTTTGGAAATGCTAAATAAGTAGTTATTGATTGATGATTACTTGAAAAGTAAAATGTGGCACCACAAATTGAACAAAGATCTCTAGATGTGGTCTGACCAGAGTAATGTTCAGCAGGGTCATTACCTTCCTAGTCCACCTCCATTACTGGAGCCTACAATGATGTTCACTTTCTTGGTATTTCCTACAGAAAGCTTGAAGATGGCCAAGGAAAGGGTCAACTACTCTGACCTTTAAATTCTTCATTACTATTCAGTGCATTTTAGTACCTACCTTCCCAACTTTTCAAAAACAACATCCCAAGAACTCCTCTGCATTGCTGCTGTCCCTCTTCCATACCTGCCTTCCAGCCATGGTGCACCTTGCTGTTCTCCAACAAACCACTTCTAATCCCTATTCAATTATGTATAGTTTAGTCCTTCAAGGTGCTGCCTGCTATAATCTTCAAATAGAGAAGGTAGTCAGTCACTCCCCATTTTTTTTAATCTCTTAGGATTCCAGTAGTAGTATTGTTGGATCAACAAAGGATATGTACAGTTTGCTTGTTAATAGGATCTAGTTCCAAATTGTTCTCCAGAATGGTTGGATCCATTCACAACTACACCAACAATGCATTTCCCACATTTTCTCCAACATACTTTCTGTCATATTAATCAATCTTATAGGTGTGAGGTATTATCTCAGAGTTATTTTAATTTACATTTTTGAAGGCAATCTCTCCCTTGCAATATTTGGCAGTTTGAACTTCTTTTTTAGGAAAAGGATTTGAAGAGGTTTAAAAAAAGAAATGTTCTTTCCTTTTTACTGAAACACATTCATGCTTTATCTCAAACCAGGGGTGAGTCTGAAACCTCCTCTGTATAATTCAAGCTCAGCTTCATTATTTAGTTGGCACTAGTCCATAAGAAAGGGCAATTCTTTTCTGCCAGGGCTTGTTGTTCTAGAGAGAGTCCTGTTCTCTTGGCAATTACTTTATTGATAGTTTTTTTTTCTTTTCCTGGGATGCAGGCCAATTATCTCCCTGTAGAAGAAATCATAGCCCTGGAAAAACAACAACAAAAATGAGACTGCAAGAGACCATATTGTTGAGATGAAGAAAGCACTCTTCTTAATGAAATACATCTAAAGGGCCAAATGATCATGTATATATTTGTGATGCATATAAGTCATGCTTTTCTTGCCTGAAAAGACATCATCCTCCTATAATAAGTCTAATAATAATCAAAATAGCCAGTATTTATATAGTATCTAATATGTGCCAGGCACTTTGCTAAGGACTTTATCATTATTAACTCATTTGATTCTCCCAAGAGGTATTAATATTATCTCCATTTCATAGTTGAGAAAACTAAATCAAACAAAGGTTAAGTAACCTGGCCAAACTCACACAAGGAGTTATTCAAAATGATAGTCAACATTTGTAATGGTCATTAAGATTTCTATATGTATGTTTATATGGATAGATAGATGATAGATAGATGATAGATAGATAGATAGATATCTAGTG
Source organism: Macrotis lagotis (assembly GCF_037893015.1). Classification (NCBI taxonomy): domain Eukaryota; kingdom Metazoa; phylum Chordata; class Mammalia; order Peramelemorphia; family Peramelidae; genus Macrotis; species Macrotis lagotis. The sequence goes on from NC_133658.1 coordinate 733,513,785, forward strand.
CTATGCAAACTCTCTCTCTATCTCTCTCTTTCTCTGTAAGAATGCATGTATCAACTCATTTGATCCTCACAATAATCCTATAGATAATATTATTGCAACTATTTTATAGATGAAGAAACTGAACCAATTCAACAAATATTTATTAAAGATTCACTATGCTCCAGGCACTGTTTTAAGAATAAGGAATGCAAATACAAAAGAAATACAGCCCTACCTTTAAGGAATTTGTATTCTAATGGAGAAGGATAACTATTAGAAAAGAATCCACCCATACTAAGGGCAAGGTAGAAATAGTCTACAATGTCAGGGGAGCAGCCTGGAGAGGAATGTTACTGGCAGAGATTACACCACTTGTCTGCAGTCACATAGCCAGTAAGTCTTAAGACAGACTTTGAATTCTAATCTTCTAGACTCTAAGTCTTGAACTTTATCTTCTCTGCTTCAGAACATACTCCCTAGAGCAGAAAAGCTGACATTTACCGTCTTAGAGTTAGGACACCTTTCCCAAGTTAATTTCTATTCAATTCAGTAAACACATATTAAAAACTAACCATGTGCAAAGAGGCATTGTTCCAAGCATTGAGAATCCATGAGATGATCCCTCTCTTCAAGGAATTTACATTCTGCTGGGGAAAATATACACTTTCTACATGGAAAATAAAAATAAGGTAATTTGATGGAAATGAGAGTATTAAAGTTTGATGGAACAGGGAAGTTTAAGAGGGGAAGAGACAGAGGCTGAATCTTGAAGAAAGAGAAGTATTCTTTAAAAAAAATAAACTGATGACATAAATATAGCAACAAGGTGGCATGGTATATAGAGTCCTGGACTTAGAGTCAAGAAGAATTGAGTTTAAGGCTTGTCTTATATACAAGTTCTGTGAACTGAGCAAATCACTTAGCTTCTCTCAGCCTCTATTTCTTCATCTGTAAAATGGGAATAATAATAATAATAACTCATCCTTCACAGGACTGTGGTAATGCTCAAATAAGATAATTAATATTAATAATAAAAATATTAATTGATATTAATATAATTCTGTGTAAATGCTATTGTTAATATTTATTATTATTATACTGGAACTATAATCATTAATTCCATTTCAGAAGATTCATAAAAGAACACGTATAGGTAATCATCAAAAAACATTTATTAAATGCCTCCTATTTGCCAGACACTGTGTTAAGCACTAGGGATACAAAAAGGGCAAAGGACAATCCTTGCCCTCAAGGCGGTTATAATTTAATGAGAAGACAAAAGGTAAATAAATATATACAAGCAAGTTATAGACAGGATAAATGGAAACTAGCTAACTATGGGAAGGCACTAGAATGAAGAAGGATTAGGAAAAACTTTATTAGGCTGGGGGACATTGGTTTGGATTTAAACGAAATCAGGGAGGTCAGTAGTAAGAGTTGAGGAGGGAGAGTATTCCTGGACTGGAAGAAAACCAGGTGGGAAAAAAAGCAGAGAATCAAGAGATAGAACAATCAGGAGGCCAGTGTCATTGGGTCAAAGAGCAAGTGTGTATGTGGGAGTGGGGGGATGGGGAGATAAGGTCTAAGAGAACTGGAAAAGCAGAAGTTAGGTGTGGATTTTTTCCTTATGCTAGGAGTTAAGGTTTATCATGACATGGTAGTATGATCTTTTGTCTCTGAGCTGAAATGTGATGGGATGTGTGGAGCAATGAATGAATCTGGGAAGGGTATGAGAGGAGTTATTGAGTGTTAGGTGAATTAGGAGAGGAACCATGGTATGGTGGAGGGAATGTGACTGACTAAGAAGTTTGAGCCTCTTAAGGTAAAGCCCATGAGAGCTAATCCTGGGTTTAGAGTGAGTGTAATAAAGTCTTGAAATATTAGTGTACTAGAAGACTGGGTTCTAGAGTCCAGCAGGGGTACATATCTTCTGCCTGGAAAGAAATAGAGACATTTTAGTTTATTTTCATGCAAAATATCTTATGTAAAAGAATTTTAAACCATAAGCAATTATAGTTTTAGGAGGAAATATTTTAAGTATTAAAATTTTCTCCTAGGATTGTTCTTTGTATCATGTGGAACTGCAGGGATCCGTAATAAACATTTGGGGAACACTAAGAGAAATACTGGAGGTACTGTCAAAATTACAAACATTTGTCCTCCTAAAATTATAAGTCACAGACACTTGTCCTAATTCTAAAATCATGTCTGGAATTTCCATCTGCACTGATAAGAGGGGGTGAGTATTTCTCTGCAGGATTCACTGTACATTTGCTGTAGAAACCTTGGATTTTTATTTTTATTTAAAAAATATTTCATTTAGGAAAGATACAACTGCTCCTAACAAATTACTATGATACCTTACCAGTACTCTGCCTTTATAACTGAACAAAACTAAATAAGCGTTCGAAGCAGGTGGGCAGGAGTAAAACAACTGCCCAGTAAAGAAAAGAAAAGTGTATGTAGGCAAGTCTATGGGAACAGTGGGCTCAGGGTACTTTAAAAATTTGAAGTATCTATTAATACATTCTCCCCCTCCTATATCTAGTTGGAGGAAGTTAATAGAGAACATTGCCAAGAGCTGAAATATAATACATCATTGAAAGGTCTACTGGGGTACTAGCAGGAAGCATTTTTATAGCCTCACACATTATCCTATCTGTCCCACAGCTCTTGGCTCTAAAGAGCATTCAAAGCAGCATGTTTCTATTACAATACTTAGTAACCTGTGATGCACATGAGGGGTAAGGGGAGGTGGAATGCTATGTTTTTTGTTTTCTTTTACTGACCAATCAGCATTTTGATTGGTCTATTTATATTATAAATACTGACTGACTTAACAGACCTAGTAGAAAGGAGTTCCTATTGATTTGAAACAAGAACTCAAATCCAATGGAAAGTACAGAGACCCTTTATCAGGAGAGGGGGACAGGTAAGATTTTGCTGTGACAAAATTTAGAGTCCATAAGCATGAGAGGTGGAAGGATTATAGTCCACATTAAAAGAGAAGATAGGACCCCTAGTGTATTAGAGCCAGCTCATAGAGGATTGAGCCTTAACTACTAAGTTATTTGCAATGACCTTGGAAATTGACAAATATTACAAATCAATGTTTGATTTAATGTTTTGTTGATTGTTTAAACTTAAGAAAGTGATAGAGAAAATAATACTAATAATAATACAGATTAAATTGAAAACAATGTCATAGGAATATGGAGAACTAGTGCTTAAGTGTTTTATTTACCAACACATGCCTGATATGGCTGATATCATTCCTATCTCTACATGGAGAGTCAAACTAAAGGACTTGCAAAATGATAGCGATTGAATTGTGCTAGATCAAGACATCAGTTTAGAATCAAGGTTGGTTATAACAAGTTCTCTTTCCCTCTTCTCTCTTAGGTTCTACCCTGTTAGCAGCAAATTCCCTAAGGAGAGGAAGAAGATAATGGTACCTAGATAATAAGGAGGTGCAATGTGGTATATGAGGGTTTGTTTCCTCCATAGAGAAGATGTGAGAAAACACCCTAATAAGCATTGGTTAATCCTGAATCCTGTTCCCAAACCTTCCCTATACCATGATCTTTAGAACTTGGAGGAGGGCACCATACTTTTGTTACTCTTTGGCAGGGGGCTGTTCTCAGGGATAGGTGGATGACCAAGTCTCTAAATGCATTAGCTGAATGGTGGTAATAGAAGGGAGAGGTAAGTAGGAGGAGAATGGCATAAAAATCTAATTAACTCTATATATTTTAAATAGCATGCTGTTGTCCTATAGCTTCCTTCACTTTCACAACCAACCTTTTATGAGGCAGCAAGGTTGTTCACTGGATACAGAGCTGGGCCTAGATCAGAAAAACCCAAGTGCAAACTATACTTCAGATACTTACTAGGAGCAAGCTGCAGGGCAAGTCAATTAACTTCTATCTGCCTCAGTTTCCTTACCTATTAATTTAGATAATAAAATCATATGTCTACCAGGGTTGGTGTGAAAATTAAGTGAAATAATATATGTAAAGGATTTAGCATGATGCTTGGTGGTTAGTAAATGCTTATTTCTTTCCTTCCTTCTGAGAAAATAAGGTATCTATTATACAAACACATCTATGCATATCTATCTATATATATGTAGTTCTATATTTAATATATGCATACCAAAATACAGATGAACTTATTTGTTTTTAATTCCAACAAGGCACTTTCTCTCTCCAGAGTGCAGCACAATTTTTACCTCAGTAGCTGTACAATAAATGTTTTTTGAATTTCCATTTGATATCTATCAGTTCCTTGAAGTTTCCTAGGGAGATTGCCATCCATTTTGTTTCCAATATTGTTTACAACAATCAAAGAGTTCATTTGTCTGGAGGGTCCAAGGTCAGCAAGTAAGCATGGATGGTTATTCAGATCAAAATGAAACCCTTTTTTAAGTCATTGAGCTTTACCATTCTCTTTTGATTTACTCTAACTGGAATGAGATTTGAAGAAATATTGAGCATATTCTTAGGATTTTACCTTAAAGGAAAATAAAAATTTTCTCTTTGAAAATAACCAATAGTCTTAGAGCACTTGGGGTAGCTAGGTGATACATTGATTAGAGTGCTAAACTTGGAGTCAGGAAGACTTGTCTTTCTGCATTCAAACTGTCTTCAGATACTATCTAGCTGTGTGACCCTGGTCGAGTCACTTAACCTTGTTTGCTTCAACTCTTCATCTCTAAAATGAGTTGAAAGAGGAATCAGCAAATCACTTAAGAAAATCAGAAATGGAGTCACAAAGAGTTGGACACAACTAAAATGATCTAACAACAACAAACATAGTACTAAGAGAAATGATTATTTTTCTCCTGTATTAATAACTAATCATTGAATTGGGACTAAGATTTTTCCTGTTTTCTGCTTCCCTGTTCAGAAATTAGCTCCTATAGGTTATTCATGCTTTGCCTGAAGCACAGGGCTGATACTGAGAGGGAAAATTCAGGTCTGTTCAAAAGGTAAAGAAATTGTACTTCATATGAATTGATGGATTCTAGTCCTTTAGTCATACAGATGATATGAATATAGATAAGACTCTGACCAAGACTGAGTGATCAGTCACTGATCACTTCATTAGAATAGGTCTAATTTTCTTTAGAATATTCATTCACTTATTAATTGTTAACCAATCAGAGTTGATTTCCACCCTCAGGAACACTGTTTCAAGGATATATAAGCATTGAATGAATTCCACTGGGGTCTTTTGGCATTCAGGAGAGTCACTGATGTCTTTTATGTGTTAGCATGATTGATAAAATGATTACCTAGAAACTGTCAGTTGAACTTTTTAAACATCATTGCATTTGGCACACATTTTCCTTTGAACTTCTGCTCTGGCCAAATTTTGTCTACCCAGTCTGCAGCTGACTCTAGAAGTAGGTAAATCCGAAGGTGATACAAAGCCAAAAATGAACAGATTCTGCCTCCAAGAAGCTTACATTCTATGAAGAACAGAGCATGTGCATCATAAGTATGTATAGGATATAGACAAAATAAATACAAGTCAAAATGTTAGGCACTGGGGATCCAAGGACAACTGAAACAATCCCTACTATGAATGGATTTGGTTACACCATTGCTTCAGGGTCCTAAGCAGCTATGGGATAAACTAAAATGAATGGAAACTAGTTAATAATGGAAAATTTCTTAAATAATGGCAAAATCTCTGCCCAATTTTGTCACTCTGACTGGGCAATTCTTAATACTAACAGAGAATGTTAATGTTAAAATTTATTTCTTACTCTTTCATGATGGTCTTTTATTTGGTGAAGGGGGGGAAGAGGGGTGACTGGGATGTTGAGAGAGCTATTGCTAATGCAAAGTTTATCTAGAAATTACTGAGGAGCCTAGTGAATGGAGAACAAAGTATGGGGGAAAGGAAGGTCGTGGACAATATATAGCTAATATTTACCTAGCACTTTAAGGTTTGCAGATTCTTTTGCAAATATTTTCTGATTTTATCTTTACAACAGCCCTGGGCAGTAGGAGCTATCATTTTTAAAATTTTAGTATTTTATTTATTTATGTTTTCAACAATCATTTTTTCCCAAGGTTTTGAGTTTTACATTTTTTCCCTTTCTCCCTTCCCTCCCCCTCCTTCTGACAGAAAACAATCTAACAGAGACTCTTCATATAAAATCTATACTAAACATAGAGCCATATTAATCACATGAAAGAAGAGTCAAATCCAAGCAGAAGAAAAAAACTTAAAAAAGAAAAAACATAATATATAAGACAATTTTTAAAAATTTAAGGTAGTAAACTTTAGTCATCATTTAAACTCCACAGTTCCTTCTCTGGTTATGGATAGTATTTTCTACAATAAATCTTTTAGAATTGTCTTTAATTGTTGTACAATATGTGCATTGTATCTCTTGCTGAAATAACAAGTCCATCATAATTGATCTGAATCATCCCATGTTGTTGTTAGTATGTATAATGTTCTTCTGGTTCTACTCATTTCACTCAGTATCAATCCAGGCAAGTCATTCCAGGCTTTCTGAAGTCCCATCCCTCATGATTTCTTAAAGAATAATAGTATTCCATCACATACATATAGCACAGTTTATTCAACCATTCCCCAATTGTTGGTCATTCCCTCAATTTCCAATTCTTTGCCTTTACAAAAAGAACTGTTACGAATATTTTTTGTAATATGGACTTTTTACCCTTTTTCATGATCTCTTACTGGATCAAAGGACACACAATTTTATTGTCCTTTGGGCCAAATTGCTCTGGTAGGAGCTATTATGATCCCCATTTAAAAGATGAGGAAATTGAAGCACACAAAGCTAAGTTGTCCAGGGTCATACAACTAGTTCATGTCTGAGATTGGATTTGAACATGGATGTTCCTGACTCCAGGTCCAGACACTTATCTATCATAACACCCAGAGAAGGCAAAGTTCTTTACAAAGTTTATCTATGTTTGCAAATTACCTCTTGGACCCCTTGGTCCTTTTCAATATAACAGATGCACTCTAACACATAAGAAGAGAAAGTTATATAATAAGAGAAACATTAATTTAAAAGAGGGATTGATGCCTTTTCATCACAGATATCTGGATTCCTTCTCTGGCCTGCTGGTGTTCTCAGCATAAGGATTAAGAGAAACACTGTATCCTCAAATACCAGGAGACTCAGTAAATTAAATTGCTGGATTCATATTTCATTTTCAACTCATTCTGTAAGGGAAGAAAAAGATCATTTCAAGGTCCCCTTGGCATCTGCTCCTAGAAACTGTTAGAAAATTCAAAGTATGGATTTGCTCATAATAAAGGAGGGGCTGCTGCTGCTGTTTACATATAAATGCTCCCTCTACACATTTCCATTTCTTAATCCCTTTCTATTGTGAACTGCATCTCCAAAACAAATTCTGGAAATCTGGGCTATAAATAAGGTCTAATGAAGGAGGTGAGAGAATTTGACCAGGAAAGAAGGAGAAAGGGAGAGAGAAGGGAAAGGATGAGGTGTTTAATCTTTGTATCAAATTACCTTCATTTGCCAAATTCCCAGAGCTAGCATTATGTAATCTCATCACCATTAATTGTTTGATTTAGAATTTTTCTGTGTGATATTAATTGCTGCAGCAATTTTTGTCACCTAACTGGAAGACTGGAATGGGACTTTGGATTTCAAGGAACACAGTTAATATCACATCCAAATGGTTATCTTTTTTTGTCCTCCTTTATAGTGGGAAAAAGAACAAGATTCCTCTATACTTCTGATTACTAGCATTCAGCTATATTCTGCTTGTTTTTAAATCAACTTCAGTTCAGAAATGTATTCTCCTTTTGGTCTTGACTCTTTCTACCTTGAATTTTTCATTTGTAGAATGCAATCCATGAACCCTTAGGGATGTTTGGAATGACCTGATCAAGAATTCTATGGCAGGGTTTGGTCTAATCAATAAACCAATTATTTCATACTTTTCTGAAATGAAAGTCACATCTAGACTGATTTATAAAAACAATTTAACATCTCTATATAATACTATATGCTAATTTAAAAGAGAAAATAACTTTTGGCCAGTCACTTAAACTCTCCATATTGCTTATACTTGAAAGCAATTATCCTAACCTAGTAATAGAACTGATATTCAAAGAAGTACTGAATAGCAATTAGATTTGTCAGGAGAGGAATTTAGAGTCATTTATCAAAATTTTCCTGACTCCAGTTTTTTTTTTTCATTTGCTGGAAAATAGAAACTAACATCAACACCTCTTCCTTAGAGAACACTCCTGGATGTATAGGATCATAGATTTATTGCTGGAAAGGATCACTGATTCCAAATTTTTCATTTCACAGAAAAAAAACAAAACAAAACAAAACTAAGACCTAAGAGTGATGTGCCCAGGGTCACACAAGCTGAAAGTAGCAGAGATGGGTTGTGAATGCAAGTTCTCTGATTCCAAGTTGCAGAACCTTCCCACAGAACCATACTAACTACAAAAGAAGAGCATATATTTTTAGTCAATTTTCTGATAAACAAATCAACCCCGAAAGATAGGTGCTATTATTAACCCCCATTTTACAGATGAGGAAACAAGGCAAACAGGGTTAAGTAACATATCTAGGCTCACAAAACCAGTAAGTGTTTGAGACTGGATCTGAACTTAAGTCTCTCTAACTCTGGGTCTTCTTGACTACCTACTGCATCATCTAGCTGCTTAGTATTTCATATTATCATATTAATCATAATATGTTAAGTATATATTAATAATTTGACATTATAAATTCTTGTCCACAAGGAGTCTACAAATAACATCGTATCATGTGTGTGTATATATAGTTAGTTTGTGTGTATATATATACAAGTATATATAAATACACACACACATATATAAATCTTACTGGATACTTATGAAATTCTGAGACTGAGGTAATATAAAAATTAAATTCTGGTTTCACCATTTTCTAGATGCATGACTTAGGGTAAACAATAGCTTCCCTAGGACTAAATTTTCTAACACGTAACATTTCTGCCTATAGATTGGATTGTTGTTTGGAGCTAGGGGAAGAAAGCTGAAGTGCAAAGAGAGTTGGATTTCTAGTCATAGATCAAAGTCTACTTATTTACCTGGGTGACCTTGGGCAAATCACTGAAACTCTCTGAACTTGTTATCTCATTTGTAAAATAAAAGGATTGAATTAGATCAGGGATCCTCAAAGAGTGGTCTAGAGAACCATTGAGAGCAAGATCCATTCAGGGAGTCCAGGAGGCTAAAACTACTTTTATAATAATAAGTTATTTCTAACAAAATAAAAATAGCTATATCTCACTTAAACCAAGGCTTATTAGGGAGGGTAGGAGTTCTCAAAAATTTTTTAAAGTGTAAAGGAATCATGATACCAAAAAGTCTGGACTGGATGACGTTCAAGGCCCTTTTCAGATTTGGGTCTATGAATGAGAAAAACTAAATGAAAGCAATAAATAAACTCCCAAGCAATATATAAATGTTAAGCAGGATTGGATTGAGACTGATAGAGATCCAGTGATTTGATCCCCGTGATACAGTTTACTGAGCAGCACAGCTAGGCCTCACTGCCAGGTCTTTCAGTAACCAATCTATTACAATGCATACTCTCCTGCCAGAGTCTAGAGACCTCAAAATTGAGGTGAACCTATCTGAGGGGAAAAGTGAAAGGGAAAAAGGGGGAAAGCAGAAAGGGGAAAGAGTAAAGGGGGAATAGGGAAAAGAGAAAGGGGGAAAGGAGGAGAGGAAAGGGAAGGGGAAAGGAGGAAAGGGAAAAGGGGAAGTAGGAAGGGCAAAGGAGAAAGAGAAGGGAATAAAGATTTATATAGTGCCTTCTGTGTTCTAGGCATGAAACTAAGCACTTAATTATCATCTCACTTGATCCTCACAACCCTGGGAGGTAGGTGTTCTTATCATTTCCTTAGATAAGGAAACTGAGGCAGATAGAGGTTAAGTGACTTGCCCAGAGTCACACAACTAGCAAGTTTCTAAGGTTGAATTTGAATGCAGGTCTTCCTGACTTCATGTACAGATGTCTTTGTGAGATTCATATGCTTGGCCTTTTCACAATAGAGTATGGTACTATTTTGGAGTTGGAAGAAATCTTAAAGTTCATCTATTCCAAATCCCTCATTTTATAGATGAGAAAACTGAGTCCAGAGGTTGTAACTCATCCAACATCATAATAAAAGTGGAATTCAAACCCATGTCCTCTGATTCTTTATCTACATTACATACCCTACTACCTCTATTAATAATTGCTAACATTTATATACCATTTTAAAGTTTGTAAAGTGTTTTGTAAATATGATCTCATTTTTTTCCTTCATAACAACCCTGAGAGAGAGGTGTTATTATTATTATTATTATTATCACCATTTTACAGATGAGTAAACTGAGGCAAACAGGGTTAAGTGACTTGTCCAGGGTCACAAAACTAGTAAGTGTCTGAGACTGGATCTGAACTTAAGACTTTCTAACTTTGGGTCTTCTTGACTACCTACTGCACCATCTAGCTCCTTAGAATTTATTAATATTATCATATTAAGTACATATCAATAAGTTGATATTATAAATTCTTGTCCACAAAGAGTCTACAAATCACATTGCATACAGTGTGTATATATCATTAGTTAAGAAATATTACTTTTATTCTAAACGTCACCTTGTATTAGGTGGCTTGTGAAGGAATTTGTAATTTCTGCACTTTCAAACAAGGAAAAGGGAAGGTAGCATTATGAACTGTGTGTTACATGAATTCTTTCTCTTGTCTGGGAATCTGGACATCATATGTCTTCATAAAGTGACTCTACTTGACTCTAAATTATGATATATAGAATGACAGTTACTTCTAGAAGTTCAGCACTTGTATGCTTTGCCAAATTATTTGACCTTAGTGGCTTATTTTCAAATCTGTTGATTTGATCTGCCCATCTCATTTCCTACATTCTGCTTGTGTAGTATCTCTGCAGGCTTCCTCAGTCTGTGATTAGGAATAAAGGCTGGTTGACTAGAGATAAATTAGAGCACCATAGAATCTTCAAGTAGAAGGGTATTTCAGAACTTGACTAGTCCAGCCCTTACCTGTCATCTCTGTCTAGAATCAAGGCTGCTCCTCTTGGAGTCTTCCTTCACTCCACTGCTTCTTAGTTTTTGGAAGAGACACATTTATTTATTTGGGGGAAGAGTATTGAAGGTCACGCTAGGTGAAATTTCAAAATGAAAACACCAGGTGGATTCAGAGGGTGATGAGCATGCCAATTTGAATTAAACATAAAATAGATGTTTGAGAGGAAATGGAGATGAGGTTGGGTAAAGTCAGAATATGGAAGGATTTCAGTACCAGATAGGTCTGATCAAGCCACAGTTGGACACATTGTAAATTGTCTCAAACATAGTGATGTAACTTTGGTTTTCTTCAAGAACAAAGGACAAGAGAGGGTGGCTAGGTGTCGTGGTGGCACAGTGGATAGAGCACCGACCTTGGAGTCAGGAGTACCTGAGTTCAAATCTGGCCTCAGACACTTAATAATTACCTAGCTGTGTGGCCTTGAGCAAGCCACTTAACCCTATTGCCTTGAAAAAAAAAAAAACAACAAAGGACAAGAACCAACCAAATAGTATTTTTCAGAAATCAATTGTAAATATATGAACTTGGAAGAGAAGAAAGAGTTTCAGAATTGAGAGAATATAGAGAAGATAATTAAAGCCATAGAAATGAGAGGAATGGGATTGAGAAAAGAGAAGAGTAAGGCTCAAGTCTTAAGAACCACAAAGGTGACTGAAAAATAGCATACAGAGAAGTAGGAAGAGAACCAGAGAGACTGGCATGACAAAAGGTAAGGGAGAAAAGTATATTGAGGCCAGAAGGGGTAGGCAGTATTATAAAATATTACAGAGATGAGATGGTTGAAGAGGAAAAGGACAAATGGATTTGATAATTAGGGGATCATTGGTCACTTGATTTAAATGATTATTGAATCAACAAGCATTTACTAAATGCATAATGAGTAACAAGCACCACAATAAATTTTGAGGATACATAAAAGGGCAGTTCATGTTCTTAAGAATATTATGTTCTAGGGCAGCTAGTTGGCACAGTGGATAGAGCATGGACCCTGGAGTCAGGAGGTCCTGAGTTCAAATCCAGCCTCAGGAACATAATAATTGTCTAGTTATGTGGCCTTGGGCAAGTCACTTAACCCCATTGCCTTAAATAAAAAAATTTTTTTAAAGAATATTATGTTCCAATGAAAGAGGCACTATATAAACAATTAGGGCAATGTGTCGTGTGTGTGTGTGTGTATGGGGGGGGGGTGTTAAGTTACTCGTACAGAACCTCACAGGTAGTATCTAAGGCTGGATTTGAACTCAGTTCCTCTTGACTCCAGGGCCAGTACTCCATGCACTGTATCATCTAGCTGACCCTAACAATTAGGTATATTTAATAATCCAGAATAGATGGAAGGTAACAACCTTAGAAGGGAACAACTAGTGCAAAGAAATGAAAATAGGAGATGGAGTGTTGTGTGTAAGGAATAGCAAAGAGGCCAATTTGCTGATGTTTGTCCTTTGTTCTAGAAGACCATGATCAAGGAGATGATGCCATGACAAGCACATGAATTGGAATTGAGTGCAGGGATACTATGCTAAGTCACCAGCCTCAATTTTCTTCTCCAGAGCCATCTGGGTCCAATGGCCAGATATGAATCAAGACAACTGGAAATGGCCTTGGATAGAAGGCAATCAGAGTTAAGTGACTTGCCCAAGGTTACACAGCTAGCAAGTATCAAGTGACTGAGGCTGGATTCGAACTCTCATCCTCCTGACTCCAAGGTCAATGCTCTATCCATTGCACCTGTGTTGTATGTAGAGTGGGTGAAAGGGAATAAAATATATAAAGACAGAAAAGAATGTTTGGACCAGATTGTGAAGAGCTTGAAATACCAAACAAAAAAATCTTATATTTGACAGGGGAGTAAAAGGGAACCAAATGGAACTTATTTTTATCTGTACCATTTTAGAGTATCTTGAAGGAGGATAAGACCTCCTGATTTGTGAATCATATGCATCTATTTTGTTGTCTTAGCACCCTCCTAGCACAGGAGCTCCTTAAGAATAGGAACTATCTAAGTTTAAATCCATATTGATAGTTGTATCCAGTAATAAATTGCCCTGACAAATCTCCTCAAAATTTTTCTTCGCTTTTACACATACACACACACACACACACACACACACACACACACACACACACACACACACCTCATTACTCCTCTGCATACATATTGTTTCCCTACAATAGAATGTAAGCTCCTTGAGAGCAGAGACTTTCATTCTTGATTTCATAAGCATATTTCCAAATGCAGTGCCCAGCAGAGCTGGTACTTTATAATTGCATGTTGAATGAGTGAATGACAGTCCTTCATTATAGGGAATGGTTCATTTGTATACCCCCCATAAACTGAAAGGGGACCAGTTATTCTTTCTGATCACTTAAATTTGATCATTTGACCTGGAGAAAATCTGCCATTAGTACAGTAATATGGGACTTTATAGTCCTAAATTCTCTGTTCCTACAAATAGTATTTTTTAACTGATAAAACTGAAATGCCAGAAAAAGTGAGACAACCTACTTTAAGGTCACTGATGCCTCTCAGCAAGGGGGTTTAAAAATAACCCTCAATCTGCCATGTACTCAGCATTGTCATTATGTGAGTTTAATGGCAAACCTAGTATCAGCCAGGATTTTTGTGTGTGTGTGTGTGTGTACACGCATGTGTGTGCACACACTTGTGTGCATGTCTGTGTGTGTGCACTATAAGTGTGGCAGATGCTGTTCTCGGACACAGTGCTGACCTCTGATTCTACTTTCTAAGAGTCAGGAGCAGGGTATATGGTAACAATTCTGTCTGCTACTGAAATGGGACCCTAGAAAAGGGAAACCATTTCTAGTTTGTTCTTCAGGTATGAGGCAATGTGCCACTGTGGAAAGATCCCTGAATCTACAACCCTAAGACCTCTTCTGCTGTGTTGTCTTAGTTAAGTCCCTTTTCTATTCAGGGATCTTGTTTCTTTATTTGTAAATAAGATATGGTCTAAGGTCTTTTTTATTGGTTCTGAGTCAGAGGATCATAGATTTATAACTAGAAAGAAAGGTCACGTTGTACAAGTCCTTGTTTTACAGATAATAATAGTAATAAAAATAATAATGAAACCTACCATTTATATAACACTTTAAGGTTTTCAAAGTGCTTTACAGGAATTAGTTCACTTTATCATCACAGCAACCCTAGTATTTACTATTAGCTCCAATTTCCAAATGTGGAAACTGAGGCTAAGAAAGGTTAAATGACTTGCCTGGGGTCATATAGTAGTGGACTTAGAGTCAGAAAGACTTGTAGTCCACTACTCTACCTACCTAGGCATCCTCACTATCAGACTATCCAGTAAGTCCTCCTAGCCAAGACCAACTTCTCCATTTTTAGCTCAATCTCATCTATTCCTCTTCTGAAGCTCAACTCATTAGTCATATTCCTGGTCACTATGTTGCCAATTTTAATCTTTGAGAATGGATGAATAAGATGATTTATGTTAAACATTCTGTAATCTTAAAGAACTATTTAATTGTAAGATATTATTCACATCAAGATATATGCATAATTGATAACAACTTAAATACTGTCATATTTTATGCAGCCATATTAAAAAAATCATTGTTGTACTCCCTAATCACTTTATTTTCCATAAAACAATTTACAGAAGACTTTTTCTTAGCCTTTCCAGCAGAGACACTGTGTAAGAGAAAACTTTGTGAGGACTCTAAAAAGAAAGGACTTCTAGAACATGTAGCATTAAAAGTTGTGAGTTACCTTATGCTGTATGTTTACTGTCATTTTACTTTACCCTGTTAATTTGGTATATTTGTGGGAGGGTGCTCCATATTTTTGGAGAATGTTTTATACCAATTGTTTTTACAATTCTATCTTTTAAATCCTTTTCCTAAAAAAGATAAATCTATTGTCTGATTGTGATTTAGAAACACACTAAGGGACTTTTATAGCCAGAATGTTAGAAATTCAATCATGCAGGATTACCCTTGCAATCTCAGGTAGCAGTCACCTTCTGGGGACCCAATCCTTGAGTGTGAATTCCCAGAGGAGCTATTATATATAAAACAAATACAAGTAAGTGGCAGTGTCATATGTGTGCTTGTGTGTACAATAATAATAGCCAACACATATATAGAGTTTGTCATATTATAGCACTGTGCTGAACACTTTATAATTGTCTTATTTAATAACCCTGGGAGAAAGGTGCTATTATTATCTCTATCTTCAAGTGTGGAAATTGAGGTAAACAAAGGTTAAATGATTTGCCCAGAGTCACATAACTTCTAAGTATCTTAGGACAAGTTTGAACTCATCTTTCAACTCTAGGCCCATTGTTCTGTTCACTGTGTTATCTAGCTGTCCCTAACTGTGTGTGTGTGTGTGTGTGTGTGTGTGTGTGTGTGTGTGTGTGTGCATTAGTAAGTGATAGAGTCTAGATCTGATTTCAGGTTCTCTCACCTAAAAGCCAATTTTACTTCCACTTCATCATGTTGCATTTTCCCTTTATAACCAAAGTTAGTTTGCTTGGGTTGATTACATTTATCAAACTCCTGCTGATAGCCCTACATGAATAATATCAGAATATCATATTCCATGCATGTGAAAGTGACATTACTGTCACAACACTACTTGGCAATGTTCAAAGAAAATTTCTGGGAACGATGGCATGATATTAGTAATAGCCCCCAAACAACCCTCATTTCCATCTGTCTGTCTCACTGTGCAGCTTCCCAATAGTTTAAATTATGTCTCTGGTGCCTTCAAACTAGATGAAGTTACAAGGTCGAGAGGATGTCAAGGTATTTGTGGTTACAGTAGTGAACACTCAGGGAGATGTTTAGGGAGGCACAGAATGGCCTGGCTGTGGTCCAGCCAGCCTGCAGCTATTGTAACATATGGCTAATTGATCACACACCGGAAGGCTAAGAACTGGATTTCTTTACTAATGCTGACAAAGAAAGAATTAATAATGGAGACTCATGAGAGAGCAGTGATATTAGTGATGGAGATTGGGACATGGGGTTAGTAACATATAAAGGCACCCCTCAGGTCCTTTCCATGAGTAAAATTAAAAGGAACCAAAGTCAATTGAGATTGAGAAGATAGGGATGGCTAGTTGGCGCAGTGGATAGAGCACTGGCCCTGGAGTCAGGAGTACCAGTTCAAATCCAGCCTCAAACACTTAATAATTACCTAGCTGTCTGGCCTTGGGCAAGCCACTTTACCCCATTGCTTTGTAAAATCCTGAGAGAGAGAGAGAGAGAGAGAGAGAGAGAGAGAGAGATTGAGAAGATAGAGTAATGATGGGTGGTTAGAACAGGGCAATGGATTTTTTTGTGATAGTCTTTGTGATGGATATGGATGGATATAAGTTCAGAATGGATCTTTTGAATAAGATAATGGATAGATTGGTACAGAGAAGGGAGAGATTTAATGGAGGAAATAGCTTTAGAAAAAATCACACAGAGGTAAGAACAAGTTCAAAATGTCTTGGATTTAGAAAGTCATCTAGCTCAATCTCCTGTTCATTGTAAAAACCTTCCAAAATGTTCATTGAAAAATGGTTGTTCAGCCTTTACTTGAACATTGATAGGAAGATCCCTAGTTTATGGAGACAGTCACTTCCATTGTTGAACTACTTATTAGAAAGTTCGTTCTTTTTATTTTTTTCTCATGGTTTTATTCCCATTGTTCTAATCCTTCTTTCACAGCATACTATGGAAATACATTAAAAATGTTTGTACAGGGAACAGCTAGGTGGCCCAGTAGATAGAGTACTGGTCCTGGATTCAGAAGGATCTAAGTTCAAATCTGACCTCAGATATTAATAATTATCTAGCTGTGTGACTTTGGGCAAGCCACTTAACCCCACTACCTTGCAAAAACAAAATTAAAAAAAAATGACTGTACATGAACAACCTATATTGAATTGTTTGCTGCCACAGGGAAAAGGGAGGGAAAAGAAAGTGGTAGAAAAATAGGAAACTCAAAAGTCTGCAAAATATTGAAAAATATCTTTGCATGTAATTTGAAAATAAATTTTAAAAAGGTTTGGAAATCCTCAATTTCATTAAATGATCATTAAAAAAGTAGAAAGTTGTTTCTTACATAAAATTAACATAAAACTTTTTCCATAAAATAGAAGGATGTAGAGGTGGAGATAGGGTAAGCACAAGAGGGACCATAAATCAAAGACTCTCCCAGGGGCCTTTTTAATAGTAGTCCAAATGTATGTGCAGCAGAGTAGCAAGATAAAAGCAATTGTTGGTAACACTTTGCATACAAAATGGAAAATCTCTCATTGCTATAGCAGAAAGTTTTGTGTGCATAATCCACTTAAGACTCATAGGGTGCCATGGATGGGATGATTTGAGATTTCCAAGTGTTCTATTTTAAAAGTTTTATGATTACCTTTCATGTTTACAGCATATTCAGATAAGATAAATACTTTGTACTTGACATGTCCAGAGATCCTTTCCAGATATGCTTCCCCTCTTCTTCTCACATAACTTCTTCTAAATAGAATTCTTCTCTTGAAATAAAGAAAAAAACACAGTTAAGGAAAGCAATAATATCAGACAATATATGTAACATTCCACATCCATAGTCCCCAACTTCTGAGGTTAATTCTCTTACCTCCTCTCCAGGGTCAAGATAAATTATTGCAATTAGATTGTGTTCAGATTTATTTTATTACTCCTTTTATTTACAGTATTGTATAACTTAGCATATTGGTTTCCTGATCTGTATACTCCACTTTGCATCAATCCAAACAAGTCTTCCCATATTTTTTGAATTCTTCATACTCGTTATTCCTTACAGTGAAGTAACTATTACATTAATGTCATAATGTGCTTAGCCACAAAATAATTATTGCTATGAATATTTTGATATATATGAATCTGTTCTTTCTTTTATCTGCTTAGGATGTGTGCCTGTAAAGAGGCATCTCTGGACATGCCAAGTACAGGGTGTAACCTCCAAGTTACATTAGTATGCATTTCTCTTATCAGTTATTTGGAACAACCTTTTATGCTATAAATAATTTGCAATTCTTATTTTGAGAATTGTTCATATCTTTTGATCATATCCATTAGAAGTGGCAATTGTATTATATATTTGTGTTAATTCCTACATAGCTTAGCTATCATATCTATATCCTCATTTGATACAAAGATTTTTTTTCCAGTCAATAGCTTCTCTTCTCATGCCAAATGCATTGATTTTGATCATGAAAAGCTTTTTAATTCTCTCAAATCAAAATTGTCTGTTTTATTGCTTATGATTGCATTTACTTTTTTTTCATTAAACGTTCTCTCTCTGGGATAATTGTGAAAAGAATCCCCTTACATTTTCCTCCCAATTTTTAAAATCGTAGGTGTTCCCCAAGACTCTGTTCTGGAACCTCTTTTCTTTGCACTTTACATTATCTCAGTTGATCTCATTAGCTCCTCTGAGTTCAGTTGTCATTTCTAAGCAGATGATTGCCAGATCTATATTTAAATTCTTAATCTCTTGCTTAGGCTCTGGTCCCATATTACAAACTGCTTTTTGGACTTCTCTAACTATATATTAAGCAATCTTGAATATATTAAGCAATCATTTTTCACTGTGATTCTCAACCTACCTTTGTCTCATGTTTTCTTCTTTTCTTTTTTTTTTGGTGTTTCTATTTTTTTTAATTTATTTTTTTATTCTCATTTTGTACAAATGTTTTTGTACATTAGTAAAATATTCTTGTTTACAAGTAAACAAAATACCCCTCCCCCCATGAATATAGATAGACTTGCTTGGGCGAAAAAAGTAAAGGAGAGAAAAAAAAATTAAAATTAAAAAAATAATAGTAATAATTGTAGGTATGGCCAGGTGGCACAATGGACAAAGCACCAGCCCTGGAGCCACAAGCACCTGAGTCCATATCCAACCTCGTAAACCCAACGATCACCCAGCCATGTGACATGCAAACCGCCTGATCCCCACTGCCCTGCAAAAATCAAAAAGAAGGAAAAAAAGACCCAAAATAAAATAAAATAGTAATAATAGTAGGGGTGGCTGGGTGGCAGACAGAGCATTGGCCCTTGAGCCAGGAGCACCTGGGTCCAAATCCAGCCCCAGATACCCAAAGATCACCCTGCTATGTGGCCCCAGGCAGGCCACCAGCCCCACTTGCCCTGCACCCTCCCCCAAATAATAATAACAAAAAATGTGCTTCAGTCTTTGTTCCAACACCAACAACTCTGTCCCGGGTGGATCACATTCTTTATGATAAGTCCATCACAAAAGTTACTTTCATATTTTTCCAACATTGCTATTGCTGATCGCAACTCCCTCCTTTCTTATTTTTCCACTACCATGTACTATAGTTTCTCAATCCTTTCACTCTGACCTTGCTGTAGGGTCACTGAGTGGCACAGCAGACAGATCCCTAGTCCTGGGGCCAAGAAGCCCTAAGCCCCCATACCACCCCTTAGGCCCAGAATCCACCTGGCCCTATGGTTCTGGGCAGGCCTTCCAATCCTAGCCCCTTGCACAAAGTAAAAAAGAAAATGTGTTATATCTGACCACTCTCCCCCCCATGGTCCATCCTCTCCTCCTTTATTCACATCCTCACCCCTTCCCTCTGCTCCCCCTCCTTCTTACTCCAGATGTCTGTACCCCATTGAGTATATTTGCTGTTTCCTCTCCTAGCCATCTCTGATGAGAGCAAAGGTTCCCTCATTCCCCCTTGCCTCCCCACTTCCATATCATTGCAATAGCTCATTGTAATAAAAAAAAATCTTATTACATGAAATACCTTGGATTATTCCCCCTCTCCTTTTTCTTTCTCCCATTTCATTTCCCTTTTTTTCTATTGACTCCATTTTTACACCATATTTTATCTTCAAATTCAGCTTTCTCCTGTGCTTCAACTATAAAAGCTCCCTCTACATGCTCTATTAACTGAGAAGGTTCATATGAATATTATCAGTATCATTTTTCTATACATGCAGTTCATCCTCATTAAGTCCTTCATATTTCCCCCCCTCTCCTCCAATCTCCCTGCTTCACCTGAGTCCTGTATGTGAAGATCAAACCTTCTGTTCAGCTCTGGCCATTCCAAAAGGAACATTTGAAATTCCCCTGGTTCATTGAAAACCCATCTTTTTCCCTGGAAGAGGACATTCAGCCTTGCTGGGTAATTCATTCTTGGCTGCATTCTAAGCTCTTTTGCCTTCCAGTATATTGTATTCCAAGCCCTACGAGATTCCAATGTGGTTGCTGCTAAGTCCTGTGTGATCCTGACTGCAGCTCTACGATATTTGAAGTGTGTCCTTCTGGCTGCTTGTAATATTTTCTCTTTGACTTGGGAGTTCTGGAACTTGGCTATAATATTCCTAGGGGTTGGCTTTGGGATCTCTTTCTCTGGGGAATCGGTGGATTCTCTCCATTTCTATTTTGCCTTCTGCTTCTAGAATATCAGGGCAATTTTCCTGTAGTAATTCTTTGAAAATGATGTCAAGGCTCTTTTCCTGATCATGACTTTCAGGTATTCCAATAATTTTTAAATTATCTTTCCTAAGTCTGTTTTCCATATCAGTTGTTTTTTCAATGAGATGTTTCACATTTTCTTCTAATTTTTCATTTTGTTGGTTTTGAAGTATTGAATCCTGGTTTCTCGTAAATTCATCAATCTCCCTGAGTTCTATTCTTTGTCTGAAGGATTTGTTCTCCTCAGAGAGTTTTCTTATCTCTTTTTCCATCTGGCCAATTTTACTTTTTAAAGCATTATTCTCCTCAATAACTTTTTTGAACTATTTTATCTATTTGACCTAAACTGGTTTTTAGCATGCTATTTTCTTCAGCATTTTTTTGGATTTCCTTGACTAAGCTGCTGACTTCATTTTCATGTTTTTCCTGCATCTCTCTCCTTTCTTTTCCCATTTTTTCTTCCAACTCCCTCATTTGATTTTCAAAGTCTTTTTTGAGCTCTGTCATAGCCTGAGTCCAATTTCTGTTTTTCTTGGTGTTTTTAGATGCCGGAGCTTGTGCTTCCTCATCTTCAGACTGAGTATATCGATCCTTCTTGGGCTCATTTGCAAAATATTTCTCAGTGGTGTTCCTCTTTGTTCTCTGCTTGCTCATTTTCCCAGCCTGGGCCTGGTTTTGGGGTGCTTCCTGAGCTTTTGGGACACTCCCACAAGGGTCTCAGTGTGTGAGGCTCTGTCCTCCCTCCTGGTCTGTGAATGACCATAAGCGCCCCTCTCTGCCACAGGGCCAAGGTGGGGGGGGCTGCTGTTCTATGGGGGGGCCTAGACTGAGATCAGAATCTGAATGTGGTCAGAGCCCCAGAGTCCTGTTCCAGGGGCAGAGGACAGAGCTCTGCAGTCTCTCTTCACTCCCCTCCCTCAGCTCAATGGGCTCATTCCCTGGAGACTCCTGCTTACCAGTTCGCCTGCTTCTGTTTCCGGGTCTGGGCTCCCAGAAGACCAAGCTGCTTACTGTGGCCTGAGGGCTGGGCTCCACGTGCTCGCTCTGGCAGAGGTCCCCTGCTGTTCCCCCACTTTGTGCCGGTGCTCCCTGGGGTGCAGCTCAGGAGACTCCCCCGCTGCTGTGAGCCGTGGCTCCCAGTGCCCTGGGGCTGCCTCCAAGAGGCTGAAGTTCTTTTGCTCTGGCGGGCCACCCCTCTGGCAGTCCATCCTTCTGACCCTGGGGAGCAGAGCCTTTCTGCTCTTTTCCAGGTTACTGTGAGTAGGAGAACTGCCTCTCTGGGTCCCTTTGTGGGTTCTGTCTCTCAAAAGTTTAATTAGAGTCCTTAGCATATGAATTTTATCAGAGAGCTCCTAAGACTGGATCCCTTTTTGCCGCCATCTTGGCTCTGACACCTGTCTCATGTTTTCTAATGTTTAAGGCACCACCATCCTTTCTATCACTAAGGCCTACATACTCAACTCATCATTCACCCTCATTCCACATATTCAAGCCATTGCCAAATCTTGTTATTTTTACCCTTATAGAATCTTTTGCCTAATCCAATTCTCTTGGCTCATACATTCACCACCCTAGTATAGGTCCTCAGCCCCATTCAATCAGACTATTTCAATAGCCTTGTAACTGATCTCCTTGCCTTAAGTTCCTTTCTTATACTCAAATCTATCCTCCACTCAATTGTCAAATTGATTTCCCAATATACAGATCTATGTCCTCTCCCTACTCAATAAACCGCAGATCAAATATAAAACATTCAGTTAAATATTTAAATTTGGTCTTTTGTATCTTCACAACCTGGGTCCTTTTCCACAGCTTGAAAACTGAAACTTTTTTTTTTATACCTAGCCTTCTGGATTATCTCCCATTCTTCATCATTTCTCAAAAATTGCTACTGACAGGGATTCAATCATTACATTTGCATTCTATGACTACACCAGTAAACTGGTTTGACTGGAGCAGATGGAACATGTTTTGAATTAATAGTAGCTTACATTTGCCTAACATTTTTAAGGTTCATAAATTGCTTTCCTTAAAAGGGGAATAATAGGAGTTGAGACTGAAGAGAACTGAATTTTAGATCATTCTGAACCAGGGCCTTCAGTGTTGTAATATTTATTTAATGCAATGGGCTTAAGTGACTTGTCTTAGGTCACACAGTTAGGCTATTATTAATTGTCTGAGGTCAGATATGAATTCAGATCCTCCTGAAACCAGAACTGGTGCCCTATCCACTGCGCCACCTAGCTGCCCCTTAATTCCTAAATCTAGTGCTAAAATTCTGTGATTCATAGAGTATGAGAAATCAGGAATATCTGTATTTGAATCCTGCCTCACTAACTGTGGGACCCTAAATGAGTTACTTAACTTCTCCATTTCCTTACACACAAAATGAAGACAATGATCTGGCATTTCTCAAGTATCACTTGTCTCTCAGTGTTGTTTTGAGGATCAAATGAGTTAATTGACCTGAGTTAAAATTACAGCTCTGTCATTTGTATGACCTTTGGTAAGTCACATAACTGCCACAATTTCTCCAACTATAAAATGAGAGTTGGACTAAATGACTTTCCAATTCTAAAATGTTCCTTCCAACTCTAAAAATATAATTTTATAAATATCTTATGCAGGTTTATGATACCTATTCTTAAAAAAACTGGGTAGTGAGTAGAGACTCTACCTGCAATTTCACAGGTCCTTAATGAGAAAACTCTCTTTCTATCAATGCAGATTGATACCTATTCTGCAACTTATAGTCTTAGGGAATTTCCTAGACTACCAAGAAGTTAAGTGACTTGTCCAAGGTCACACAAGCCAGTGTTTGGCATAGGCAGGACTAAGTGACCTCTGTTCACAAGAATAATTAGTTAAAATAGAATTCTACCAAATGAAGTCATCTGTTTTCTTGCTTCATCATGTTCCTCTCCCTGATGCATTACAGCCTGAAACTGGTATCCTGGGGTCTCTGATTCCTTGCCATTAAGTAGAGTCAATTCCCCTTTTCAACTGAGGCCATGCTTCCTTTAACCAAAATTTGTGGTATTTAGCCTGGTGACAACTTTTTAGGTTGAATAGGGCTTCCTAAGCAAAGAGTTATGGGGAGAAAAGACTTTTAGCTAGGGGTGGTCCAGAAAGAGATATTAGAGGAGGCTGGAGATAGGACCTGTTCTGGGAAAAGTTCTTAATTTCAAGCAGGCCTCTCACTACTAATTTCAGACAAACAACAACCAAGATAGGGAATATAATGATCAGCTTGTACACAAGGAGCCAGGCAATTAGTTAGTCAGATGGTAGGGAAGGGAAAGCAACACAAAGTCTGTGAGCTAAGGAGGCAGAGAAAGCAGGACTGAACCAGAGATAGTACAACAGTGAAGAAAGAAGAGGACTTTGAGAAAAGAGACCCAGACACAGAGTTATGAAAGGGAGTGCATTGGTTGTCCTAGAGTTATCTGAATTTCCAGCCTAGCTCCTTGACACCCCCTTCCCCACCCTCCCACCACCAGTTCTTATGGCAGTTGGAATTTGAGTTCACTGGATACACATATAACTTTTTGCAGAATGGCTAATAAGTGGTTGTGCCAAAGCCAGATCTAGGAAGTTCTTACCCATTGATAACCCCATGGCATCTCATATAGAGCTCTGAAAAGCCTTCAGAGAACTGGCAGTGTTGCCAATGTAAATAATACCTATAAGGACCAATGGAAATGAAGTGACTAAACCAAAATTTGTTCCCAATAAAATTGCTATTCTCAGGCTTTTCAGTCTCTTGACTGGGATCAGACTCTTGAAGAACATTCTAAGCATGCATTACACAGGAAAGGACAAGACCCCTTGAGCCTTAACCTAAAGACTTGTGAATCAGCACTAGAAAATCAAAGGCACAGCGGGGAACAAAGATCATTCAAGTGAGCTCTCTGGACTCATTTCTCCCTGATCCCCATTTTTATACTTTTTTCTCCAGCAGATTGTAGAGCTCCACCTATGGGCCAGGATTCTGCATCCTCAGGCTGTTCTCTGGGAAGCTTTATTCAAGGATAACGTTTTAACCACCTCTTAAGATGTCTTGATTTAAGTCATTTTTAGTCATAGTCCAATTATTTGTGACCTCATTTGGGATTATTTTGGCAAAGAATCTGGAGAAAAGTTTGCCATTTTCTTCTCCAGTTTAGATATGGAAACTGAGGTAAACAAGGTTAAGTGACTACTACTAAATACTACTACTACTACTACTAAATATCTGAGACCAGATTTTAATTCAGGAATACTTTTATCTAAAAGAAAAGGAATGGGGGAAAACAGATATTTTGTAAGTACCTATTAATGTCTCATTTCATCCTTACAACAACCACTATTTTATATTTGAGGAAACTGAGGTAGATAGAGATTAAATGACTTGTCCAGAGCAAAAGACTAATAAGTGTCTGAGACTAGATTTAGACTCAGGTTTTCCTGTTTCCTGCTCCAGAATTCTATCCACTGCACCATCTAATACCTTTATAGAGGGAAGGAGGAAGGAGAATGGGGGAGAAAGAGAATTCTGGAGGGGGAGAGGGAAGAGTAGGAAAGAGGAAGCATTGGGGGAAGACAGAAAAGAAAGAGGGAGGAGAAGAGGAGAAAGGAGAAATAAGGAGAAATAAAAAAGAAGGGGGAAGGGAAGGAGGCAAGGAGGGGGAGGAAAGGGAAGGAAGGGGAGGAGAGGGAAGAGGATGGAAGAGAAGAGGAGACTTCAACAAATAGTCAGTCAAACTGGAAGCTTACAGTTTGTTTTCCCTAAAAACATACCAGGCACATAGCTACACAATTTCTATATTTTTGTAACATTGTCAAGGGGAGCTATGGAGAAAGAAAGTAAACTCTTTGACCAATAAATCAGGCAGGGAAATCAAATGTCTGAATGACTAGAAAACATATTCATCACCAATGACATCCTCAAAACAGAAACCACAACTTCCAAGCAAATTATTTTCAGACAGAATGGAGAATGCAATCTGTTTTTTTGAGAATCTAAGATAAACACCTAGGTTATGATCCTCACTGAGAGAATAGTATTACCCTCAACAGTAATAAGGAAATTTGAAAGGAAGAAATTATTAAGGATAAAGATAACAAATTCTCTTTGGAATATATTGTTTAAAATGTCTCCTGGACATCCAGTTGGAGATGTACAAAAGGCAGTTGGAGATGTTAAGACTGGAGGGCAACAGAAGGGTTAGGGCAGGATAAGTAGATTTAAGAATCATCAATTTAGAGATAGTAGTTAAATCTGTGGGAGTTGATGAGATCATAGGTGGAGTAATATAGAGAGAGAAGAGAAGAGAAGACCAGTCAGACAAATGAACATTATCAGAGTTAGAAAGAACTGTTTCCCACCATCAGCCAGAAACAAGATTGAATCATAAAAACTTAAGAATATTTTCAATAGTGTTGCCATACCCAATATCCATAATACCCAAGCTATGTGGAATGAAGAGCTTTAAAAATATAGAGACCTGCTAGAAGAAATCTAAATCACATGGAAGCAAAGTAAGGAATGTTTTAGCTCTATCATCGAGTTGTTCTGAAGGTCCTTTCAACCAATCTACAAAGATGAACCTAAATCCTAACACTTGTATTCATTTATACAGAAAACATCTACTTTATTCACCTTTATCCTCAGACCTTTAAATTAGAATGAATTAACAGCAGTATATGTGTCCCAGTACCATTTCCAACTGAACTCCATCAAATAAGATGATTCTTCTATAATAATAATAGCAGATCCTATTTTTATAGTGCTTTCAAGTTTCCAAAACATCTTCAAAATTGCATTTGAGAGATCACACACTTGAGATGACACATCACACTGATCTGCTGTTTGGAGTCAATGTTTTCAGGACCTGTGTAGTTATAACATTATTTCTTTGTTTCTGTGAATGCTTAAACATCCCCTCATTGATTCATTTATTCTTTCTCTTGTACATTTTGTAATGATTTTTTTCCCTCATCCTGCTCATGTGACCATATCTGTTCAACATTTGTTTGCTAAGAGGTAAAAATGCTATAAAAACAGCTATAGCCTTAGGTACATTCAACATACTTTGTAGATCCTTGGGTAGCTTGCTGTCCAAATTTCCTCTATTTGGGTGGACAATTGAATTTGAAATTTCATCCCTGGGGATTCTGCCTCATCATTTAATGTTCATTGAGGATTAAAGGTGTCAGAGATGAAACTACTCAAGAAGTCATGTGAATGTGAAGTCTGGTCTTCAAAAAAAGTTTAGAACCTTACTCTGTTTTGACTCTTCGTTTTGTTTTAGGATATGACATTATGTGAATGATTTACCCTAACTTGTTTATTTTGCAGAAAAATGCTTGGTCTTTGGTTTTGTCTTCAATTTTATCATTGATAAACTAAAACACAGTTCCAATACTCTGAGTCATTTTTATTTAGGTATTTGCTTTCTTCTCTCTCTTCTTCCCTCCCTTCTTTTCTTCTTCCCTTATTCCCCTTCTCTCCCTTCCTTTATCCTTTCCCCCTTTTTCTCCCTTACACTCACCCTTTCTCCCTCCTTCTCCTTCCTTCTTTCCTTCCTTCCTTCCTTCCTTTTTTCACTACTTCTTTCTACTCTACTCTTGCTTGCTTTCTTTCTCATAATCACTCTCTAAAACGTAATTTATGGGATACTGTGGATTTTCTTCTGCATTCTCCAGATCTTTAAACCCTTGGCTTATAAAAAGAAGCCTGTTTTCTTTGTTTTCTTTTCTTTTGATTTTTTTTTCCTTCTATAACTAGGGAAGATGACCTCTGTGAAGGTTAAAATAAAACAAAACAAAATAAAAATTTCTGAGTTCCTATAGGATTGCTATAAAGTTAAATTAGATAGTAAAGAAAGAAAACTAGTCAATTCATCCTGAATGGCAATAGCAGTGGTATTCTGTATACATGATAGCTTTAGGAATAGAGCTAATAAAACATGTGGGTTTACATGTATATCATACATGTGTACATATGTAACAATGCATTATATGTAACATGTAAGTGTATTTATCCCTGTTATGTTTTATTTCAGATCAATTTTAAATAGAATATTTATACAAGAGTCAAACCTTCCCCCATCCGAGAATGAAACATTTTTCCTTTCTGCTTCTTGAAATTCTCATAGCCTTTTGTTTTTTTTCTCTAACACAACATCAACAGGAATCTCTGAAAACTACATTTACACCCCAGATGCCTCAGGCAGCAATTTCTCATAAACACCAGCAACCGATTTCATTTCTCAGTGGACATTTATCATTATTATTTCTTTTAAACATGAGTCTTCTCAGTAAAACACTCTTCCTTCATCAGCTTTCCTTGCCTTTTAATACAAATCATCCCATCCATCACCTTTTTTTTTTAATAAGAATCAAAGTGTGGAAACTGCATAGGATCATGGGGGTTAATTTTGATGAGATAGGAATGCATAAATTTAAGAACACTCAAGGTAACTAAGATGGAGAAAGTTGTGGAGTATATGACACACAAAATAGGGATAAAGAGACTAGAAACATTTTAAGATTAGAGAAAGGATGACTCAGAAGAGACATGATACCTGTGTACAAGTATTTGAGTAGCTATCATATGGGAAATATGTTCTGCCAGACCCCAGAGCACAAAAGCAGAAGCAACGGGTAAAGGGTTCAAATATTCAGAATTTATATTAATAAAGAGAAAACTTTCTTTTTTATAAAGATTTAATTTATTTTGAGTTCTACAATTTTTCCCCTGATCTTACTTCCCTCCCCCCCACTCTTCACAGAAGGCAAATTGTTAGTCTTTACATTGTTTCCAATGTATACATTGATCCAAATTGAATGTGATAAGAGAAAAATCATATCCTTAAGGAAGAAATATAAAGTATAAGAGATAGAAAGATCAGACAATAAGATATCAGTTTCTTTTTTTCTAAATTAAAGGTAATAGTCCTTGGTCTTTGTTCAAACTCCACAGTTCTATCTCTGGATACAGATGGTATTCTCCATTGCAGACAGCTCAAAATTGTCCTTGATTGTTGCACTGATGGAATGAGCATATTCATCAAGGTTGATCATCACCCCTATGTTGCTGTTAAGGTATATAGTGTTTTTCTGGTTCTGCTCATCTCACTCAACATTGGTTCATGTAAATCCCTCCAGGCTTCCCTGAATTCCCATCCCTACTGGTTTCTAATAGAACAATAGTGTTCCATGACATACATACACCAAAGTTTGATAAGCCATTCCCAAATTGAAGGACATTTACTTAATTTCCAACTCTTTGCCACCACAAACAGGGTTGCTATGAATATTTTTGTACAAGTGATGTTTTTACTCTTTTTCATCATCTCTTCAAAGTATATATGGTAGTGGTATTGCTGGATCAAAGGGTATGCACATTTTTGTTGCCCTTTGGGTGTAGTTAAGGAAAAACTTTCTAACAATTTGGGCCTTCCAAAAAAAATGGACTGCTCTGAGAAGGGACTGATTCTCCATCACTGGAAATCTTCAGACAGCCAATGATAGGAGACCTTGTAGTCCTCATGACAGAGACATTGTAGAGAGGATTATAGTTTCAGAGATTAGTTCTTTTCAACTCTTGAGATTCTGTGTTTTTAAAAAGGAACTAGTCTTAAGTACCCTCCCATTCCCCAGTGCTAGTACTTCCCCTCCCCAAATTACCTACGATTTAGTTTGTATATGAGGTAGAAGTTAAACTGGAGTATTACTGTAGGGATTATACATGGTATGGTATAGGCCTATAGGGATTACTCATGTTTTTTTTTTGTTGTTGTTGTTTTTGTTTTTAGTTTTCCTGCCCTCTTTTAAGGAAATAAGAGCTCTAAAATATTCTGTTTTAGTATAATGAAACAAACTCTAGGTCTGCCAGTTAGCTCCACCCAATGGACCAAGGACCTTGTAACTGTCAAACTCACAAGGAGGTCTCCAAGTCTGGATATGTTCATCTTGGTATTGATGCTTTGTTCTATAAGATAATCAGAGCAGGGAACACAGAAGAGATAAATGAAAACACAAGTTCAAGTTTATCTCGTCAGATAAGTGCTTTGGCAGCCATATGCTCACAGTCAAATGGTAACCAAGGTAAGGAAAAGGGACAGCTGCCTTCCTATCACTCTCATCATAGGAACTCTCAGAATTATCTGATACAACCTGGTGGGTCAAAGGAAGAGAATGAGGTGGAAGTTGCCTCTCCTTTTTTAACTTACACAACATTCTTAGTCCAATGCAGCTGTTATAGGGAAGGAAAATTAAGGGAATTAAGATCTATTACTTTATACCAAAGTGCCAAATCACAGAATAACAAAATTTGAAAGTTGAAAGAGACTTTAATGATCATCCAGTCCAATTTGCACATGAAAAGACTATAATATACACAATTATTCATCATTAATTCTACTTGAAGACCCTCAAGGTAAGGGAAATCACTTTTTTTAGGATTCTTCCCCCCCTTTCTTTTTTTTAATTAAAGATTTTATTTATTTTGAGTTTTACATTTTTTCCCCTAATCTTACTTCCCTCCCCCCACTCCCCATAGAAAGCAATTTGTCAGTCTTTACTTTGTTTCCATGTTGTACACTGATCCAAATTGAGTGTGATGAGAGAGAAATCATATCCTTAAGGAAGAAACATAAAGTATAAGAGACAACAAGATCAGACAATAAGATATCAGGTTTTTTTTCCTAAACTAAAGGAAATAGCCCTTGGACTTTGTTCAAACTCCACGATTCTTTATCTGGATACAGATGGTATTCTCCATTTCAGACAGCCCCAAATTGTCCCTGATTGTTGTTTGCACTGATGGAATAAGTACGTCCATGAAGGTTAATCATCACCCCCATGTTGCTGTTAGGGTGTACAACGTTTTTCTGGTTCTGCTCATCTCAGTCAGCATCAGTTCATACAAATCCCTCCAGGCTTCCCTGAATTCCCATCCTTCCTGGTTTCTAATAGAACAATAGTGTTCCATGACATACATATAACACAATTTGCTAAGCTATTCCCCAATCAAAGGACATTTACTTGATTTCCAATTCTTTGCCACCACAAACAGGGCTGCTATGAATATTTTTGTACAATTGATGTTTTTATCCTTTTTTCATCATCTCTTCAGGGTATAGACCCAATAGTGGTATTGCCAGATCAAAGGGTATGCTCATTTTTGTTGCCCTTTGGGTGTAGTTCTAGATTTCTCTCCAGAAAGGTTGGATGAGTTCATAGCTCTACTAACAGTGTAATAGTGTCCCAGATTTCCTACAACCATCCTCAAATAGGTAATTCATATTATTGCTTACTTAATAGTAAGCATTTAATAAAGTGCACGTGACATAGTCCTTACAATTTATTTGTTATCTAACTTTGCTTGGCTTTTGATAAGCTGATATTATTTTAGGCACAACATGTGGGCCAATTGCTAAGCATTCACCTTAAACAGGAAGCTGGAAATGGGTTTGACTCTGGCTCATTTTTTTTGCTGAAATTATGTACAAACATTTTATATTTCAGCATTCAGAAATGATACTTGTACCTGCTCTTGCAGGTTTGACACATGTCAAAACATACAAACACAAGAAAAATATACTTGTGGAGGAAAGAATCTAGCTAAAAGAAGGATCACAAGAATTGAGATGGAAGGAAATTGGACTGAATTGGCTATTGACTAATTAAATTTTGACACTAACAGTGTAATAGTGTCCCAGATTTCCTACCACCCTTCCAACAATGATCATCATCCTTTCTGGTCATATTGGCCAGTCTGAGAGGTGTGAGGTGGTTCCTTAGCGAAGCTTTGATTTGCATTTCTCTAATAAGTAATGATTTAGAGCAAATTTTCATATGACTATGGATTGCTTTGATTTCATCATCTATAAATTGCCTTTGCATATCCTTTGACCATTTGTCAATTGGGGGGAATGGCTTTTTTTAAAAATATGACTCAGTTCTCTGTATATTTTAGAAATGAGTCCTTTGTCAGAAACATTAGTTGTAGAGATTATTTCCCAGTTTACTACATTTCTTTTGATCCTGGTTACAGTGGTTTTATCTGTGCAAAAGGTTTTTAATTTAATGTAATTGAAATCATCTAATTTGTTTTTAGTGATGCTCTCCATCTCTTCCTTAGTCATAAACTGCTTCCCTTTCCATAGATCTGACAGGTAAACCAGTCTTTGATCTTCAGGTAAACCAGTCTTTGATCTTCTAATTTGCTTACAGTATTGTTTTTTATGTCTAAATACTGTATCCATTTGGATCTTATCTTGGTATAGGGTGGGAAATCACTATTTGAGACTGCCCTTTCCACTTGAGGGCAGGTTCTTTTGGTACTTTCAGTTCCCGCTATTTAGCACAGTTCCTAATACTAAGAGCTTGATAAATTTGAATTATTTTATCACTTATTAATTGTACAAACTCGGATATATCCCTTAGCCATTTCCCTCATCTGTAAAATGAGGGTATTCACACTTGAACTACCTCCCTAGCAGGGGTTTTGTGAGTATCAAGTTAAGTATATAAAGACTTTTCTATGGTGATAAGGCACTAGGTAAATGTGAACAATTATTATTATTATTAATTTCCATACCAGAGTTGTTTACATAGATGAAAGAAAGGGACTGCCCCCCCAAAACTCCAAGATCAAGTCTCCTGCCCACCTACCCTTATTCAAGGCATTTAGAAGTGAATGAAATGGAGAAGAGTGGGAGTGAAGATAGACATTACAGTAATCAATTCCTCCACTTTGCCTCAGAAAAATTCCACAATTCCTAGGTTTGCCTAAACTTCCTTCAAGGGAAATATGTCTATATATATATATATATATATATATTTTGATCTGCCTCTCCCCAGCCTCTGCAGGTATAAATAAGCACAATTATGAATGATAAACAAAAAAAAGGGAATAGAAAATCAAATGAAATCCTAAAATATAGGCAGACCAGTGCCAGTTAAGTGTTTCAGTGGATAGAGGATACTGGATACTGGTTTGCCATTTCCTTCTACAACTCATTTTACAGATAAGCAAACTGAGGCAAACTGGGTGAAGTGACTTACCCAGGGTCACACATCTAGTAAATATCTGAGATGAGATTTGAACTCAGGAAGTTAAATACATCTTCCTAACTCCAGGTCCAGCACTCTAAGCACTGCACCACCTATCTATTCAGAAAAGACTTTGATAAAGGCATAAATGGCAAGTTGATCAGATTCAAATAAGGCAAAAAACTAGAAAAGAGGACTAGTACATTGGGTAATAAAGTCAAAAGAAATTGAAAAGCTGGACAAAATGCTAGACCAAATTTACAGTTCATGTACATAATAAATTCCTTGAAGTAATGGCATTTATTTGAACTCACCCAATTTGAAGTCATAATATTCAATACAATCACTGGTTTCAACTCAGTGGAATTATGCAATGCATATTTGAAAAATGCTGCCACTTCAAGAGATTCATTATTCTCATTAATCAGGATGTAGCTGTAGCACAGTTAAATTTAAGAATTACCTTTCATATTGAAAAATCAATTTCATAGATACATGTTACAAGAGATAGGGTTATACAACTGTTTGTCTGAAAAAGATTTAAGGACTTGAGTAGACTACACATTCAATGTGCATGTAATAGGACATTCAAGAAATCTAATGTGATCTGAGACTCCATTATGAATAGTAGGGGTGGCTAGGTGGCGTAGTAGATAAAGTATCAGCCCTGGAGTCAGGAGTACCTGGGTTCAAATCCGGTCTCAGACACTTAATAATTACATAGATGTGTGGCCTTGGGCAAGCCACTTAACCCCATTTGCCTTGCAAAAAGCTACAAAAAAATGAATAGTAGGAAAGTGGTCTGCCTGGTTAGATTATATCTGGCATATGGTGCTGATTCTGGTTTGTGCAATGAAAGAGTACTTTGACCATCCTCAAATAGGTAATTCATATTATTGCTTACTTAATAGTAAGCATTTAATAAAGTGCACGTAACATAGTCCTTACAATTTATTTGTTATCTAACTTTGCTTGGCTTTTGATAAGCTGATATTATTTTAGGCACAACATGTGGGCCAATTGCTAAGCATTCACCTTAAACAGGAAGTTGGAAATGGGTTTGACTCTGGCTCATTTTTTTTTTTGCTGAAATTATGTACAAACATTTTATATTTCAGCATTCAGAAATGATACCTGTACCTGCTCTTGCAGGTTTGACACATGTCAAAACATACAAACACAAGAAAAATATACTTGTGGAGGAAAGAATCTAGCTAAAAGAAGGATCACAAGAATTGAGATGGAAGGAAATTGAACTGAATTGGCTATTGACTAATTAAATTTTGACTAATAATTTGAAAGTCCTTTTTTTATGATAGCTAATCCCTGAGGAACAATAGAAAGTTGTTTATAGGTTCCTTCAAGTTTCCTTTTCTATACTATAGAAGTGATCATTCTGACCATGACACCTATCACTAGAATCAGCTCTTAAGAATGCTAAGGGAAATGAAAAAATACATTCCCCAAATAAAATCTAGAATTTCTCTCATACTGTGTTCTGTTCATATTTAAGAAAATAGAAATTTAAAAAAACCGGAGAGGGTCATGCGACTGTGGAAAATTCCATTCCTTGCCCTGAAATTTCTCATTTCTTTTGGCACTCCCGATTGAAGAAGCAGATCACCTTCTTGACTTTATCACTGTTTCGGAAAATTTTATGGTACAGTTTGAGACCTCTGCATGGATTTCTGAAGATTCCACATAAATGACATTGCAATAGCCTGGTTAAACATTTCATGACATAATCAATTTCCCTTGTCATCTTCCCAGCTTTATCTGATTACAAACTCTTTTCCTCCCTTTTATATAATAATCAGACAGCAGGGTTTACATCATCATTCATCAGAGCACCTGCAGTGTTTTTCCTCTGAAGGATATAGTGCTGATGAATGGAAATCAGTTTCTGCAAAATTTCACCCTAAGGAGAGATAAAAATTTTTGGGACATAGTCAGTCAACAAGCATTCATTATATGCTTATTATTGTGCTAAGCAGGGGAGATACAAAGAAAATGGTGGTGGTGGGGGAGGAAACCATAGTTCCTGTCCTCCAGAAGTTCATATTCAATTAAAGAGAGAGTGATTGACAGAGAGACAGAGATTCAGTCAAAGACAGAGACAGACAAAGACAGAGAGAGAGAGACAGACAGACAGACAGAGACAGAGAGAAGATGGAAAGATGGGATGTAATATCAGAGGGAAATCACTTGTACTGGTATAATTGAAGAAAGGGAACCAGGAATGCCTTCTACAGAAAGTAGTATTTGAGTCAAGTCTTAAAGGAAGACAGAGAACACAGAGATTAGGAAAAATTCATTTTAGGCATAAAAATATCTAGAAAATGAAAAAAGAGGGTCATGTGTAAGAAATAGCAAGAAGGTCAATGTTGCTAGATAATGGAAAATTGGAAAGGAGAAAATAATAAGAGGTAATAAAAAGGTAAGCAGTGACAAGTTTGTGAAGAGTAATTCCTTTTCAATAATATATCAATCAAGTATTTTTTTTAAATACCCGCTATGTTTCTTATATGTTTGGTGTTGAGGATATAAGACATCAATGAAGCATTCTCCCCCTTCAGTCAGCTTGCCATCTATGGAGGGAGACAATATGTGCATATATAAGCTTTGGTCAAGTATTGTTGAAGAATTTCAGTTGCATTTGACTTTTCATGACTCCATTTGACATGTTCTTGGCAAAGCTATTGGAATGGTTTGCCATTTCCTTCTCCAGTTCCTACAGAATAGGAAATTTAGGTGAGCAGGATTAAGTGAATTACTCAAGGTCACCATTTGAAAAGTATCTGAGGCCAGGTTTGAACTCAGAAAGGTGGGCCTTCCTGATTCCAAATCTAGTGCTCTACTCACTGTGCTACTTTAGTTGCCCTTTTCTTTAGAGATACAAGAAGAATTCAGTAGAATTTACCATGGGTTCTGAAGATACAGAAAGGATATGAATACAGTACTAGGGTCTAATATTGTTACATTAGTCTCTAATAATGCCCATTCTTCATTGTGAGGATGCAATTTGTTAATAAACTAATTGGTAGCTGGATCATTAATCCTTTCCCCAGTTTCATGCATGGTACTAACCTCTATGATACCTCTAGTTTATTGATCTCTCTTTCCTCAAGGATTTTACATATTGGATTCTCTTTTGCCTCAGAACAATATTATGGGATTTTCAATTAAGAGGAAAACACACAAGATAGTATCAAGAATACAGAGGCTTTCCTTTAATAAACAGAATGAAGAAATGGAAGTGTTGTCTTTGAGTCTTTTTTTCCCCTTGAGATATAACTGTTCTGGTTTTTTTTTTCCCTTTTTTTTTGTCTTGGTGACCTTCATTAGAGTAACTCCTAGAAAGTGGTATGATCAAACACCAAATTTTCCTAGTAGGATACTTGGAATCAGTGCAGAAAAGGACAGAGAGGAACTCACATTTAGATATTTTTTGAGGTTTGTTTAAATTTATTGATACATATTGTTTTGATATGATATATGTTTTTTAACAAGAAAAACAAAAATAAAAACCCAAAAGATAAATCCTGGTAGAAAATGAATTCCTCAAAGCATTTTTATTGGTCCTTTACAGAATGAAGGATGTATCATTTAACATTGAAATTAACATTGGTTATTTAAATTAATCAGAATTTAACTGCCTATCTATGTTGTCTTAGCTTATATTGTGTTCATTGTGTGTAATGATCTAATGACTTCCTTCTCTGTATTGCTTCAAAGATGACTTCTTTCAAGATCCATATTTCTCAAAATTCTTCATATTCATTATTCCTTATGGCATTATAATATTCCATTACATAAACATACTGTGATTTGTCCTGTTGTTCCCCAATCACTAGGAATCTATTTTGCTGCCATCTTCTTATTATCACAAGTAACACTGCAATGTCAATGTCCTTCTTGAGGTCCCTGCGTTGGAATTTCTGAGTCAAAGAGTATTAATTTTTTGTCACAATTTCAAATTGTTTTCCAGAATCACTGAAATAATTGACAAGTTTATCAACAATGAATCAGTGCTGCTAAGAAAGGGCAGTTTTAGAGATACTAAGTTGGGAGTCAACTGCATAATAATAATAATAATAATAATAAGAAGAAGAAGAAGAAGAAGAAGAAGAAGAAGAAGAAACCATGAGAATGAACATTTTACTGATTTATGACATTAAGAAATCCATATAACTTCCCCCCCTTCCTCAGTTTTTCAGCCTGTAAAATTGTCATTGCAAAATTTAAATACTTACACCACCGTCCCCAATAGGAGCAATTCAGTATTTTTTTTGGGGGGGGGGTTGCAAGGCAATGGGGTTAAGTGGCTTGCCCAAGGCCACACAGCTAGGTGATTATTAAGTGTCTGAGGCTGCATTTGAACTTAGGTACTCCTGACTCCAGGGCTGGTTCTCTATCCACTGCACTACTTAGCCACCCCAAAATTCAGTATTTTTAACAACAGTATTTGCTGCTGTGAAAGACATACTATAAGATACAAAACCAAATAAAAACTGGAAATGCAATTTGCTAAGTCCATGAATTTTATACTCATATCCTTTACACTGACAAGAAGACTAATGAAATATAAAACAATTAGAGATCCAGGCTGGAATATCAGAGCAGAATAATTTATGCTACTCCAATAAAATTAATGGAATGAAAGTGGAACTTTATCAAAAGTAGTATAGAGATCTAGAGGATAAGTATGCTTCTCTGCTATTTCACTAATGATAAAACAATCTGATAAATTCAGGGAAGAAAGAAGAAGAAGAAGAAGAAGAAGAAGAAGAAGAAGAAGAAGAAGAAGAAGAAGAAGAAGAAGAAGAAGAGAAGAAGGAAGAAGAAGAAGAAGAAAGAAGAAAAAAGAAAGAGAAAGAAAGAAAGAAAGAAAGAAAGAAAGAAAGAAAGAAAGAAAGGAAGGAAGGAAGGAAGGAAGGAAGGAAGGAAGGAAGGAAGGAAGGAACAAAGTAGAAGAAGGAAGAAGGAGGAGGAGGAGAAGAAAATGGAAGGAGGAGGAAGAAACAAAGAAAAGAAGGAAAGAGAGAGGATAGGATGATTCTTTAAACCAGAATTTCCCTCAAAGAATTTACATCATTATCATTATCATAAATCATATCAGAAGATCAGATGACGATCTTCCCTTGAGGGGAAGGATAGTTTCCTTTTTTACATATTTATCCCCAACACCTAGCATAGTGTATTTGTTGATGGATAACAGTGATAAAGAAGATACAATTGCTATTTGTAGAAATTAGTGAGCCTTTTGTATACATTTACCTTAATCCTCACAGCTGCCTTTTTCATAGCTGTAAAAACTGAGGTTCAGAGAGGTAATGACTTACTGCAAAATAATAGTCTAGTAAGTGGATGAGTCAGGTCTCCAACCCAGGACTCCCAGTCTAGTGTTTTTCCTACTTTTATTCTAATGGCAGAGTTACTAAAGAGGCTTTAGTACAGTCCATTGTAGCCATATAGTTGTTTTGTTTTTTGTTTTGTTCCTTTTTTCATCATCAACAAATGAGACTCCCTGGACCTGAGTAAAACTTCCTCAACCAACATAGTCCACATAGTTTCCTTAGAAATATCAGCAAACATCATCTAGTTTTCAGGATGAAGAAATCTCACAGCACTGCAAATGTGGGATGCCTTATCTAAAGGACAGGGTATAGGCAAATGAAGCACAAAGTTTACTCCTCATACAAGACTCAAACACCAGGCAGGAAATTGAGGTGCAATTCTGTCTATGAGCAGGGAGGTCAAGAGACAGTGCAGTAGTCCATGACAAATGAAGCAGGTCTGTCAGTGAGTCAAGGAGTTTTCTGCTTTCATTTCATTACAGTCCTGTTCCTTTCTCAAAGAGTTCTTCTGAGGCTCACATTGTAGTGTCTTACAGAAAGGAGCTGCCAGGCAGTCTCCTTTGTCTCCCCTACATTAGATAACACAGAGAAGAACAAATAAATTTATTTTGTCTGTGATAGAGAAAGTAGAGTTGCTTGCTGTAATCATTGTACCCAAAGGACTGTGAGATGAATTGGGAAATCTTTCCAAGTTTCCAACCCCACCCCCTACCCCTGGGATCCCTCCCTAGGAGGCAAGTTGGTATTCAGGTCTGGGACTACTGGTGATTGGACTTCATTGATTGTCAATCCATACCCATATTGTTGGAGAGAGGAAAGAGTCTTAAGCTTTGTCTGGAAGAGAAAGGAATGTTTTATTGGATGATCAAATGGCATGAATCCAAAACTGACTAATTTCAGATCTGGGCATACCTTTTCATCAATGAGATTATTTCTATATGAATTAGAAAGACATTCCAAATGGAAATGTGGAGATTTGGGTTCTTGTCCTGATTCTAGTACTTCTATGTGACCTGGGCAAGTAAGTATCCTCTCTAACTGTATTTCCTCTTCTGTAAAATGAATAATAATATATAAGAAAAAACTATGAACTTGAAGTCAGGAGGTCTAGGTACATATTTTAACCCTACTACCTATGACCTTTATGATTGTGAGCAAGACCTAACCTCTTTGGGCATCAGTTTCCTCATTTGTAAAATGAATAGGTTAGGCTAGGTAGCTTTATTTTTTTCCAATTAAAAACTTTCATTTTCTTTTCTTTTCATCTTCTCCCCCTCCATTTGGGAAAAAAGAAAGAAAAAACAAAACCATTGTAACAAATATACAAAATCAAGAAAAATATATTCCCTCATTAATCACAACCAAAAATGTATATGTCATTCTACATCTTGGGTCCACCTCTCCCAGTTCTCAATCTCTGATGCTAGTAATATTATAAAGTATTTTATCAATGAGAGTCATCATTATTACTAGCACAGGAGACCAAGTCCAAAGTCTGAGGATTTTAGTTTTAGTATGCGAGCAGTGGTTTAAGAAATCTTTTGTTTTGGGGCAGTTAGGTAGCAGAGTGAATAGAGCGCCCATCCTGGAGTCAGGAGGACCTGAGTTCAAATTCGATCTCAGACACTTAATAATTACCTAGGTGTGTGGCCTTAGGCAAGCCACTTAACCTCATTTGCCTTGCACAAACCTAAAAAAAAAATCTTTTGCTTTATGACAAGGAAAAGATTAAACTGATCAAAGACATTGAAAATTACTTGCCTAGATCATTACAACAGCTTCCCAACAGCTTCTTGCTTCTATTTTCATTCACATTCAATTTGATGATTTCACTTACCAACCCCAAACTTTCAATGGTTCCCTATTGTCTATTGAATAAAATTGATACTCATTAGGATAGAATGGGAGTCCTTTAAAAGTCTGTCCCTAACTTGCTTTCTCAACCTCATTTCTTTTGCTTTATGCTCCAGTCAAACTATTATTCATCATCCCCTAAACACAACTTACACTTGTTGACTTCCACATCTTTCCCCCTGGCACTTCCCATGCCTAGAATGCCCTGTCCCCTATCTAATTTAGTCAAACTCTATCCTTCTTTCAAGGCCCAATTCCTAGATGCCTCTACCATGAAACCTTTCCTGATCCTCTAAGCCCAAATGAATCTCTCCCTTCTACAAAGTCTCCTGATGCTTTGAATATTTCCTTTACTGGTTTGTTCTATTTTGTATGTGATTTTCCATTCTGACTAGATTATAAAATTCCACAATGGTGGGAACCATGTCATATTTATCTTTGCATTTGTTTGAGAACTTCATATAAAGATTTCTTGGAAATAGATTCCCAATTAATTGAAGTAAATGGCATACAGATGTATGGAACGTTTGCTCTGTGTTTTCCTGAGAAGTTATATTTACTATTTTCTCACTGATTTGCATAATTAATTTCAGAAATTTTGTTTCCTCAGGCAAAGAATCAAAATTACAGGAATTGAGTTGAGATGGATTTCCAACCTGGAGACTAATCCCGACTTGGAAAAGAATTTCCTCTACCATACATATCTTTCTAGTAACTATAGCTTTTGCGTGACTACCTCCAAGGAAGAATTTTACCAAAGAAATTCATTCTACTTTTGGATTGCTGTAATTATTAGAAAGTTTTGCCTTACTTCTAGTGTAAGTTTATCTTTTTGCAATTTTCACCCACATTGCTTCTCATTTGGACCTCTAGGTCAAGCAGAACTCTAAACCCCCCAAAACAGAGAAGTATTTTTTTTCTATTTTGAGTGATATTTTATTTTTCCATTTACATGCTATGAAAGTTTTTCAACATTCACCCATTGCATATTTATAAATTATAGATTTTCCTACCATCCTCCCTTCCTACCCCCCTCTGCTCAGCATCGAACAGTCTAGTAAAAGTTGTACAAACTAATTTGTGTTTAACATTGTTTACATATTGGTCATTTTGTATATGAGAAATTAGAAATAAGTGGAAAAGAAAGAAAACTATAAAATAAGAAGAAAAAACATGAGAGGTTTATAAAAAGTAGCATGGTATCCATCCAGATTCTGTGGGGCTTTTTTTGTTTCATTTTGTTTTCCTCTAGATGTGGACTGTGTTATCAGTAATAGATCCCTGGGAATTGTCCTAGATCCCTGAACTTCTGTGAGAAGCTGCATCCATCTTAGTTGGCTAACTCACAGTGTTATTAATATATATATATATATATATATATATATATATATATATATATATATATATATGTATATATTGTACTCTTGGTTCTTCTCCTTCATTCAGCATGAAATGGTGTAATTCTTTTTTTAAATTTATTTAAGGCAACACTGTTAAGTGACTTTCCCAAGGTGAGACAGGCAATTATTAAGTGTCTGAGGTTATATTTGAACTCAGGTCCTCCTGACTCCAGGGCTTGTGCTCTATCCACCATGCCACCTAGTTGCCCCATGAATTAGTGTAATTCTTTCCATGCTTCTCTAAAGTTCTACCATTCATGATTTCTTATAGAGCAATAGTACACTATAACATTCATATACCATAATTTGTCTAGTCATTCCCCAACTGATGAACATTCCCTCTTTTTCCAATTCTTTGCAGGTGTTAACTATAATTCCCTTAAACTAAAAATGAAATAACAAAGTTAATAAATGACGTTTAATTCTCTAAGATCTTACCAAACCCATGGTTGGGTGGCATCCTTATGAACACCAACCTTGTCACAAAATTTTGGGGAAGCAATTTATACAAAATTCACAAAGAGTCATGAAACTTTTAGCAATTAACCAATCAGGTTACACATTTGTATGTCATTGATTACTTTGATGATTATCCAAAAGTCCATAAGATCTGTTTCTGCATCAAAACTGACAAGATCCAATTTGTCCCAGGATCACTGTTTCCTCTTTACCAAAGAGTCAAAAAGATAAAAATTCATCTCTTATCTCGATTTTTCTTCCTGTCTTCTCTGGATGGCCTTTCATCTGATTGTTATGCATACAGAGCTTTCCCCTCCTATCTATCTCAAAGAACAGACCTGGTGGGGGGGGCAGAGGTAAACATCCCAAAACCTACAGTCCTCAATTAGAGGTTATAGAACAACTTTTAATCAGAAATATAGAGGTCAAGAAATATTAATAAACTTTAAAGAATAATAGATTAAAACACAGGACAGTCTTTAAGATACTTGTGGGCACCAATCATGACCCATCCTCCTTCTGTCTTTCTTTTTTTCCAGGTTAAACATTAATAATTTATTGGTTTTCAGTTGACTGTAATTTGAGACACTTTAATATTTGAGTTTTTCTGCCCAACACTCTCTTTACAATAGTGAAATTATCTATAAACTGAATGCACTGTTTTATGGCAAGACAATGAGTTTTGGTGCCATACCAATAATTATTCCATTACATATGTATTTGACAAGTCCAAATTTTTCACAAGTTCTCCTCTTAAAAAAAGAGATACTTCATATTTAAATTATATAAGCTGAATTGGATAATTTTGTATCTGCATCCTATTGACAAGAGGTTGTGTCAAAGATCCCTTTGGAAATTGAATGAAATTTGTGGATTACTTCTCATAATAATGTTTTGAAATGACTAAAATAAAATACATAGGATTATAAAAGAAATCATTTATCTTCAAATACAGTTACAAAATTCTTTAAAATTAATTCATAGACCTAGGTTAAGAACTCATGGTCTACAAGCTCCAACTAATTGATATTGTAAGGTGCCCACTGAGTAATTAGTTCTCCAATGAATTCAACAGTGAAGTACTTTTCAACCTGTCTGGAAAAGATTCACAGATGAAGTACTTTTCAACCTGTCTGGAAAAGATTCACAGATTCACAGGCTTCCTAACTAAAGAGTCCTAAGGATGGGGGGTGGGGGTGGGGGATATCTCAGAAAACAGTAAATGTATTCAAGAAATCAACAGGTATTTATAAAACACTTCTATGTGCCAGAGACTGGACTATAAGACCTGGGGAAATAAAGATAAAGCAAAGGTAGTCTCCGCCCTCAAGAAACTTGCATTCTAACAAGGCAAACATATATGTCAGAATGCACAAGACACATACAGAATAGATTGAAGCTGACCTAAGAGGGAGTGATACGAGACAACCTGATGTCTCCTGGTTGCCTTAGAATTGCCTATGCTACTAACTCTGGTTAACACAGATGGAATTAGGTCCCCATTTTTCTTTAACTTAATAGTTTTTCAGCATTTTCACATTTTCTGCTCTGGATATGAGCCCTATTTAATAATGAATGGGATATCTCCATATATATTATCTGATAGTGGTTGGACCCCCATTGTGTGTTTGCCCTTGTTGTCTATGCCTTTAGCCTGTGTCCCCAGGAACAGGGAGCACTTCACAAAAAGGGCAGTCTATATGTAAGCACATACTTGGAATGATATCTTAGGGTAGGATTGTCTTTTTCTGAATATCAAGGCTCCCTCTTCTATCCCTGAATTAAACTAAAAAAAGGCATCCTCTTGAAAGATAACTGCCTGATTAAAATGTATGGACAGATTACCTAAGGATTCTGTTCCCCCATTAAAAACTAGAGAAGTCACCCTTTATCTGCTCTC
Source organism: Macrotis lagotis (assembly GCF_037893015.1). NCBI lineage: Eukaryota > Metazoa > Chordata > Mammalia > Peramelemorphia > Peramelidae > Macrotis > Macrotis lagotis. Next base: position 733,557,367 of record NC_133658.1, read on the forward strand.
CAGGCAATTTATTTGAATTGTAAAGAATTAACAGACTCTCAAATGAACAGAAAAGATGATCTAATCAAGACTGCTAATAAGGTTTGCTTAAATATTAGCTGGGAATATAGTACATTTTAAAAAGAGCATGCCTAAATGTATCATCTTCAGAAAGAAATTTAAATTAAATGAAAAATAGGAGAGCTATTTTTACCAGCCAGAAAAATCTGCTTTTTCAAAAATAAAGAATAAGGAAAGCTCTCTGAATATATTAGTTCAATTAGCCAACTTGTACTTATGGTTTCAAGCCTTAGCAGTTTTTGGAATCTTTTCATAATTTCAACATTATTCATGCTTTTTTATTATTAAAAATGAGAATTTAAAACCCTTCCATGAGAGCTACTATACTCTTAAAGGCTGTATAAGATAGATTTGAAAATATTGTTGTAAAGCACATTATAATCAAATTTATCTAAATAGCAAAATGATTTCTTCATTCAGTCAGAAGGCTTATAAGGTTCTTTCCTGATAAATTTTGGACAGAAGAATTCCAAGGTGATAATTAAAAAAATCTGGAGCCCCATGATGGTCATTTAAAGCATTTCTCCTTTTCTCTCTCTGACAGCATTTCTCTGTCTTTTTCTGGAAGCTTCCATAACCCAAGTTTATACTCTCTAGTGATCTCTCTCAACCATTTTCCTTGGTCATAAATCATAGGATCATAATAGATTCAAAGATTTAGACCTGGAACACACCTTAGAGGTATTTATTGTAATCTAAATATCCCATTTTACAGATGAGAAACTGGAACCCAGAGGTTAAGCAATTGACTAAGTAAAAAAGATAGTTAGCTACAGAGGTGGGATTTAGACAAAAAATCTACTAACCAGTGAATCAATACTTTTAGTGTTATACTATATTGCTTCTGGGTAGGTAATGAGAATTTTTTCTTTTCAGTTTTTCTTAGCAGATATGTTTTTTTCAACAGTGGCAATAGCACTGAACCATATGTGAGTCCCACCAAGGTGACTATTCGAAATGAGGGAATGACTGAGCAAATTGTATATATATAATTATTAAAGAATACTATTATAAGAAATTGTAACATCAATTGTTTTAGAAAAACATGGATAGACTTACATGAATTAATGAACAGTGAAATGAGCAGAACCAGGAGAATGTTGTATATAGCAACAGCAATATTGTTTTAAGAACAACTTTGGGGGCAGCTAGGTGGCATAATGAATAGATTTCTGGCCCTGGAGTCAGGTGGTCCTGAATTTAAATCTAACCTTAGACACTTACTAGTTACCTACATGTATGACCTTAGGCAAGTTACTTAACCCCATTGCCTTGCAAAACCCTTAAAAAAAAAAGAACAACTTTGAATGATTAAGTCATTTGATTATTACAAGTACCCAAAGTAACTACAAGGGACCATGAAGGAAGATGCTTATTTGAATCCAGATAAAGAACTGATATATATAATATATAATATATATATAAAATGCTCTTCCATATATATATATGTATATATATATATATAAATGCTCTTCCATATATATATATATATATATTTATATATACACATATCTGTGGCTATTGATAGCCATCTCTAGGGTAGGGGAGGGGGGAGGGAAGAAAAAATGGAAATAAAGTTACATAATAAATTTTTCCTATAATTAATAGGAATAACAAATTGTCCATAATAGATTTACATTTTCATATATAATCATCTTTTATATATTTTACTATGTTACAGAAATACTTACTTTAATTCTTAAGATCAGAATAAAACATTTTTAAATGAAAAAAGAAACAAACAAGCAAACAAAAAGGACAACCACCCATCCTTTGTGAAGGCTTTTCTAAAATTTCATGCCATTTAAGACACATCGATCAGCAATAATAACAAAGATGTATTTCATGTTTGCTATATTCATAACTTCATGCTAGATAGCATGGGATAGTCTAAAAAGGGAATCCCTCCTGCCCCGATACACCTGCAATACAAAAAAAAATGTTAATATGAAGTACTACATTCAATTATAGGTATTATATTATATGAAAGCTATTTTATGCATGATCAGATCAGTGAGGAGACTCAAGTTCATGGTATCTGACTATCACATAAAGAAGTGGGCCATGTTTGACCTGAAGAAGGGAAGACTTGGGGAATGGAAAGATAGCATAATAGCCATCTTAAGATATTTGAAAGAAGGTACATGGAAGATTTTGGTTCTTTTGCTCTGAGGAAAGAATTAAGAACCAGAGGGTGAATTTAGAAAAAAGGTAGAGAGAAAATCAGAACTTCCAGCCCAGATGGTAGAGAGAAGGCAGGGACTGTCCTAAGGTCTCCTGGATTTCCCTCAGAACTATTATGAATCAAGCCTCTTAACAGAATCTAGATCCACAAAACCCATCTACCAATAAGATCTTCTTCAGGGGAATGTGGGTGAGCCGGGGCAAAGAGCAGAAAGCCAGTTCAGGGGAGGCAGGGTGAGGTCCCAGGACTAACCTGAGAACAGCCATGGAAGCTTTGGTTGTGTGAGTGGCAGGTAGGAGAGCTCCAGAGTGTGACTAGCCATTGATTTGGTCAGATCAGCTGGTCTGGAAGACCAGGGCCACAAGTCCAGTATTTTCAGTGGGATTTCCTTGTTTCCAGTTGAGTCTCACCCGCCCCCCCCCCAGCCCCAGCCCTGTAGGTCAAAGTGATTCTCCTCAGAACAAGCACAGTAACAACCACCCCACCCCACCCCACGTGAGGTGTGGGCAACAGATCTTTCTTAGTACTGAATGAAGAATAAGGAGATTAACTGTATAGCCTGAGGGTCCAGCCCACATTGTTCAAGGATAATCCAGACCTTGTTTCCCCACCCCCACCCTCTCCCCCAGGCCTAGGGAGTAGGCCACAAGTCAAAGTCACAAACATTCCAAAGAAAGTGTCTAGCACCCCCTACTGGCTGGCCCACTTGGAGTTATTAAGCCCAGTGAGCAATGCCTCTAAGGATTTCAATGTCAAATTTCTGTGAACTAGCCCCTTCCCTAACACAAGCTCCCAGGAAAATAAAAAAAAGACAGTGGAAAGGGGGTCCATTGAAAGTTACCTCAAAGACAAAGATCCTATCTCAGAGAGACCTAGAACTTCTGAGGACAATATGAATTGGTCTCCAGCACAGAAAGACTTCTTACAAGAGATCAGTAAGGAGTTTAAAAAATCAACTGGAGAAGTGCAAAAAGAAAATAATTCTCTCAAACCATAATTGGGCAAATGGAAAACTCCTTCAAAAATAGAATTAAACAATTGGAAAAGGAGTTGCAAAAGTTAAATGAAGAAAATTCTTCTAAAGCAAATTGAAATCTGTGGAAACTAATGATTTCATGAGGCAACAAGAATCTGTTAAAACCAAAAACTGAAAAAATAGAAGAAAACATAAAATATCTTTGGCAAAATGACTGACCTAGAGAATACATCCAGAAGAGACAACTTAAGAATAATTGGGCTTCCTGAAAACATTGAGGATAAAAAAAAAAAGTCTGGTTTGATATTTCAGGATTTAGTGAAGGAAAATTACCCTGATATCATGGAATCAGAGGGTAAAATAGTTTTTGAAAGGATACATCGATCCCCTCCTGAAAGGGATTCCAAAATGAAAATACCAAGGAATATTGTGGCCAAATTTCAGAACTATCAGGTAAAAGAGAAAATCCTGCAAACAGCCAGAAAGAAAAATTTAGATACCAAGAGCCACAGTAAGGATTACACAGGACCTGGCTGCATCAACATTATGAGATAGAAGGGTGTGAAATGTGATATTCAAAGAGATAGGAAGCTTGGAATGCAGCCAAGAATTCACTGTCCTGCAAAACTGAGCCTTCTCTTCCAGGGGAAATGATGGACATTTAACAAAATAGGAAAATTCAAATATTTCCTGATGAAAAGACCAGAACTAAATAGAAAATTTGGACTTCAAACAGTAGAGTCAAGAGATACACGAAAACGGGGTGGCTAGGTGGCGTAGTGCATAAATCACTGGCCTTGAAGTCAGGAGTACCTGGATTCAAATCCAGTCTCAGACACTTAATAGTTACCTAGCTGTGTGGCCTTGGGCAAGCCACTTAACCCCATTTGCCTTGCAAAAAGAAAAACCTAAAAAAAAAAATAGTGATTGAAGAGATACATGAAAAGGTTAAAAATGGAAAAAAACCCCTACTATCCCATAAGATGAAACTGGCTATATCACTACCTGGGAGAAAGACTCTAATAATTCTCAAGAATTGTAACTCTATTAGAGAGAAGTAATGGACACTCGTGACTTGTCCATGACTGATAAAATGATTTTTTAAAAATCTCCTTATAAAAGGGGGGGGGGGACAATAAAGAGACAGGAGGATGGAGGAGACTGAATGGGATAAATCACATTACAGGAAGAAGTACAAAGAATGTATTGCAATAGAGGGGAAAGAAGGGAGGAGGTGAGAACTGCCTGAATCTTTTATTAGATTTGGCTCAGAGAAGGATTAACATACACACACTCAGTTAAGTTTAGAAATTTATCTTACCTTTCAAATATTAAGAGGGGAAAGGGGGAGGGGAGAAGGAAGGGAAGGGAAGGAAGCAAGGGCAAAGGGAAAGGGGAAAGAAAGGGTTGGGAAGTTGGATATAAGAGGACAAATACATATTTAGAAGCAAAAAACTGGAAAATATGGATAAGGTGAAAAAAGGGGAAAATACAAATGGAGGGAAGATAGCATGGAGGGCAATAAAGAGTTAGTAATTATAGCTTTGAATGTGAATGGGATGAACTCTCCCATAAAACATAAGTGAAGGGGCAGCTAGGTGGCGTAGTGGATAAAGCACCAGCCCTGGAGTCAGGAGTACCTGGGTTCAAATCTGGTCTCAGACATTTAATAATTACCTAGCTGTGTGGCCTTGGGCAAGCCACTTAACCCCGTTTGCCTTGCAAAAACCTAAAAAACAAAGAGAGAGAAAACATAAGTGAATAGCAGAGTGGGTAAAAAATCAGAATCCTACAATATGCTGCTTACAAGAAATTCCTTTGAAGCAGAGACATACATACAGAGTAAAGGTAAGAGGTTGGAGCAGAATATATTTTGCTTCAGCTGAAGTGAAAAAGGCAGGGGTAGCAATCCTCATCTCAGGCAAAGCAACTGCAAAAGTAGATCTCATTAAAAGAGATGAGGAAGGAAACTGTATTCTCCTAAAAGGTACCATAAACAATGAAGCAATTTCAATACTACATATGTATGTACCAAGTGGTTTAGCATCTAAATTCTTAGAGGAGAAGCTGAATGCATTACTGGAAAACATAGACAGCAAAACTCTACTGGTGGGAGATCTCAACCTCCCTTTCTTAAATTTAGATAAATCTAAACATAAAATAAATAAGAAGGAAGTGAAGGAGATAAATAGAATATTAGAAAACCTAGACATGATTGACCTTTGGAGAAAATTGAATGGGGATTGAAAGGAATATACTTTTGTTCTGCAGTACATGGCACCTACACAAAAATTGACCATGTACTAGGGCATAAAAACCTAATTATCAAATGCAGAAAGGCAGAAATAGTGAATACTTCCTTCTCAGATCATAATGCAATAAAAATCACATGCAATAATGGTCCATGGAGAGACAGACCCACAACTAATTGGAAACTAAACAACCTCATTTAAATAATGAGTAGATCAAACAACAAATTATAGATAGAATTAATGATTTCATCCTGGATAATGACAACAGCAAGACAACATACCAAAATTTATGGGATACAGCTAAGGCAGTTATTAGGGGATATATTATATCTTTAAATGCTTACATGAATGAAATAGAGAAAGAGGAAATCAATGAAGTAAGCATGCAACTAAAAAAATTAGAGAAAGAAGTTAACCCCCCCCAATTAAATATCAAATTAGAAATTCTAAAACTTAAAGGAAAAGTTAATAAAATCAAAATCAAGAAAACTAATGAATTAATAAATAGAACCAAGAGTTGGTTTTATTAAAAAAACCAATAAAATTGATAAGCCTTTGGTTAATTTGATTAAAAAGATAAGAAAACTTAATATCATAAATGAAAAAGGTGAACTCACCATCAATGAGGAGGAAATTAAAGTAATAATTTGGAATTATTTTGCCAATAAATTTGGCAACTTTTTGCCAATACATTTGATAATCTAAGTGAAATGGATGAATACTTACAAAAATATAAGTAGTCCAGGTTAAATGAAGAGGAAATTAAATACCTAAATATCCCTATCTCAGAAAAAGAAATTCAACAAGCCATCATTGAACTCCCTAATTAAAAATCTCCAGGGCCAGATGGATTCACAAGTGAATTCTAGCAAACATTTAAGGAACAATTAGTCCTAATTCTATATAAACTCTTTGGAAAAATAAGTGAAGACTGAACTCTGCTTAACTCCTTCTATGATACCGATATTGTGCTGATACCTAAACTAGGAAGTGTCAAAGCAGAGAAAGAAAATTATAGACCAATTTCTCTAATGAATAATAATAATAATGATAATAATAATAATGAATATGGATGCAAAAATCTTAAATAAAGCAAATTAGCAAAGTGATTACAGCAATATCACTAATATAATACACTATGACCAAGCAGGATCTATCCCAGGAATGTAGAGTTGGTTCAATATTAGGAAAACAGTTAGTAAAATTGACTGTATCAATAACAAACCTAACAAATTATAGTATTATCTCAATAGATGCTGAAAAAGGCCTTTGAAAAAATACAATGCCTATTCCTACTAAAAACATTAGAGTGTAGGAATAAATGGATTACTCCTTACAATGATAAGCAGAATCTATCTGAAACCATCAATCACTATATGCAATGGGGATAAGCTAGAGGCATTCCCAACAAGATCAGAGGTGAAACAAGGATGCCATTATCACCACTACTATTTAATATTGCATTAGAAATGATAGCTTCAGCAAAAAGAGAAGAAAAATAAATTGAAAGAATTAGAATTGTGAAGGAAGAAACAAAACTCTCACTCTTTTCAGATGACATGATGGTATACCTACAGAATCCTTAAAAATCATCTAAAAAACTACTAGAAACAATGAAACTTTAGGAAAGTCACAGGATATAAAATAAACTCCCATACATCCTCAACATTTCTATAAATTACTAGCAAGATACAGCAGCAAGAGCTAGAAAAAGAAATCCCATTCCAAGTAACTTCAGACATTATAAAATACTTGGGAGTCTACCTGCCAAGGCAGACTCAGAAACTATGAAACTACAAAACATTTCTCATATAAATAAAATCAGATTTAAATAACTGGGCAAATATTAACTGCTCATGGATAGGTTGAGGTAATATAATAAAAAATGACAATTCTACCTAAATTAAACTACATATTTAGTGCCTTATCAATCAAACTTCCAAAAATTACTTTAATGAGCTAAAAAAATTTGTTACTAAATTCATATGAAGAAACAAAAAGTCAAGAATATCCAGGGATTTAATAAAAAAAAGGCAAATGAAGGTTGCTTTGCCTTGCCAGATCTAAAATTATATTATGAAGTATCAGTCATCAAAACTGTCTGGTACTGGCTAAGAAATAGAGATAGGAGGAAATGATTACAGTAATCTGCTGCTTGATAAACTCAAAGAGTCCAGATTCTGGGATAAGAACTCTGTCTTTGATAAGAACTGTTGGGAATTAGGACGTTAGTATGGCAGAAACTTGGTTTAGACCAACATCTCATACCCTATGCCAAGATAAGATCAAAATGGGAACAGGATTAAGGCATAAAAGACAATATTATAAACAAACTAGGAGATCAAGGGAAGCAGTTTATGACCAAGGAAGAGATGGAAAACATCATTAAAAACAAACTAGATAATTTTGATTTACATTAAATTAAAAAGCTTTTGCATAAACAAAACCACTCTAAACAAGATCAAAAGAAAGGTAGTAAATTGGGAAACAATTTTTACAACTAGTATTTCTGACAAAGGACTCATTTCTAAAAATATGTAGAGAACTGAGTCAAACTTATAAAAAAAGCCATTCCCCAATTGACACATTGTCAAAAGCAATTTACAGATGACAAAATCAAAACTATCCAAAATCATATGAAAAATTGCTCTAAATTATTACTGATTAAAGAAATTCAAACTAAAGCATCTCTGAGGTACCACCTCACATCTCTCAGATTGACCAATATGACCAGAAAGTACAATGATCAATATTAGAATGGATATGGGAAATCTGGGACACTAATAACATTGTTGGTGGACCTGTGAACTGATCCAACCTTTCTGGAGAGCAATTTGGAATTATGCCCAAAGGGTAATATTTGATCCAGCAATACCACTATTGGGTCTATACCCTGAGGAGATCACAAAAAAAGGTAAAAACATCACTTGTACAAAAAATATTCATAGCAGCTCTGTTTGTGGTAGCAAAGAATTGGAAATCAAGTGAATGTCTATCAGTTGGGAAATGACTGAATGAATTGTGATATATGAATGTTATACAAACAGTATTGTTCTATTAAAAAGCAAGAAGGATGGGATTTCAGAGAAGCCTGAAAAGACTTACATGAATGGATGCTGAACAAGATGAGTAGAATCAGAAGAACATTGTATTCAGTAATGGCAACATGGGGTGATGATCAACCTTGATGGACTTGCTCATTTCATCAGTGCAATAATCACAGAAAATTTTAGGGTATCTGCGATGGAGAATACCATCTGTATTCAGAGAGAGAACTGTGGAGTTTAAACATTGATCAAGACTTATTACCTTCAATTTTTTTAAAAAACTGTCTTATATGCTACATAATTTTGCAATCTCTAATATTTTATTTTCCCCTCAAGGATATGATTTCTCTCTTAACACATTCAATTTTGATCAATGTATAGCATGAAAACGATGTAAAGATTATCAGACTGCCTTCTGTTGGGAGGAGATGGGGGGTGGGAAGGGAAGCTGGGGCAAAAATTGTAAAATTCAAAACCTTTCAAAAGTGATTGGTAGAAACTTCTATTGTATATAATTGGAAAACAAAACACACACAAATGCACATATGAATTAAAAAGGTAGAGTTGAGCACCCGATCAGAAAAACTTCAATGAGCATTTTATCGACTGCTTAATATGTGTCAGTACTGTGCTAAGAACTAGACATATAAAAGAAAAGGCAAAGCCCTCGAGGAGCTTGCATTACAAAAATAGAATGAATGAGTTGCATTGACAGGAGTGGATTTACCCTCTAGTCTTTACATGAAGACTAGATGATGACTTGTTAGAGATTTCTGTTCTGGTTCAGGATAGGTAAGTTTGCCTTTGAACTCTCTTCTTGCTCTGAGTTTCTGTTAAGTGCATTCATAAGAGAGTTATAAAGAAATGACTGTTTTCATGATATAGTAGAGTAATGATGTCAAATTCAAAAATGAGAGTCACTATACCTTACATTAAAACTCATACAGACTGTATATTGATTTACAAAATCATGTATTGGAGCAGCTAGGTGGCACAGTGGATAAAGCACTGATCCTGGAGTCAGGAGGACCTTGAATCAAATCCTTCCTCAGACTCTTAATAATTGTCTAGCTGTGTGACCTTGGGAAAATCACTCAATCCCACTGCTGCAAATAAATAAAATTAAAAAAAAGAAAATCATATATCAACATTATTTGTGTTTATTGTATTTTATCTGTTTTGTTAAATATTTCCCAATTATACTTTCCTCTGGTTCAGGTCACATTCAGGAATATTGTAGGTCCCATGTGACCAAAGGTGTTTGATGCCTTTGCTTTTGGGTAAATAGAGAGAGAGATGGTATATGATTTTTGGAATTGGTGATTGCATTGGGCATAGGAATAGGTTTTAACCAACCAGAGTAGGAGATCTCCCTATCCAAAAGAACAAGATGAAGATTGAGGCACTGGACCATTGATTCTAGGTATTAATGTAGTGTTTGCCAAAAAGAAAACAATCAGATCCAAGAGGTGAAATCTTCCTAACTAGCCTTGTTATAACATAGTGTGTCTATAATGCATTTCTTCAATTACATGAATGAGGCCAAGAGGCTGATAACAATTGCACAGATTGCTGAATGATTAATGAAATTATAATAATATGATTCAATAGCCACAGTCATTTATTAATATTAAACATGGCTTGGTAATGGAAAATAATGTTGTTCTGCTTGTGTCATCTTTTCTCAGAAATGTTTTAATCTCTTCATAGTTTCAACAGAAGTCAGAAGATAGGGCTTACAAGTTATCTTTTGACAATTTTATCTCTTTATACTCCCAATCTTCTTATTGATTCCTATGCCAAATCCTCTTTCAAAACCATTTTATACTTGTATCTGTGATCCATTATCCCCATATGTCTAGTACTTTTCCTTAATATCATGGAGTTTTAGGGTTGAAAAGGAGATCTAGGAGTTCACTTAATTCAACATCTCCTAAATAACTTAGAATTGGGAACATAGTACAAAATCCATAAATACTGATTTAGGGTATCCAGAAAGAAGCAAGAAAGATTCTAAAAGGGCATCTCAGAGATCTTGGTCTGATGTTATTCAACATTTTTTTAAAACTTGCCAGATCTTCAGATGACTCAAAAACTAGGAAAGATAGCTAATATGACAGGTGCAAGCTCTAAAAAGACCTGACTTGAAAAGATAGAATTTAACTGAAATCAATGTAAAACTTAAAGACTTATATGTAAACAAAGCATAATGGTTGCCTTGCAGTCAGGAAACTTTGAGCTCATGTACTGCTTCTGACAAATAGAAGCTGTAGGTTCAACATACTAACCTTAGGTAACTTTCTAAGTAAGACGCCCCAGTTATATTTTTTTTTTTGGTAAATAATTCTTCCAAATTAAGGGTTGTCAGCAAAAATCACAGTTCTAAACAAACAAACCAAAAAATTTAAGTCTTAACACTTGGATTCAAAAATCAATTTTCTAATATAAGATGTATAGGAAAATATAGAAGTTTTAGAAAGTATTTAAAAGAATTATAGACTTATATGGGTTAAGGAAAGGAATGTAAAATTTAGGAAAACTATAGCAAGTAGGAGAGATGCCCAGATGGCAGTTTGTTTTAAAAAGGCCCCATTTAATAGACTGTAAGTCCAATATGAATCAGTCATGTGATATAGGCAGCTAAAAAACAAAACCCAAATAAATATTATCTTGAACAGCATCAAGAGAGCCAGTATGAACAGTACTAAGGAAGTGATGATCCTGGTTCCTTTTTCCCTAGTCAGATCTCATTTAGAATAGTCTGGAGGTTGCATTATAGGAAAGTTATTGATAAATTGGAGAATATCCAGAGGAACCAATCAGGATAGCTACTGCAAGAAAATCCCAGGGGATTTTCAAGCAAAATCTAAATGACACTTTTTTGTTCTATTAAAGAGAGAATTCTCTTTCAGACAAGGGTTGGGCTCAATGACCTCTCCAATTCCTTTCAACTCTAATATTCTATGAAATCTTCAACCATCTCAGAAACAGAGACAGTTCTCAGAAACAGTTTCTGAGAAGCAGAGAAACAGAAAAAGAGGGACTAATTTGCAACAAAAGAGGAAAATTATACCTATTTTCATATCTCACCAATATATAATCAGTATTTTCAGAACATTTATCAAATTTGATGTTTTAGAGAAATACAGCTTGAATCAAAGTAGTCTTACATCAAATGAAATAAGATAGTTCTACTGTCATGGTTTGTGAACTTTCATTTTGCTATTTTTAAAAATATTTTTTATTCTGAACTTAACAGTTAATAGCAAATGAAAAAATACATAACAGCACAAAAAAGAGGATTATACATGAGCCTGTGAATTTCTGTTATATATGGTCTGTTTTTCATTTTGCTTTCCAGAATGCCTGGACCAATTCACAACTGCACCAGGAGTGTATTAGTGAGTCTGTTTTCCTGCAGCTCCTCATTTTCCTATTTTTTTCAACTTTAATCAATCTGATCAGTATGAAATGGAATTTGAATTGTTTTAAATTGCACTTCTCTAATTATTAAAAATTTAGATAATTTTATGTAGTTTCTGCTAACCTGGATTTCTTCTGTTTTTGAACTGCCTTTTCATATTTTCATCATTTATTTTTTTTTAATTTTATTTATTTAAGGCAATGGGGTTAAGTGACTTGCCCAAGGTCACACAGCTAGGCAATTACTAAGTGTCTGAGACTGGACTTGAACTCAGGTCCGCTTGACTCCAGGGCTGGCACTCTTTCCACTTCACCACCTAGCTGACCCCATCATTTATTTTTAAGGGATGACTACATATTTTAATAAGTTCTTTATATATTTTAGAAATGAGATTCTTATCAGAGAAAATTGCTGAATAGTCCAACTATCCTTCTGATTGTAACTACATTGATTAAACTGACAACTGTATTTATTTGTGCAGAAAGATTTTTTAATTTTAATAAAAATTATCTCTTTTTATCTTCTATCACTCTCTCTAACTCTTGTTTGGTTATGAACTAGCTCTTCCCCTATCCATAGTCCTGGCCAAGTCAAGAAACACTTATTAAGTGCCTATTATGGTTCAGTCATTGTGTAAAGTGTTGGGGATATAGAAAAAGGCAAAAGGTAGTTCTCGCTCTCAAGGAACTTACAGTCTAATGGGAGAGACACATAAAAACAACTATGCAAGATAAATTGGAGATCATCAGAAGCATTTCCTTACTCTTCTATATTGTTTATCATGTTATTTTTTATAGTCAATTAATATACTCATTTAAACCTTATCTTGCTATATGATGTAAAATGTTGGTCTATGGTTAGTTTCTGCCATCTTGTTTTTCAATTTTCCCAGCAGTGGCTATAAAATAATAGTTATCTCAGTAAAGCCCCTACATTTTTAGTTTTATTTAACATTATGCTGCTGTGATCATTTGCTTCTTGATATTCCCTATTAACCTCTTTACTTTTTTTAAACCAGTCTAATTGATGGCTGTTTATTGCTTTGGACTGCCATAATTTCTGATCTGGTGCTGCTAGGGCTATCTTCTTTCCCACTTTTTTCCCATTTTTTCCTTGAGATTCTTTACTTTTTGTTTCTTCATATGAATATTGGTAGTTTTTCTAGCTCTATAAAGTAATTCATTTGAAGTTTGATGGATATGGAACTGATTAAATAAGTCTCTTTAGACAATATTTTAATTTTTGTAATAGTATCTCAGTTAATCCATGAGTAATTTATATTTCTCCAATTATTTAGGTCTTTTTTCATAAAGAGTGCTTTGTACTTATATTCAAGGCTTAAATCCCTATCCACCAAATACCAGTTCCACAATGAAGATATAAAATATAAGTAATAAAAAACAAAATAAAACAAAAGTTGAGAGCAAAACTAAAATCAGAGTAAGTATATATAGGAGAATAATATATACAATACAGTATAAAGGAGTTCTCCCATTAAGATCAAGATAATTCAATTTAACCAAGAGAGAGAGCTCCAGATCTCACCCATGGGAAATTCCCTGAAATCTCTGGTGCAGTCTAGAGATAAGGACATGATAAAGGCTGGTAGTTCCTCATGTCAGCTTCTTCCCACAGTAGAGGGTGAGTATCATTTATCTTTCTTCTTGAAACTGGAAGAAAGAAATTCCCAAAGCAACTGAAGAGTTTGAAAAGTCAAGAAGTAAAGACCTTACAAGTCTGAAGCAACCCTTCACTCATATAGATGCTTAGCATAGATCTTTATCAATTAAAAAAGAAAATCCCATCCCAGTGGGCTTTGGGGCTCCATTCCACATGAAATAACCATATATATTGCCATCCAGAGTAAATTTATTTCCTATTCTGCTAAAATGTTTTCTTGTGCTAAAAATAAAGAAATCCCAGCAATACTTAGATTTTAGAGCTGGAAAGTAAACTTTTCAGTCTCAATTTCCTCTTCTATAAAATAAGAATAATAATGGAAACTGTCTCACTGAATTGTTGTAAGGAGCAAATGAAATAATATATGCCAAGCACTTTGCAAACCTTTACAAATCTAGAAATTCTGATGGTATTATAATTTTACCACTAAGGACATTGAGACTCTTAAAAAATTAAGGAACAACCTTGAAGTAAGTCATATGGGCAGTAGTAAAAGAACAAGGATCTGAGCTCCAGGTTTCTGATGTTAAGCCAAGTGCTTTCTCTGCCTTCCACAGAAAAAAATACTAGAATTTTTAAAAAAACTATCAAGAAACTAGAAAATATTGTCATTTCATCTTCAGGGACCAAATATTTGTAGTTCTTGGAGAGGACATTTCATGTATATAGCCCAACCAATTCTTAGTTCTTGAAACATGTCACATTTCTTTATTTTATAATATTAATTTTTCCTATCATCTGGATCTGTGATTTCTTGTTGACAGAATTTCCCTGCCTGGGGGGGGGAGGAAATTTTCTCTACTAATTAATAAATATTCTGCAATTTACAGACTTTAATATCTGTCCAGACACTAACAGACTTGCCCAGGATTCCATGATCAGTTTATATCAGAAGTACATCTTAAATCAAGGTTACACTAAATAAAGCCTGACTTCTATCCATTGTGCCACATTACTTCACCTTTTTATTTTATAAATTTTATTTTATTCAGGAAGAAAATGATTGGAGATTCACTTACAGTTCTCTGGTAGTATAAACTGAACCCAGGGAGTGAATCGCCACTCACGGTGGGATATACAGCCCCTGGTGTAGCTCCAACATTCTTCAGTCCTTGCCTGCTAGCCAAACAGGAAAAATTTCAAAATGACTTCCTGTTGTCTTACTGCTAGTGATTCAGATCTGACATTAGCATCCAGAAATTCCAGTTAGAAGATGAAGTCATTTCAAATCCTTCCTTAGTGATAAATTTTGTGAATATGTGCTCAATTTTAGATACTTTGATATTGAAATGAAGCCTCTTTTTTTTGAGATCTGAGACTTCTTTTTCCTGCCTTTACTGAGCATCAGACTAATCAGAAAGGAAAATGATACTGTATTCTGGGGTTTGGCTAAGGCTCTTCTCATTGGTAGAAAATGACTAATGGATGTTGAATGTAGAGTGTTTAGTTATTCTCCACCAATGAAAAGAGTTTTTTGGTAAATGAACTTGAGTCTGTAGTAACACCACAAAGTGTACCCCTGTCAAAACAGGGAATGTGGCTACGTTTAAGCAAATTATCTACAAATGCAGCCTTTCTTTATAGACCTAAAGAGATATCCTGTATTTGACAGAAGCAATTGAGAGAGCTTCATTCAGAATACAAATACACCCACATTTTCACTTGCTAAAAAAATGGAAAGAGGAGAATTATTCTATATGCAAACAATCTCAAAAGCAGGTGATTTGGTTTCAATTGCACCATTTTATGTATCTTCTAATACATGGAAAGCCTAACTTCCTAATTATTATTAATATATAATACATTGCTAAAACAATCTAACAACTCTTCTGGGTTCTGTAGCTCCAGTCTTCCTCTCAGCATGCCAGAATATTTTTATAGATTGTGAAGGAAGAACTGTGTATGTGGGGGGAGGGGTTCACTTTGAAAGTCTAAGTTACTATTCATAAGTTATCTCCAAAATAGCTAATTAGGTTCCATAGTTACTATGGATTCCCTTTTGGTGAAAGCCATGAATAATGTGGGTTTTCTTGCAAAAGTTTCTATCAATAAAAACCATAATAATTAAAATAATATAGAGTCCCTATCAATTAAAGTCATGAAAAATGTAAACCAAAATTAAGGTAAGCCAAAAAAAAGCACATTGAGCAGGACATGATTTGGACATGGTATATGTTCAGCCTTGTATGTCTGAAATTCCAGTTCAAACAGCACTGATAGGGCATCCAAGTGTCTAGGACCCAAGTCTAGTGCTGAGCAGAGTAAAACCCAAAATATCAACCAGTCCACACTAACATATTAAATGACTCCTCTTCCCTGGTGTCTGATTTCTATAATTACCACAGGAATTTTGGGGGTCTTCAGTGGAGATACAAGATGTCACCTGGAGGCTGCCTCAGACTGCCCTGATGTGAGTATCTCACTTTGATTATTGACCTACTTGTGTAACCAAACTGGAGCTCCCCAGCCTCTTTCTTCAGTATCATGTTAGATCCTTGTTTGGGGAAGCCTTGCCCCACTGAATGGTATTTGGGACTGTCAGCTTTTGTACTCTTCTCTGGAACTAACTGATAGACTCAGGTGAGTTTTTTGTTTTGTTTTATTTTGTTTTTTCATGGCCTACAACCAAGCAATCTGTAAGCCAACCTGTCAACGTTACTTGTGAGTACCTGTTCTCTATTCTTGGCACTTGTTTGAGGCATAAAGTAGAAAATATTGTACTTGCTTGGAACATCTCACATTTTTAGAACATTTAAACATTTGCAAAGATTTTCTGCTAAATGTAGGTATTTCTGCCCCTAATCAAGTCAGCAAGTATTTTTAAACATCTACTATATAATAACATAACAGGTACTTAATGGAAATATATTTTCTATACACTGTTTATACATTGGAGGCAGCTAGGTGGTTCAGTGGGTAGAGAGCTGGAAGATCCGAGTTCAAATCCAGCCTCGGACAATTATTAACTGTGAAACCCTGGGTAAGTCATTTAACCTCTATTTACCCAATGGAGAAGGAAACAGCAGACCACTTCAGTATCTTTGTGCATGAGGTCACAAAGATTTGTACACTAATGAATGTCTGAACAACAACAATTCATACATTATTCTAGGGATATGATAAATACTTCTTTTTTTTTTAGGTTTTTGCAAGGCAAATGGGGTTAAGTGGCTTCCCCAAGGCCACATAGCTAGGTAATTAGTAAGTGTCTGAGACCAGATTTGAACCCAGGCACTCCTGACTCCAAGGCCGGTGCTTTATCCACTACACCACCTAGCCACTGATAAATACTTCTAAAAAACATTTCTCCCCTCAAGGAGCATCCAACCTAATAGAGAGACAAGATACAAACCATTATGTGTGCAAATAAAAAATAGATAATAAATGAATTAGAGATATTCAACAAAGTGAAATACCAAGGGAAGCTTCTTGAAGAAGGTGTCATTTTGAGAGGTCAGAGAAATTGAGTCAGAGATGAGAAGGGAGAGCATTGCAGGTCTGGGAAAAACAGCCATTTAAAATATCCAAAGTCAAGAGATGTAGTGTCTTGCTCAAGGAACAACAAGGAGACCCTACCTTGTAAATCCAACACCTCTAGGTCTTTGAGGTCTCCTGAGGATAATTACATGTGTGCAATCTTAAAGCCATTCATATTCAAGAAGAATTATAAAAGAAGTAGAGGTCAAACTAAATCTGTCCTAGAAGACAAAACACTGTGTTCTCACAATATTTCTGATTACTGTTGCCAGTACACAGGTAGAATCTTGCTCCTTTCTTAACTTTTGAGATCTGTCTCTTTCTCTAGTCTTTGACAATTACCTGTTGTTTGACCCTGCTCTCCCTGACCACCTATTGGTGCCTGACCCTACAAGTTATGTTAGAATCCCTATAGCAGGGTTTCTTAACCTTTCTTTGTGTCATGGACACTTTTGGCAGTCTGGTAAGATCCATGAGTCCCTTTCTCAGAATATTTGTTGCCTATATTCATAATTGAGGGAAATGCTAAATTTTAATTAGATGTTAATGAAAATAAAGATGTATTATTTTTCCCATCCAAATTCATGAACACCCTCTCATCCAATGAATTTAAGAGTCGTGTTCTCTAATCCCAACCCCTGTCCTGCTTTTACTCATACCTAATTTAGCATTATCCTCAAAGAGCTTTAGGAGCTAATAAATAGTTGAATGTCTCTATACAGGTTGTCCAGGGAATTCAGGTAGTTATTATAAGATATTTCAGGCAGCATATCTATTTTAAGTTACATTCACTCGAATTCACTTCATTTGCAACAATTTCATCCACTAACAAAGAGGCCAATTCCTTCCTTAGCAGGTTTGCATAACATATATGACCTTTTTTTATCCTACTGCATACATTCACACACAAAAGGCAATTACCACAAGTAAATTAGGAGCATTTATGAACTTTTTGGAGAGTCAACCTTGAGACCATAGAAAGTAATGTTTTGTTGTTAATTTGGTAATTTTCACTGTTGTAAAATGTCAGGCTGTAGGACTGAGTAAGGTAAGACCTTAGAGATCATCTAATGCAGGAATTCTTAACCTGGGTCCACTGGCCCACAAGTAGTTTGTGAATATGTTTCAGGGTGTCCATGAACTTGAATGAGACAACAATCACATTTGTGCTTTCACTAATCATTGGATTCCTTTTCTATCTATTTTGTTTTATGTATTTAAATACATGATTCTGAGCAGGAATCTACAGACTTCACTAAAAAAGTCAAAGGGATCCAACATTCAGAAAATATCAAGTACTCACAGTTTAATCTGCTCATTTTAATAAATGAGGAAATTGAGAGATTATGTAATTTGTCCTATTCCATGTAGTTGGTCCACCACTAGCAGGCCAGTTGTAGAGTCAGTATTTGCACATGTGATTATTGAGTGTATGACAGTAGATGAAGTTACTAAAGGAAGGATTGTAGAGTGAAAAGAAGGGGTCCAAAATGGTCTAAGGAAATATTTGTGCTTAGGTGTGTGGAGAAGAAAGAAGATTCAGTAAAGAAGATTGAAAAATTGACAGAGAGGCAAGAGGAGAACCAAGAGAAAGCGGTTTCACAGACGCCGAGGGAGAGAAGAAAGCATCCTGGATAAGAGTTACCAACAGTATCCGAGGTGTATAGAAGTTGAGAAAGATATGAATTAAAAAAAGACCATTGGGTTTAATATTAGATCACTGGTGAGCTTTGAGAAAGCAATTTTTAGGAACTAAAATTGAAGGAACTAGATTGCAATGTGCTAGATTGCAACTAGATGAGGAATGTGAGATAGTATAAACTGTTTGTAGGCACAAGAGAGACATCCAATAAATTGGGAGGGACCAAATTAAAGAGATAGATATGGAGAGAGAGAAAAATGAGATAAAGCAGTAGGGAAAAGACAGAGACAGAGGCATAGAAGAGAGATAGAGAAAGGGAGAAAGAGGAGACAGGAGAGACAGAGAGAGACAAAAGGAGAAAAGAGAGAGAAAGAACAATGTATGGGGATGATGCAGAAGACTGATACATAGAGGATGATGTTTTGATAATAATTGGGGGATTTTTACTATTTTACAAAGTCAGACCATAAAATTGAGTAGGATAAGACCTCAGAGATCATCTAGTCCAAGTAATGGAAGTTGAAAAGGATAAGCAACTGGAAAAACTAAGAAAGGCATTTGAAAGGATATTGAAGACACCAAAGATGAACAAAAGAGGGCTACTGTGAGTCAGATACTAAACTCTGTGAAAAAGGAAGGAGAGGAAAAAGATATAGGAAGAACAGCAGCAAAGTGAATTAAATACCAGGGAATAAGCTTATAAACATGCTTGAATACCAGACAGGTACAATTTTTTAAAAAAATCCAGCAGAAACAAAAGAAGATGCAAACATATATATATATATATATATATATATATATATATATAATATATATATATATATATATATATGTATTGGTTTTAGACATTTATCTTTTTGTAAGGTCTTGAATTCCATATTTTTCTACCTTTCCTCCCCCATGGCAGCAAGTAATCTGATATAGGTTGTACATGTATAATTGTGTTTAGCATATTTCCATATTAGTCATGTTGTGAAAGAAGAATCAGAATTAAAGGGGAAAAAACATGAAAAGAAAGAAAAACATGAAAGAAAATCTTAAAAAGTAAACATGGTATACTTTGCTCTACATTCAGATTCCATAGTTTCTTCTCTGAATGTTGATGAAGATACAAATAATTTGAACGTTATTCAATGTTCATGACTGGACCATGTCAATTTACTATAATTAAAATGATATTGCTACTCAAATTGCTTTACATATTTAGGGTTAAATAATCAAATTACAAAGTTAATATTTCATAAAATTAAAAAGTGACAAAAATAATTTGAATGATTTAAAGGTCAAGAATATAAAGGGAAAAATTAAAAAGTAGAAAGAAAGGGACTGGGATTAATATATTTCAAAGTTTACCACTGAATAGAAATGATGATGATAATTTCAAACTAGATAATAAGATCAAGTAAATAAAAGATAAATAAAACCTAGAAAATAATGCACTTAGAAATATAATATTCAATAAACTCCAAAATAAAATACTGGGAAGGAATTCTATGTAAGAAGAACAACTGAAAATAGGAAAACTGTGATGCGAGGAAGTGAAAATGGGTTTGTATCTGCAACTTATGCCGTATCACATAAAATTTGTCCCCTTACCCATATAACTTAAAGATACAAACTCAGAACCACACACATATATATGTGCATTTATATGTATATTTATATAGACGCATATATACATATAAATGTTGTCATTATTTAGAGCCAAATATTATAGTACAAAGAATCAGAAAGTAAATTTAAATTTTCAAAAAAAAGTGATAGCCAATGCTAACTCTGTGTAAGTAGCAATAAAACAAAACAGAGAAGAATAAGGAGAGAAATTGATCCAGCACCTTCCCTTTGGGCAGTCTACAATCCAGTCAAAATCCTGTTACTCCCTATCAAGATACCATATTAAGTCAATTGAAGAGTCAGGAAAAGGCCAAGAGTCTAGCTACTGAAAAGTTTAAAGACAGATTCCTGGAAATAACCCTTTGTATAGATATTTGTACTGCTATTACTGCCAATTGTGCCCTCTAGCCAGTTCATTCTCTCCAGTTCTCTATCCCTAAATCCATCTCCAGTATTATTTTAAAACCAGTACTTTTAAACTCCAACCTCCAATTCCAGTTATGTTGTGGCTTCATCTTAAGTATATAGAGTAAGGGGCAGCTAGGTGGCGTAGAGGATAAAGCACCGGCCCTGGAATCAGGAGTACCTGGGTTCAAATTCAGTCTCAGACACTTAATAATTACCTAGCTGTGTGCTTTGGGTAAGCCACTTAACCCCATTTGCCTTGCAAAAAACCAAAACAAAACAAAACCCCCAAAAAACCTAAAAAAAAAGAAGTATATAGAGCTCCTGGAATCTTGAGTGGCTTATATAAGGTAAGTCAGTCTAAGCTTTGACTGAATGACTTCTGTTTTTCCATGAGTTTTAGAGTTTTGTAGTCCTTTGCAAAATCAATTATTTCTTCACATTATACATGCTAACATCAAGACATTCAGCATCTCTTACAAGGATAATTAACTCAGTTTCCCAGACCTGAGGGGTTCTTCAACATGCATATAGATATAGCACAATGCAAAGCGTGACTTGACAAGCTGCTTCAATGACTACAAGTCTATATTGGAGGATATATCACATGTAAATGTCATAGCAGTAATGCATATCCACATACCATGAATAAATATGCATATACATTTATAATAGCAACACATGTACAAATAAACAGACAGCACTACTAGGGATAGTCAGCAAATTCATGTACCTATATTACATACATGATACTAAACTAGCAAACAAGACAAATAATAATTCAGAAATGCATATAAATTTGCAGAAATAATAAGTAAACATCAAATGGGTGAATATTAAATTCATAATAATCTGAAATATTTCACTAGTGTATCATGATAAGCTTGTCTCAACCCTTATGTTATTCAGTCATTTCAGTTGTGTCTAATTCTTTATGACCCCATTTGGGAATTTCTTGTCAAAGACACTAATTAAATTTTTAAAAATAGTTTATCATTTCCTTTTCCAATTCATTTGACAGATGAGGAAACTGAGAGTTAAGAGGCAGCTAGTAAGTATTTAAGATCAGATTTGAACTTAGGTCTTTCTGACTTTAGACCTAGTATTCTTTAGAGTCTTTATAGGCCTCAGACTGACTAGCATTGTTATCATACTCCTGGGGGGGGCATAATTTATCATCTCTGACCAAAATATCAGACAGAAAAAAACATTGTCTTTGGATTAATCCTCTTCCATTAGGTATATTTTTTTTTTTGGAATACAGTCCACAGAGATTTCTTCACTTGCCTTATATAGGGCCCAGTCAAATGCCTATACCCTTTAAGAAGGAAGGAAAAACACAAAGATGGTACCTCTCCCTTTCAAAATTATGGAATATAATCTATGGAATATATGGGCAGTTGAAAATTATTTCATAAGTTTTGAGGAAGCCAGTCAAGTAGGGTTCAATTGAACACAATTCAATCAACTAATCAATAAATATTTACTAACACATATCATGTATCAGGCACTATTATAGGTGTTGGAAATGTAAGCACAAAGGATGAAGTAATCCCTCCTAGCAATAATTTACATTCTAAAGGGGAAGAAGGCCAATACAAATAAAATATACATAGCATGAATCTAAAATTAATAAATAAATACATATTAAAGTGGTTTGGGAAAGGGGGCACTAGGAGTTAGGGAGATTTAGAAAAGCTTTATTCAGAAGATGGTGCCTGAGTTTCATCTTAAAAGATAGAGGAAGACTAGAGGGAAAGAGAGAATTTTGGAGGTAAGAGAGTAAGAGAAGGTCAGTTTGGCTAAAATACTGAAAGTGGAAGTGGAGGTAATCCTCAATGAGACTGAAATTCAACCTTCACTAAGCACTTCTGAGTTCAGAGCTCCTAGAAAGTGAAGAAGTCATCTTTTTGATCTGCTTCCTTTTTCCTCTCCCAAGAAGAATTGCTATGATCAGATTTTTAGTACCCTGTCTTTAGTTTGTGTTGAGGGGAGAGAGAGAGAAAGAGAGAGAGAGAGAGAGAGAGAGAGAGAGAGAGAGAGAGAGAGAGAGAGAGAGAGAGAGAGAGAGAGAGATCCTTTCTCCTTTTCCCTCTATAATATGGATGCTCACAAATCACTCATTTGGAAAGGTATCTAATTTAGGAATTAAATAAGTAAGAAAGCTTGAACCATCCTGTTCAATTTAAGGGGAAAATGAATCTAAGGAAAGTGGCTTAATTTATCTTGGGGCCTAGAGTGGAAGTAATTCATTTCTCTTCCCAATAGCTCCATAAATAAACCACATTTTAGAAAAGATTGGAACCAATCAATAGAATGAATTTTAATCATAGGCATATCTGGAGTTGTTTTGAGTTTCACAATCAGTTGATTCCAAGTGGGAACATTCATGAGAACTAAGACACAATCTCAGGAATAAGAATCATGGACAAAGACTTAAGACTTAAAGTCTTATAAAAATCAATGTGAGGGTACTTGATAAAAAACCAAAGGTGCACCTAGGTTTAGAATCAATCCTTATGGCTATGATAAAGATTTCAGTCAGATGGATTGGGAGTAGGGGACAGGTACTTCTAGTTCCTGCTTCCTTCACCCAAAGGAGTTTTGAGAGCACTGATACTTTTTCTGCTGGAAATATTTAACACATTGCTGAGTGCTTAGTCTTAGAAAAATCTGGCTAGTAGGACAGACATGAGATATAATGTGGCTCAGCAATATTATCCTTAAGGCTGATGTGCCAAGGTCAGGCAACTAGATTCTTGCTTTGCTAATTTTTGATAAAGGCCTGGATTAATACTACAGTCTCAGGACTGAGTCTCTATCTTTTTCTCCCATTCATAATTCTATGCCCCATGTCCTAGTTCCTATAGTGCCAGGTCCTTCTAAATTCACACCAGTCTTTCCAGGGATGGACTGATACCCTGCTTCTCCATAGAATCTTCTGTGCCATAAGCCTCATGCCAGGCCACCTGAATGTGAGGATATCTAACTTCTGACCCTGCCAGGTTACCAAGTTAGCATATTCTACTTCCCTTCCAGTACATCTATCTTCCATTATTTTACCTTTCTACCCCTACTTGAGAGATAAAGTGGTTTGATAGATAGGATACTGGACCTGAATTCAAGGATGCTTAGTTCAAAAGCCTCCTTGGAAGCTGTGTGGTCTTGGGCGAGCTTTTGTGCCTTACTTTCTCATTTTTGAGATGAGAACATTACTGTCAATCTATGATTCTCTGATTCCTATCTACTATTTGATAAAGGACTCTTGAAACTCCAAGCATATATCCAGAATTTCTCTTGGTGCCCACTGCCAGGGCCTATAACTAGCCTTGGAGGGGTCTATTTAGCCTCAGGGCTCTGGCTGACCCCGGTCAGCCCAGTTGCCAATCATCAAACCATAGTACTGGCACATGCCAAAGAAACTGTTTTAATAAGATTCAAGGTTAAATAGGAAGAAAATGTAATAGAAAAACTAAAACATTTCCCTAAGTTTCCTTGAGAAATCTCTGTACCAGCTTCTATGAAAGCATTTTAAAAATTCACTAACTCCTAGACAATGCAAATACTAATTGAGAAAATAAATGAAAAAGAAACAGTTTCCTGGCATTTTTTTTCTTGAAAGGACATTAAAAATTAATTTGATTTGGGGAAGTTGATAAAGAGAAGATGTGAATAAGAAACTTGCAGATCCTTTGTGAACTGCAAATTAATATTGGATACTTTTAATTTCTAGCTGTTTTATTAATTAATTTGAGAGGCAAGGTGGGTAGAGTAGAACTAATACCAGGTCTTAAATCAATATGAGTTTGAGTTCTTTTTCTGATTCTTCTAACCATGAAACTAGAAGAAAGTTCATTTCCTTCTTAGAGTCTCAATTTGTAAAATGACCACCGTAACACTTGCATGCTCTACCTTATAGGCTTATAGAGCTAAAGGTAGAAGGAATCTTAGAACCCATTTACCCCAAACCTTTTATTATACAGATGAGAGAAATCTATGAAGTTAAAAACAATTCATCCCAGATCACACAAACAGTGAACATCAGAGGGAGAGAAAATTTGAACCTCAGGCTTCAGAGTCCCAGACCAATAATTTTTTCACTGTCTTATTCTGCTTCTTCAAGCTAACAAATCAAGAAATGAGCATCTATTAAGGATTTACTACATTTCAGATACTATGCTAGTGTTGGAGATACAAATACAAGCAAAAAGAAAGACATTCCCGGGGCAGCTAGGTGGCGCAGTGGATAACGCACCGGCCCTGGAGTCAGGAATACCTGGGTTCAAATCCAATCTCAGACACTTAATAATTACCTAGCTGTGTGGCCTTGGGCAAGCCACTTAACCCCATTGCCTTGCAAAAAAAAAAGATATTCCCAGTCTTCAGAGAGCTGACATTCTAAAGGGGGAAGATAACACATAAAGGGGAACTAAAAAGACTAGAGGGGGCGAGTTAGCAAATTATGGAGAATCAAAAACAGCTGGGAGAAGAATGAAGGTTGACTGGACTGGGATATTCCTTAAGATGGAGGAAATTACTAATGGGAGAGTAGTTCCATAGGCACGTGGAGAAAAGGCAACTGAAACATGGTGACCAGAGAATGAAGCATGTCTAGGTCAGGGCCATCCTCTAATTGGAGGTTTCAAGAACTTGCCAATGTGGAAGAGTGCCACATGTTTGAATTCCACTTCTGCCATTAGCTATGTGTCCTTGGGCTAGTCACTTAATTTCTCTGGCCTTGAGTCTCCTTATCAATAAAACAGGAATCATTTTATCTGTTGTGCTTACCCCTTGAGATGACTGTGAGGATCAAATGCATATACAACCAGCCATCTAAGGAAATCTTCAAACACTGTACAAACACTCCTATTTTATTAATAATAGATTACAAAGTGTCATATAAAAGCAAGCTATTGCTATCAGTAAAATACTAGACTGTGAAGTGCCATTAAAAAGTGAACTATTGTTATTGTTATGAGATTATCCTTTTTTTTAAGTTTTCTCCTTTTATTGATGGTATTATTAAACTAAGCTGTCTATTTTGAAAAGAATAGTCAGGAGAAGAATGAAAGGAATTGCTATAAAAAGTACATTGGTGTTGGCAAATGTATATGTGCAGATTGAAGTCCTTTGTATCTGAAAATGATCCTGACAGGAACAGAGATGGCCTTAAGCAAAAAAGTCTTAGGAGGAGCTCTTGCACAGGTGTTGATTGGGTTAAATGACTTTACAGTTTTGAGATTATATGATTTTCTATTTGAAAATTATATAAATATAAACTCAAAGTGCTTTACAGTTTACCAAATCCCTTTTGCAGGATAAACTTTGTGATATTCAAGTGTGATTCTTCCCCAGTTTAACAAATGAGAAAAATGAGGCAGAGGAAGTTTCAATCATTTGCTAAAGACTTCCTGGCTGATAAGTATCAGAACCAAGCCTCATACTTTGGGTGGGACTCTTATGGAAAGACAGAGTTATCTAGGATCAAAAGGCCTGGGTTCAAATCCCAGCTCTGCCATTTGCTACCTCTGAGCACTGGAACAAGTCACTGGAACCTCAGTTGTCGTTCAGTCATTTGTAGTCATGTCTGACTATTTGTGACCCCATCTGGGGTTTTCTTGGCATTGATACTAGAGTAGTTTTCCATTTTCTTCTACTTATTTTACAGATGAGGAAACTGAGGCAAATAAAGTTAAGTGACTTGCCCAGGGTCACACAGTAAGTGTCTGAGGCCAAATTTGAACTTGGGAAGATGAGTCTTTCCAACTCCAAGACTGGCACTCTATCCACCTGCTACCTCTTCTTTGTATCCCAGGTCTCTCTAAAATGGAGTCATTAGACAGAGGGTCTCTAAAGCTCCTTCTAGATCTAGTTCTTCACACCCCAGAAGTCCGCTTTAGACTCCAGTCCCTGCTAGGAAGGGATCAGAGAGACTATATAGAAACTTCAGACAACACACCTTCTCTCCTCATTGCCAAACCTATGTTAGAAGGACAATTTTGAACATGTTGCATAGAAGTAGATCTCTACCAACAATGCAGCATACAGTTAATGTGGGTCTTACCTTACCCCTCACCCACCTCTATTTGCTACACATTGCCAGAAGGAAGACACAAGTCACATCTCAAAGTCCTAGATTATTATTTCTGTCTATGTAACTGTGCCTGGAAGGACAAAATTCTCATTCACATTGTCCACACATTAAAAAAAAATTCTCTAGTTTTCCCCCATAGGCATGCACTGTTTCTGACTCTACTTTTCCCCCCTCTATCATTCTGGCCCCCACCTTTGCCCTACTTTAAGTGCCATAAGAAATTAAAAATACATTCAAAAACTTCTCACCCTGAAAAATCAAATGAAAATGTCTCTCTGGCTGTCACCAGGTTGGTTCATGTTCTAAAAGAGAATCTTGAAATCTTGGTCTATGGAACTGGCATCCTCTCAAAAAGCTTCTGATTCTCTTTCCTTGTCACAATTGGTAATGATTTTCCTAGAGCTATGATGTCCGTGTCTTCTCTGATTTTTTTCTCCCTTCCCCATATTAAAGTTATTGCTAAATCCCCTACTCATTCTTCATTTTGTATTTTAAAACACTTCATTTCATATAATCTTTCTAAAATAAAATTCTTTTTTGTCCAATACAAATTTATCCTTACTGATCTCATCTCTTCTTGACCCTCTCTTATATCATCCTTAAATTCTTCTTAAATGTCTTTGATTTATCATTAAAATTAATTTTTAATTTCAAAGCTCTCTAGCTCCTGAGTCTACCTGCATCATTTCCAGTTAGCAAGGTGTCTTATACTCCACAGTGAAACATGGGAGATCCTGGCACAGGACTCCCCAGCATGATGTGACTACATCAAAGAAGGAACTATGCTCTATGAGCAATTGCAGAAGCTCAAAAGAAATGTGATACATGCAAGTTTAAGGCATTTCCACTCTAAATAATTCTAAATTTGCCCTGAGCTCCTGTTGGTCTGCTCAGTCACAGTTGGACTCACTGTATCTTGACCCTGACTTAGTGATGTTATCTTGGTACTCCTTAAGTACAAAGGACAACAACAGTAACAATGTTTATTGACTTTCAATTGATCATGTTCTACTTTGAATTGACTATATAATTCTATTTTAAATTGCTTATATCCCTGTCTTTTCCCCCTACAAGACTGTAAGCTCTTTGATGGCAAGGGTCATGCCTTATTTATATCTGTTTTCTTTCTTTGGTGTTTAGTGTAGTGCATTGTACACAGTAGGTATTTCATAAATATTTGTTGATATTAAATAAATGATGAGTTTCTTTTTTTAAGGCATGCCTACTACTTTTCTTCCTCATACTTCTCTTATTTAAACTTCCTATGATGATATGATTTTTTTAATTGCATCATACCAGTAAGTGTGCACTGCAAAGATTTAAGGAGGGACAGAGAGGGACTAAGCAGTTGTCAGAATAGGATACAGGCAAACAAACTGCAAGGGATCATTTGGTTGCCAGATATTAGAGCAGTATAGGGTTTAAGAAGCTAGGGAGTCCAGGCCAGAATCTGGAAGAATTCAACTTTCAATAGACAGGCACAAGCCTGGAGCCTGGAAATTAGGAAGTCAATCAGGCTAAGGAGAAAAAAGTTATCATAAATTCAGAATCCAGGTGGTCAGACAGTATAAAAAGAGTAGCACCAAAGGTCATAATACAGAAGCTAATCTGATCCTGAAAAAAAGTTGAGTTTTTGTTGACAGAGTAAAGAACTCTCATATATTCCATGGGCATGAACTGAAAAGAAAGGGAGAGATAAAGCTGCTTATGTGCATCCAGAAGCCTAGGGACCATGAGATGACTAAACACTCACAGGAGATAAATGTTTAAGAAAAGAGACAAAAATAAAACTGAGGACCTCAGACACTTATACACAAATAAAATATGAATAACATGCAGGATGAAACAGAAATCCTAAAGCAGGAGAGCAAATTTAGTCCCGTAGATATCAGTAAGACTTGGTGGAATGAGACTCTTAAGTGGTATATGGATTTGGAAGAGGATCCTTTATTCAAAAGATAAAAGACTGGTAAAGAGAGTGGAGAGGGAATTGTATTATATATTTAGTTTACATAGTCATATGAGAAAATCCAGGCACTATAGTACAAAAGAGTGGAAAGGTATGGGTAAATATTGTTTGAGGAAAAAAGTTATAATTTTGGCCTCAGACTATACCATAGGTCACCAGGACAGAAAGAAGAAATAGGTTCAAGGATCAGAACACAGACTTGCCACAGAGACATGATATAGAAGAAGAATTTTAATTAATCAGAAATCTTTTTTGGAACTCTCTCTCTCTTCCCAAAGCAGGGCAGCTAATAATTTAGACTTAATAAATATTTCAGCCAATAATGAACAGGAGGACTTCAGAAAAGTCTGGAAAGACTTGCATCATCTGATGCTGAGTGAAGTGAGCAGAATCAGGAGAACATTGAACACAAAAACAGCAGTATTGTGTGATGATCAACTATTATGAATTTAGCTTCTCTTAGCAGTTCAGTGATCAAGGGCAATTCTAAAAGATGGAAAATGCCATCCACATTCAGAGGAAAAAACTAGGAAATCTGAATGCAGAACAAAGCATATTATTTTCACTTTTTAAAACTTGGTCTATGTTTTTATCTTTTTTCTCATATTTTCCCCCCTTTAATTCTAATTCTTCTTTAGCCACATGACTAATATGGAAATATATTAAAGATGATTGTATATGTATAACTACTTATATCAGATTACTTGCCATGATGGGAAGAGAGGAGGAAGAAAAATGTGGAATAAAATGTTTATAAAAAGATGGATTTTGGATATGATCTCTGCAATGCAATTGAAAAAATAAAATAAATTAACATCAAAAAAGACAAATTAATATAAAATAATTATTTGTCTTCAAATGTCAAAGGCACTATCTTCAGTTTTGAGGAGAAACTGGATGTTTGTAGGATGGTAATGATGATGAACTTATGAAAGTCAGACATAGTCTGAAATTCACTCATAATCTAGGGAAAAGAGATTTCAAGTGGATTCAGGGAAAAAAATAGATAGGAGGCCCTCTGAGAATACAAGTCTTAATATTCTATCAGAAAAGCCATCTTAGGGAGAATAATGGGAATCTCTCAAAACTAAAATTCTGAGGACACAGAAACAATGCAAATGAGGATTTAAAAAAAGGAGAAAATTATATAAAATGTCCAAGGGACTCATCAAACAAAAATTGTAAAAGAACAATAATAATAATAATAAACATAAACTTATTTTGTGTGTAAATTACTAAGTTGTGTGTTATAATTATTATTTCATTTGACTCTCACAACAGTGCTCCAAGGTAGATACTATTATTATATACACTTTGTAGATGAGAAAACTGAGGCAAAGTTGCCTTAAGTTACTTGCACAGGGGAACACAGCCAACAAGTACCTAAATCTGTATCTTTATGATAAGAACTCAAATCTTCATGACTCCAGGACTGGTGCATTACTATACCACCTGAACCAAAGGTGGAAATAAGGGCAGAAAATGGAGAATGAATACAAAAATGTGGCATATTCCTGTAAATATGGTGTTAGTTAATGCACACAGAATAGACTGATGAAAAGCACTAAGTATATAAAAATGTGGCATTGAGGAGGGAGGAGTGGGATAGAAGGAGGATCAAAGAGAAAAGCATGAAAAGGACAATGATAATGGAAACCAGAGAGAAGAAAAAGTTGCTATGTTTTTGGTTGATAATCTTTTCTCTTCAAAGAAAAATGACAGTTACATTGGAAAGAACAGAACAGAAATGCCAAAGAGCTGATATTCTCTATTGGGCTAGTAGCATGATAACACGAGAGCTAGTGATTGTCTTTGATGATTTAAGTCAGCAGGATGGACTAAACTGATAATAATTACTCAACCCTGTCAGTGATGTCTGAAAGATTAGAAGGGACAAAAGGATTGGAGAATAGCAAATACTGGGGAGAAAGAGAGAGACAGAGAGACAGAAAGACAGACAGAGACAGAGACAGAGAGACAGAGAGGAAAAGAAAGAAGGAAAGATATTCCCTGAAGGTAATCATAATTCAAAGAAAGATAAGCATTTGGTTCCTCTAAAATTTGTTCCGTTTCATTAAATGAAGGAAAGATTTATTTACACAACCATGTTGTAGAGGGAGATATTTACATGATCAAATTTCCAAATGGCCTCATATTTATGACTTGCTTCATCATTATGATTTAATATTTGTTAGAGATCTAACCATGTGACTCCCTTACTCAAAAGTTCCAGTGACTCCTTCTTGCCATGGTCTAAGTTAAAATATAAATGTCTCTATTTGGCATTGAAAATCTATAAAAAATCTAGATCCAATTTAATTTTCTAAGTTGATTTAACATTATTTTCTTCCATTCATTCTACATTCTTGTTAGACTGACCCACTTGCTGCTCCCTATATAGTACATTCCATTTTTTTCTTTGTGCTTCTGCCTAGCCTATCATTTCTATTCCCGATTCCTCACACCCTACCTAAAATGAATTCTTTCCTTATCTCTGATTCTTAAAATCTCAGGCTTCCCAGTTTGGGAATTATGCCTACCAAATTCTCCATACCCATTGATGCAGCAACACCATTACAAGGTTTGTACCCTAAATAAATCAATGAAACTAGAAAAAGATCTCTACATAGAATGTATTTATAGTAGTTCCTTTCAAGTAGTCAAAAACTGGCAACAGGAGCATAGCTTTCTGTTGGGAAGTGACTAAACAGTGATATATGAAAGTAAGAGAATATTATTGTGCCATAAGAAATGATTAAAGAGACACTTTCAGAATAAAGTGATGAGAACTCTATGAACTAAGGCAGAGTGAAGTGAAGAAGGAAAGCCCTAGGAACATTCCATATAATTAATTTTACAGAAAAACAACTTGGAAACATTTTAGAACTCCAATAAACTCAGTGATAAATTATGATACCAAAAACATGAAGGTGAAACATGGTACTCACCTCCTGAATAGAGATATGACAAACTTAAAATTCAGAAGGCATATATTTTTAGACATGCTAATTTGCCAGACACTGCAACTATGTACTGAGAATTTTATTTTTCAGGACTTTAAAAAAAATTGTTCATGGTGATAGGGTGGGTGGAGGAAGAAGTAGAAGGTACAGTTTTAATAAACTTTACAAAAAAAGAATTCCAAGCTTCCTTCAAGACACAGTTCAAGTTTAATCTCTTACATACTATCTTGATTCTCCCTCAATTGCTAAATACCCTCCAAGAGATGGACTGGTTTAACAATCAGTTCTCTGAAGGAAAAAAAAAATTGTACCCAACTGCAAAATGATCATAAAAGCACCAAGCACCCAAGGTTATTGCAAGGATCAAATAAGATAATGTTTATCAATAATTCTTAGCAAAGTACCTGTCATATAGTAGGCACCATATAAGCATTAAAATGATGATGATGATGATGATGATGATGATGATGATGGTAACTAGGTGATACAGTGGACAGTGCTCTGACCTTTGAATCAGGAAGATGAGTCTTCCTGAGTTCAAATTTGTTCTCAGACACTTACTGGCTATATGTCAAGTCACTTAACTCTTTTTGCCTCAGTTTCTTCATCTGTAAAATGAAGTGGAGAAGAAAATGGCAAACCGCTTCAGTTTCTTTGCCAAGAAAACCCCAAATGGGGTCACAAAGAGTCTGCAATAATCCAACATGAACATCATCATCATCATTATTATTATTAATACTGACTCCCCTTCTCCCCTTGATAGACTACTTATAAGAACAATGAACATTTATGAAGCACTTTAAACTGATAAAATTCTTTTCTCACAGCAACCCTGTGAAAAAATATAATTACTTGTTCTCTACAGATGAGGAAACTGAGTATGAAAGAAGTTAATTGACTTGCCTGAAGCTGTACCACTAGAATCAGCATTAGTAATCAAACCCACATCTTCTGATTCCAAGTCTAGCACTTGTATTGTTTAAAAGATAATAAGCCCATACCTTACTCACTTGAAACTACTCTCATATTGCTTACACTACTTATTATATGATCATTTCAGTGATTAGAGTAGGCTATTAAGGTTATACTAATAGATGGAAGAGAGTTTAGAGATCATTTTATTCAAAATTCTCATCCTGCAGAGGATGAAACCAAAGGACTAGTGAAGGAACTAATAAGTCAGAAATCATGGAGAGTTAGAAGACCCTAGGACTACCCCGCTCTGCATTCCAAACCTCTTTTCACTGTATCTAACAAACAACCTATGGCATGCTGCCATTTGGGGAAGAGTTTACTTTCGATACTTCATCAGAAGATATTTCTGCAAACATAAGAGCAAGGCAAGTTCCCCATCCCCTACACTCTTTATCTCTATTTCCTTTCCCTCCACCCCCAGATCTCCTGAATGTAAGCATACAGCAGAATTCCAAATCCAATCAACTTTAAAAATAGCCTCTTTAAAAAAAGTTATAATGAGATAGAAAATCTTGAGTGCCTATATGTTGACTTAACTTGTTCAAGAAGTTTCTTCTTTAATAACTGGTTCACAATTTGAAACAATTAGATAAAGGATTATATTGACAGATGTCTTAGAAACCCTGGTCCAAGGACTGCCTTTAAGTTATCCTCTATAAAAGTTTAAAGGCCCAAGCACCTCAACCACATGGAGAAGTCCTGGTAAAAGGAAACAATATAAAATTGAATGGGGGTGGCAGTCAGATAGCACAGTAGATAGAGCACCTGCCCTGGAGTCAGGAGTACCTGAGTTCAAATCCAGCCTCAGACACTTTGTAATTACCTAGCTGTGTGGCCTTGGGCAAGCCACTTAACCCCATTTGCCTTGCAAAAAAACCTAAAAATAAAATAAAATTGAACAAGGGAAAACTCAAGATTTAAAAATAATTCCACAAACTAGTTTAAAGATACCTGTTTCTCATTAGATAGTACTCATGCTGAATTTGGAGTCAGAAAGACCTAAATTCAAATCCAGCCTTGGAGATTTATCAATTTTGTGATCCTGGACAAATTTCTTAGCATTTCTCTAGCTCAGTGTCCTCATCTATAAAGAAAGAACAAATTATAACACCAATCTCCCATGATTATTTTGAGGATCAAATTAGATAACATATGTAAGATCTCATTGGTAGATCTCAAGGCACTCCATAATGCAGGTTATTTTAATTATCATTCCATTTGCCTTAGATTTTGGATGTATTTCACATCATCTCTGCCTTGAACATTTCACTCAAGAATTGTTACCACAACAGGAATACCCCTTATCTGGAAGCAATTTCTTTTCTAGCTTAGAGTCAGAAAAAAAGAAATGATGAAAAAGATGCCTGCTAAAGATGCCTTATTTTTAAAACCTAAATCCAAAAGCAAGCAAAAAAGCTCCAATATCATCTGAGGTTCTTTCATTGGGTTATAACTCCCTGATAAAAAAGTTTTTTTATGGCAATGCCAAGTATTTTTTGAAGTGGAATATCATTCAAGTACCTCCTGTCTACCATATCCTTTGACCAAGTCATCATTGTGTCCAAATGTTCCTTCTGTGAGATAGAAAAAGCTCTTGCATAAAAAATATATTTTCTCTCTTTTTAATTCTCCTCCCTTTCAAAATCTTGATTTGAGCATTTAATAACTCCACTCCAGTGGTTTATATCACATTATTCTAATTCAATTCCAATTCATGTACTTGTCATGGCATCACTTCCATGAGGTCATGGTCTTCTTTGAGAATGAAGGACAAAAAACATCAGAAGGTTCAATATGAGTTAATGCTCACTCTAAATAACAAGATCGCCCTAGATTAATTATGTAGGTCACTTCTAGAGCTGTTCAACTAAGATCTTGATATTAAAGCTCATTACAAATATCTTATTTGATCCTCACAACAAACCTAGGAGATAGGTACTAATATAAAACCCATTTTACAATTGAAGAAACTGAGACAAATAGATATTGAATGATTTGTCTAAGCTTACATGTCTGAGATGATTTGAAGTCTGAACTTCCTGATTCTGGTCCTACAGTCTATCTATTGCATTACCTGGCTGCATCCAAATAAAGTCAGGTCTCTAGAAGGTTGACCTTGCTCTCCCAATTGGATTCGGTGGCAGCCACAGTCACAGCAACCTATCCCACAGAAAGTTCTCCTCTCCCAGGCATGGATCTCTGGGCTTCCTGCCACCAAAGAGAAGCAGCTGGCACTGAGACAAGGTGAAGAGCTTCCCCAAAGATGACCCCACAAAACCTATCCACCTGATGGCCTTTTCTGGGCTATAAGGCAGGCATAACCCACATCATTCAAGAGATGGACAGGCCTGGCTCAAAGGTCAATAAGAAGGAAGTTGTGGAGGCTTTCACCATTGTGGAGATGCCCGCCATGGTCATTGTAGGCATCCTTGGCTATGTGCAAATCCCAAGAGGCCTCTGGAGTATTAAAACCATCTTTGCTGAGCACATCAGTGATGAATATAAGGGGTGATTCTACAAGAACTGGCATAAGTCCAAGATGGGGGGTTTCACCAAGTACTGCAAAAGGTGGCAAGATGATGATGGCAAGAAGCAACAAAAGACTTCAACAGCATGTGGTACTGCCAGGTAATCTGAGTCATTGCCCACACCCAGATGTGCCTCTTCCCTCTGAGGCAGAAGAAATCTCACCTGATGGAGATCCATCCAGGTGAATGGTGGCAGTGTATCCAAGAAGCTAGACTGGGCCCACGAGAAGCTGGAGCATCAGGTGCCTATGTCCACTGTGTTTGGGCAAGGTGAGATGATTGATGTCATTGGAGTGACCAAGGGCAAGCACTACAAAGATGTTACCAGTTACTGATACACAAAGAAACTGTCTCAAAAAACTCACTGAGGCCTGCATAAGGTGGCATGCATTGGAGCCTGGTATCTGCCTATATGGCCTTCTCTGTTATTTAGGCTGGTCAGAAGGACTACCACCGTTACACTGAGATCAGCAAGAAGATCTATAAGATTGACCAGGACTATCAGATCAAGGATGGCAAACTGATCAAAAACAACTGTTCCACTGACTATGATCTATCCAACAAGAGCATCAATCCTCTGGGAGGCTTTGTCTAATCCAGTAAAAGTGACC
Source organism: Macrotis lagotis (assembly GCF_037893015.1). NCBI lineage: Eukaryota > Metazoa > Chordata > Mammalia > Peramelemorphia > Peramelidae > Macrotis > Macrotis lagotis. The sequence goes on from NC_133658.1 coordinate 733,593,269, forward strand.
AATGACTTTATCATGCTGAAAGGCTGAGTTGTTGGGACCAAGAGGCGGGTCCTTACTCTGCAAAAGTCTCTGCTGGTATGGACCAAATACCATGCCCTGGAGAAGATCAACATGTAGTTTAATGACACCACATCCAAATTTGGTCACAGTTGATTCCAGCCTGTGGAGAAGAAAACTTTCATGGGATCACTCAAAAAAGTGATTGAAAAGACGGCCTAAGGTTTCCAAACCAACTTGGAGCTGATAGATACTCAACAAATGGAAATTATTTTCAAAAAAAAAATATTTTCAAAAAAACAAGGGAGCAGTGGATAGAGCACCAGCCCTGGAGTCAGGCATACCTGAGTTCAAATCTGGCCTCAGATGCTTAATAATTACCTGGTTGTGTGGTCTAGGGCAAGCCACTTAACCCCATTTTCCTTGCAAAAAATTAAAAAAATTAAAAACAAAACAAATAAACAAAAAATATCAAGATCCTAGAAGGTCCTTACAACTATACTATAATCCTATAATTCTACCCATTCAATTCTTCTGAGATTTAGGATTTAATCTAAAACAGAAATAAGCCATACCTGCTCTTCACAAGAATCATAACATAATAACTCAGAACTAGAAGAGAACCTTTATTTAACCAGATGTTCTTACTAGGATTAACAACCTTTCCACTCCCTCTAAAAATATCCATAACTCAATGCATCAATAAAACTGCCATTCCAATTCTGCAATAAAATACTAATCAAGGTAACAAATAGCAGTCTGTAGGCAACCCTTCATCTTGTATTCTACCAGGCAAAGCTCCCATTCTGCCCCTAGAACATTGATAGCTGGGGGCAGAAGGGCATAACATGTTCTGTCTTCCCTTCAAACCTAGGAGAAATTTAACTAGATGCCCCAGGGCATCTAGAGTAGAACTGAAAATGTCCTAGTGATAAAATCCAGGATGGTCTTTTTTTCCAAAGCAACTCTAAGTGATGGATAAATACATTAGATTAGAATATAAATTAAATTGAGTCAATTGGAATTTTATGTCACTTAATTTTACTAGGAAGGATACTACCCCACAAATGACATTTAAAAACAGTTGGCATACACTGTGAAATGTGCACACATTTAATATTGAGTTAGATGTTGCTTCAACATCATTTTGTCTTGTCCTGTTTAATGGAGAGGAAAGATTTTTTTCATCTACAAAACTAAGCAAAGGAAGCTCTAGAGAAGATCTGATAACAATTAGATCTCCATCCATATGATTCTAGTTGAATTCACCCTACCTCTTTGCCCAACTTTTATATCTGCGAATCAACTGTGATGGTGCAATTGTCCATTATTAAGCTTCCAGGATTATGGGAATGGAGATTAAAATCCACTAATAACACCCCCCCCCAAAAGACAGTGTGTTCAGTGGATAGCATGCTAGGTTTAGAGTCGGGAAAATCTGGCTTCACGCCCTGCTTTTTGTGCTAGTTGAGGGAATCACTTAGCTTCTCTCTATATATATCTCACACAATTCTCTACCAACTGTTCTTACCCTGAAGTCCATGACCTTTTAAAAATATATTTGATTACTTTTTTAGTATATCTAGCTTCCTTTGTAATCTTATTTATTTTATATCATATATCTGAAAAACATAGGGGAAGCTAAGTGCTAGTAAGGGGAAGCGAGGTGGTGCAGTAGATAGAGCACTGGCCCTGGAGTCAGGAGTACCTGAGTTCAAATCCGGCCTCAGACAATTAATAATTGCCTAGCTGTGTGACCTTGGACAAGTCTCTTAACCCCATTGCCTTGCAAAAAAACCAAAAACAACAACAACAACAACAACAACAACAACAAAAAACCTGATTTTTAAGAAAGGGTCCAGGAGCTACCTGGACAAACTGCCAAAGGAATCCATGATTCACAAAAAGTAGAATCTTGACCTGACTACTTAAGTTAATGAGCTGGCTTATGCTGCTATAGGCAGAGGAAGGTCCCTATGCTGATGAAATCCCAAATTTGGGGTTTAACTAGGTTACATAGTTAGAAAGTGTTAAGAGATTGAATTTGAATTCAGGTCTTCTTCTTCACTCCAGGTCTGGTACTATGTAATTTGAGTGGGAAGGGGGGGGGCAAACTCTATGTGAGTGTGTGTGTTGTGTGTGTGTGTGTGTGTGTGTGTGTGTGTTTGTGTGTGTGTGTGTGTGTGTGTGTGTGTGTGTTTGTATAAAACTATTCAGTGCTTCACCCTAAAAGTCTTAGGACTCACCTGGAAAGATTCTTATCAGGTAACTCAGGAGAGAAACCAAGAATGAAAGAACTCTGAGTCTGGAGGACTTGAAAATGGACACGGTCATGGAAAAATTGAACTCCCTATAACAAATAGTAGAAGACAGAAGGAATGCCAGCACATCAAATCCAGGAATGGTTTCTAGACAGAGTGATAAGGATTCAAGGGCACCACAATGACATTTGTAGATACATAGGTCCTTATGGAAAAGCAAAACAAAACAAAAACTTCTTTCTTTTCTGTTACTTTAACAAGAGGATTTAAATGGGGTTTGGAAGCATTTTTATTAGCTCTAAGAATTAAATATTGCCTAATTGCCCCCAAGAGTGATAAGGGAAATGTTTCCAAACATTGAAGTTAAGGCTTAGAAGGACACCTAATTATTTAGAGTGAATATTTGCTTTTCTGTAGTTTGACTGTTTGCTCCATTAAAGATTAATATTAAAATTTACATGGCAAGAGAATAAATAAAACAAACAAGCCAATTCTGGTCAGTGGGCACTCAGGGGAAGGGATGCTTCCTGCCAGGGAGTCCTGCTTCAAAGCTTGAGGGAGAAGAGATAATTCTGACAGCTTGGGGCCTCACGGTCCTCTCTGAAGCTCCACACAGTTTCAAGCTGGCATTTCAAACGCCCATGGGCCACAGGGAGGGAGATATAACCAGTTGGCTGATTATTATCCACTAGCTGGAGAGCTTAAGTTAGTGAAATAAAGATCCCAGGGTCAAGTAGCATAGCCCAGGCAGGTCCACCTCCCCAGAGCTTTTTTTCCTTCCACTCTCTCAGGAAAGGCAGATCCAATACACATCCTGGTGTTTTACCTCAGACAGAGAATAGCTTTTTAAATCTTTCTTAATCTTTCATTATCATCATAAAATGCATTTAGGTAGAATTCAAAAAATTACCAAGTGAGATGATAGATCAGTGGAGAGACCTGGATTAGGGAGTTAGAGGGATCCTATCTCTATTATTGTTTGGCTTTGGTCAAGTCCTTTCCTTTCTCTAAGATTCCCTTCCTATTCTAAAAATCTATGATCTATTTTCTTTGAAACAATTCTCGTGAGGCAAATCAAGTATTATTGTACCCATTTTGCAGATTAGAAAAATGAGGATCTCGAGAAGTTAAGACTTCTTTTTATTGTTATGGGGTAAAGGTCAAAGCCAGGATTTGAACTATGTTCTCTACTGTCATACACATAAAAATTTTATTTTTTATTTTTTACAAGACAGTGGAGTTACGTCCTCCTGACTTCAGAGCCAGTTCTCTATCTACTGCTACCTAGCTGCCCCTGTAATACACTTTTTTAAAGGGTTTTTTTTGCAAGGCATTATTAAGCATCTGAGGTTGAATTGGAACTCAGGTCCTCCTGACTCCAGGGCCGGGGGTCTAATCCACTGCACCACCTAGCTGTCCCCAATATGGTATGGTAGAAAGTGTATAGGGGCAACTAGGTGGCACAGTGAATAGAGTGCTGGTCCTGGAGTCAGGAGGACCTGAGTTCAAATCCAAACTCAGATGCTTAATAATGTCTAGCTGTGTGGCCTTGGGCAAATCACTTAACCCCATTGCCTCAAATAAATAATTTTTTTTTAAAAAAGAGGAAATAATATCATCACATTCAACTGAGATTAATATATAACATGGAACCAATGTAAAGACTAACGGAATGCCTTCTGTGGGGGGTGGGGAGAGGGAAGCAAGAATGGGGGGAAATTGTAAAACTCAAAATAAATAAAATCTTAAAAAAAGAGAGAGCGAGAGAAAATGCAGGCCATTTATCATGAGTTCTCTTCTATAACTCACAAATCAAGAGATAATATTTGTAAAGTGCTTACCACAGTGCTCGTTGTGTAGTAAATGCTCTATAAAAGCTTTATTTACTTCCCTTCTCTTCCCTCTCAAAAGCTTTGTCAAAAATTCTCTATTCACTCCAACTTTATTACACTTCCTTAGGGCAGCTAGATGATGCAGTTGATAGATAAGAGCACTGACCTTGGAGTCAGGGGGACAGAAATTCATATCCAGTCTCAGACTCTTGGCACTTACTAGCTATGTGACATTGGGCAAGTCACTTAATCCTGATTGCTTCACATCCAGGATCATCTCCAGTCATCTTGATTCATATCTGGCCACTGGAGCCAGGTGGTTCTAGAGAAAAAGTGAGGTTTGTGACTTTGCACAGTGCCCCCTCACTCAAATCCAGTTCATGTGCTTGTCATGGCATCACCTCCCTGAAGTCATGGACTTCTTCAAGAATGAAGGATAAACATCATACCATACTATCTCAGAAGAAATAGTCATCTGTCTCTCTGATCATAATATGCATTTTCTTTCAAGCAATCCAGAGAACCCTTCAAATTAAAATGTAGTCCAAATAAATAATTTAAATTTCCAAAAACAAATTGCAGAATATATTAGAGGGCAGGCCAGTCTCTCCCATCCCAACCTGCCTATTTACTCCCTCCAACTCTCTTACACAAATCCCTCTTATCCTTAACCATCAGGCTTCTTATCAAAGGAGATGTGTTTTTAAAAGGCCTAAAAAAACTTTTAAAAAAGATTTTATTTATTTCGAGTTTCACAATTTTTCCCCAATCTTACTTCCCCACAGAACTAGAAGAACTTTTAACTGTTCATCTCACACTGTACAAAAGGCTCAGATTGTGTGAACACTTTCTACTCCTCCTTTATTCAAAAAATATCAATAGGAATCTTGAATACCCTGACTTTTCTTCTGACTTCCTGTCCAAGCACAGCAGGAGAGCCAAAGTCCCAAGGAGATAATTTACCAGGATATTGAACCAAAGCCACACTGCAACTTCAGGCTGATAGCACGTAATGTTCTAGCTGACTATAAATTACCTTAAACATAGGGTTTTTGGGGGGTTGTTATCATGACTATAAGACTAGCAGGGGGGAAATTTTCTTCTGATTCAAAAGGAAGCTCTTCAAGAGCATTATTACTACTCAGAGATGAAGGGGGGGGAACGCATAGGATGCAATGGGAATTGGAGGAATATGAGGAAACTGTCACCATCCCCATTCATCCATCGCCTACTTTTGTGGGTAATAATATCACATGAATAAGACCCATCATTTGGACTTTTTTCCGTTACTGTTGAATACCAAAGGTATTCAATAGTATCTAGGTGATTGTTAAGAGAATTATAGTTTGTTCAGCTTTGTGAAGGTGTGCAGAATTTCTTTTGAGATTAACAAGTCTCAATTCCAGGTCTCATGATGGAAAACACTATATGCAATGAAACAACTATGAAGTCTGAATGCAGCTGAAAGTATACTGTTTTCACTTTTTTTGGTGTCTTTTCCTTTTTTCTGTTTCTTCTTCTTTACAACATGACTAATGTGGAAATATGTTTACATGATCACACACATATAACTTATATCAGATTGCATGCCAGATGGGGGATGGGAGAAAAATTTGAAACTCAAAATCTTATAAAAATGAATGCTGAAAACTAAAATAAATAAAATAAAATATTTTTAAAAGTTACCCCTAATTAATCACTCAGGTGATGCTATATTATCATTTGTCTTTGGGGAGTAGGGAACATAATTTTTCTAGAAAAAGAACTGATAAATAAAATATGTATAGAATAATTTTACTATAAATATATATATATATATATATATATATATATATATATATATATATATATATATATATATATATTGCCTAATGATAACCTCCTCTGGGGGAACAAGTAAAAGAAGTTTGCATGTTGTATATTTGAAAAGAGTAGCAAGTTGTGCATAGTAGATTTGCAGATTCATGTGCAAACATCTTTTTATTATACTATGTTACAGAAATGCTTGTTTTATTCCATAAATTAAAAATAAAATTGAAAAAAGGTAAAAAAAAATTAACTTTTCTCTATTGAAAAGCTTAACTTAGCAAATAGAGCACTGAATCAGGAGGGCCTAAATTCAAATATGACCTCAGAACTTACCATATTTCCCCAAGTACAAGATGCTCCCTTGAATTTGAAAAAAAAATATGTATTATATAAAGTTATTGAACTCAAGTTTTACTCATCATCAAATTCATACAACTCATCACCACTGTCACAACTCTCATCCATTAGCTCATCCTCATCTGCTTTTGATGACCAATCACTGTCTTAGGCTCTGACTGCTCTCCTGCCTGTGCTCTGGTCTGTGGTTGACCACAAGCTCTCCCTGGGCAAGTCTGGGGTGTAGACACGTGCTTAGTACATTCCCTCTCATGAACCTGAAACACCAATTGTGTCCTCCTTTGAAATCAGTCACTTCTTTTTCATCAGCAATTCTTTCAGCCTCCTGCTGAACCATCTTTGTGGACACAGGAATTCCACTTGCCCTTTGCTCTTCAATCCATCTCTTCGACCCCCTCTAACTCAGGCCATTTGTCTGACTTGCCTCTTATTACCTTCTTCTGCCATGGAGGTCTCAGTTGGGTTTTTTCTTCCCATAGCCATTCTCTGATTGTTTTTTCAGTTGGAGGAAGACCAAACTGGTGTTCAGCAGCACAATTTCCATTCACTTTTGTAAACTATATCACCTTGAACTTGAATTCAACACTGGAAAAAAAATCTTTTTCTGAGTCATTTCTGGGAAGAATTTGGCGAAATGTAACCTAATATACCAGTAACAATGTGAAACAATGCATGCAAAGAAAACAATGAGTGTGGGAAATGCAATTTTAAAAATCTACAAGTGCCAAAACAAGAGCAAAAAAGGCAAGAAATGCAAGTGAAAAAAAAATCTACATCCACTGTGTAAAACACTCCCAAGTTTTAGACCCCAAGTTTTTTGGAAAAGGGAAATAAAATAATATTTACCTAGCTGGGTGACCTTGGGCAAGTCACTTAACTCTTAACACTTAACCTTGCAAACCACCCCCCTCCAAAAGAGAAAGAAAGAAAGAAAAGAAAAGTCTAGCTTGACAAAAATCGGTCATTTTCCCTGTTATTTCAAATGCAAATGATCCTGAGAAAGTCATTCACCTCCTAGTATGAATAAAAAATGTCAGCTGATGGTAGGAACTCAAGGAGAGCATTGAGGGCTCAGAAAATAGGAGGAAACAGTGCAGAACAGGAAAATATGGAAAACTGTGGTCAATTTTGAATGGGGTCTGCCATGACATCAACCTGCTTCATATTCCTTTTGGGGTTATACCAAACTAATTTCCTTTTATGATAGTTTCTAGACTAGAATCAAGGCAACTATAGATATATTTTACCTATAAACTGGTAAAACTCATTCTTTTGTTCTTATTATGGACAAGATAGTAAGATATGACCTAGATAAAAGTACAGTTAAGAACACTGGGACCTCACTGGCCAGATACAAAGAGTGGTCATTCATTAATTGCCCTTTGTCATTGGTTATACCAGGAATTTCTGCTTGGTTCTATGCATTTTTTTTTAGTTTTTGCAAGGCAGTGGAGCTAAGTGGCTTGCCCAAGGCCACACAGCTAGGTAATTATTAAGTGTCTGAGGCTGGATTTGAATTCAGGTATTCCTATCTCCAGGGCCGGTGCTCTATCCACTGTGCCACCTAGCTTCCCCTCTATGCATATTTTTTAACTTTATTTTGGAGGTTTTGTTTTTATAAAAGACTTGGATAAAAGTATGAATTCCATATTTATTAAATGTGGAGCTAACATGATAATATTTAAAAAACCACAATGAAAAAACACCATTATTACAAATTAGAACATTACTCCAAGTCTAATAAAATGAAATTCAGTAAAAGTAAATATAAATTCCTGTGCTTACAAGATGATAAAGGCAGAACTATTAAATCCAGACCAGTTAAGATATTTGCTCCTTTGTAAATGATCTGAGGGTTTTATGGAACTGAAATCTCAAAATGAATCTATAATATGATATGGCAACTGATAAACTAATATGAACAAGGGATATGAAAGTTATCTTCAAGTTTGGAGGGATGTCATGGGGAAGAAGGATTATATTTGTTCATCTTGGTCCAAAAAGGAATAACTAGATGCAGCGAATGAAAGGTACAAAGAAGCGGATTTAGGCTTGACACAAGGGGAAAAACATCCAAATAAATTCAGAATCACAGAAAATTAACAGGGATCCTAGCAGGTAACAACTGATAGATGAAAAGGGTTCTTTCTGCTGCAGCATACATGGTTGTGGTCACTATTCTCTACTCAAGGACATCAACTGAAGGGGAGCCTGCTAGTTTTATAGAGACCACAATCTGCACCCTTCCCTAACCATCATTCCCCAGCATATGTTATTTTCTTTTATTAGAATGTAAGTTTCTTGAGGACGGGGACTGTCTCACTAATGTATTTGTATTCCCAGAACTTAGCTCATCTCTAATTATTAGGAAAATTTCCCTAATAATTAAATTGTATCTTTCTGACATAATGAAAAAAAATTTAATTTCATTTTATTGAACTAGATTATCTTTAGAATCAATCCTAACTCTAAAATATAATTCTCTTTCATTTTATTAATTTTTATTATTGGGGGTTCAGAATTAATACTTCTTCAACTTTTGATTAACAGAAAATCTGTCTTTTATTAACATTAACCTCACCAGACCAAAACCTAGGCCTGGGCAATAAAGACCATTCCCTCTTTGGAGGATACAAGCAGAGGATGAATGATCACTTCTCAGGTTTGTTAAAGAGGGGATACTCAATCAGGTATAGCTGTTGGACAAGATGTCCTTCCAGGAACTGTCTGAGATTCTGTGATTCTATGCTTATTTGGATATATGTAATAGAGATTACAACTCCTTGAAGAATTCCTTTGTTTGAATATAGAGAAAAGAATCATTCTCTAATGCACCTTGCAAACATTTACTTTGGCCCATCTTTTCATCCCCCTCTCCCTTCAGCCAACCCTCTTATGCCCACCTGAGGGAGAAGAGGGATTACTTGTAAAAATCAAGCACTGATATATTACATCCATTGGAATAGCATCAATTTCAAGTATTCCATTTTCAGTTTTTAAATAGCTGGTTTCCGTCATTACTTCTTTGGGTATTTATTCATCAAGTAATCCCCTAAAATCCATTCATTTATTCTCAGTATTGTTTCCTTGATCTCATAATACCATCAGCAATTACATAGAGAGCCCTTGATGAATACATGTACATCTTCCTATCCTCCGAGGGGAATACATGATGATATTTTTCTACCCTCCAAGGTGAACAGACATCTATAATAAGAAGCTGAGGGTATTTTGCACTCTAGAGAAATAAATCTCTCTACTCAAGATTTTCTGCTGGAGGAATGAGCTCAGATAACAAATCACTTTAACAAAGTGATTCAGATCCAGGGGTGCTTATCAGATCATTAGAAGTCAGTTGTGTCATTTAGGATCCATTAGAAATGTTTGATTACTTTTTAAAAACACTCCAATATGTTGTTTTCTTTCCTTAAAATACAAAATAGGTGCCACAAGATTCAATACTAGAGATAGGAATGACTCTTGTTACTTTATAGACAAAGCAGGGGCTTCATAAAGTCCCTGAGTAGTCTTAAAGCTTTTTCCATTTAAACCTTAATGACAGGCTGGAGGATGGAAAATAGAAACCACATGTAAATAGCATTTAAAAGTAAATCATTGCCTCTTTGCACCTGATTTGCACTCCAAATCCACTGCCACAGGACACCAACTTTTACATTCTCCCCCTTTATGAAAACATTGTATATATCTAGCTAGATCCAAATGGGACTAAGCTCTTTCACTCAGCATTTTCAGATCTTTGGCCACACTCTGTGTACTTCCATCCCTTCTTTCTCTTGTTCTGGAGACTGACCTATTGATCCACACACCCTCCCAGAGACTTTCTGAAACAGAACCCTCTTTCAAGCCCATTGCTCCCTTTGATATATTGTCTCCATCAGTTTGAATGTAAGCTCTTTGAGGGAGGGTACTGCCTCACTTTTTATTTTTATACTTAGCTCTTAGCTCAATGTCTGGCAAATAGAAAGCACATAATAAATGCTCCCCCTCATCCACCACCACCATTCCTTTGTTATGGGAGAAATATCTCCTTTTTCAATTCATGTGGTAGGTAATTGCTGCTGAAATAGAACACAGAAAATATAGAGGCTAAACATCCAGAATTTATTATGATTAAGCAGGGGTTCAGGGGGTAGAAAAACAATCCCAGAAAAACAATTAGGATCCTAATGAAATTTCTTAGAGACAAAATTACATCAGAGTTACAAAGAACTAATTCTTTTACATCTTATAATCTCATACATTCTCAAAGATCACAAAAGTTTTTTTAAAGATTCATAGTTCTTCCAATGTCATAAAAGTTTGAATGAACAGTTAAATAATTAATAGGATAATAGAATAAATTGTTAAAGAAGAATCATAATCTCATATATCTCTTAGGTAAACAAATGTAATTCAACAGACTGTAGGTAAACTGAGTCAAGGTTATGGATTAAATTCTGAGTGTGCAAAATTCTATATACCAAACTAAAAGGATACATTTTAAAGAAGTAACATTGAGAAAAAAAGATTTACAAGTTACTTAACCTCAGTTTGCCTCAATTTCTTCACCTATAAAATGGCAATACTAATAACACCTCACTCCCAAGTTTGTTATGAGTATCAAGTGATTTAATAATTGTGAAGTATCTGAAGTGCTTGGCACACTGAAGACTTTATAAATGCTAACTACTACTATCACATATAGAACTTCAGTGAAAGTTTAAAGGATACAAGGGTCTTATGAACAATTGATATAAAACATTTATAGTATAATAACCATAACATTATCAAACTGCAAACATTAATGAAAAATTAATTCAGTTATGAAAACCAAACTAGATCATTTCAGTTAAGTGAAATAGAAAAGCTATTCCATGAACAAAAGCAATTAGGAAAGGAGGGAAAGTAATCAATGGAAGAAAAAAATCTTTGTATTTAAAATGCTGATAAAGGTTTGTTTTCCAAGACAAAATCTATTTCCTGACAGAATAGTCAAAAGAGATGAACAATAATAATGATAATAGATATCATGTTGCTTTAAGAATTAGAAAGTGCTGGACAAATATTATCTCTTTTTATCTTTCCAATAACCCTTAGAGGTATGTGGTGTCATTATTCCCTTTTTTCCTGATAGAAGTTAGAAGACTTGCTCAAGGTGGCAGAGTGAAGAGCAAAGAAAATGTATTTAATTAAGTGCTGTATTTAATTAAGTGCTAAAAATGTTTTAAAATATCTCACTGATCATTATCATCTCCCTATGAAGTAGATATTACTTACCCTTTGAGGGAACTGAGATAGAGAGTTTAAGTTATTGACCCAAGATCACAAATCTAGTAAGAGGCTTAAGTGGATTTGAACTCAGGTCTTTTGAAGTTCAAGTCCAGTCCTCTAGGCACTATATCCCTTAGCTACCTCAAATATTTTCTCAAAATAATTGCAAACTATTAACACCAATATAAAAAAAAAACCCTTGAAATCACTAATAGTAAGCAATGTGAAAATGAAAAACAAACCCAAGATTTTTCCCAGCAAGTTGGCAAAGAGGACAAAAGAAGGGAATCAGTGCTAACAGTATTGCTGAAAGAGGGCTACATTAATGCATTGCTGTTAGAACTTCAAATTGGTCCAATGACTCTAGAAAGCACTTGGGAATTACACAAAGTGACTAAAGTGTCCATATCCCTTGACTCAAAGATCACTGTGATGCATCTATCTCCAAGGGGATCAATAGCAAAAACAAAAGCTTCATATACATCAAAATATTTTTACCAACACATTTTGAGGGGGCAAACAATTGGTAACAGATTAGATACTTATCCATTTGGAAATATCTAAATAAAATAATAAATATGAAGTAGCATAAAGGTTTGGATTAAGGGATACACAATGAAATAAAACCAGGAAAACAATATACATAAAGATTACAATTGCGTAAATGAATAAAATAATAACAATAAAATAGTAAAACTGAATGCTACAAAATTATAATGACCAAACTTGGGCCCCAAAGAAGAGATATATGAAGATAAATCCTCCTATTTCTTTACCAAAATAGTGGACAATGAATGTAGAACACTGAGTATATCCTCAGCCTTCTTTAACATGGTTAGTTTTGTAGAAATTTTTCTTCTTATTTTTTATCTTTATTATAAAGAGTGACTTTTCGAAAGGGAGAAGCAGAGGAAAATCATAAAAAGTAACAAAAATATACTCATAAAAATTTATATTTTAAAAAAATTTAACTTAAAATGAACTTTATTTATCCTCTTGGTGGGAATGGCAGGAACAGGTCCTGCTTATTAGGAAGAAGGAGTAAGTAGCTTCTAAGAGTAATCTTTCTAAAATAGCTCTTTGATCAGATCAAATAGAGAAATGTCATGGAGGGAAAAGAAGATAGGAACTAGGGTTGGGAGCCTAGAAGGTCTGAATTTTAATCTCACTTCCAAACATTTTACTAGCTGAATGACTATAAGTCTTTTTTTTTTTAGGTTTTTGCAAGGCAAATGGGGTTAAGTGGCTTGCCCAAGGCCACACAGCTAGGTAATTATTGAGTGTCTGAGACCGCATTTGAATCCGGGTACTCCTGACTCCAAGGCTGGTGCTTTATCCACTACACCACCTAGCTGCCCCCTGAATATAAGTCTTGATTTATTTACTTCAGAGATTCAAAGAATCATAGTCAGGTCCCAGTGGAATGTATAACATTGTGCAAACTTTAAAGTGATGTATGAATGTCAGTTATTATCATTCCCCTCTTTATAAAAATCAATACCCCACCTCTTGAAGTATAAATTCAATAGCCTAGTACCCATAAAGTCTTTCACAATTTGACTTCTAACTATTTGTTTATAGCAATAACTCCTGTTATACCTCAACACAGGGTGTAACAAAAGTCTTAAGTACAATTTTAAACTTTAGTAACAGTTGTAAGTCATTAAAGCTTAAAACTGTATTAAGACTTTTGGTACAACCCATGTAGCCAGTCAATCCTATTCAACCCAACTTGTGTCCTCACTGATTTCTAAGCAGACCATTTCTTTAAACTGAAATGCCTCCTTTACTCCTCTCCATCTATCCAAATCCCACCTAGGCCTCAAGATTAAGGTCAACTGCTACTTTAGGTAATCTCTCCTAAATTTCAACCCATAGTGACCTCTTCTTCCTTTTGATATTTTCTAGAATTTAGTGTTTGCTTTCTTTGACTTTATTTATTTGTTGTTGCAAGAGTACAGTTGATAGAATGGAAAAAATGCTGAGCATGAACCCAGAAGAGTACTCACTATCCATGCAAGTCATATAAGCATTAAGTGTACCAGTTTTCTCACCCATAAAATGAGGATAATATTTTTGCCACCTACATCGTAAGAATATTACGAGGTGATTTTCTTCCTTTTCCCTTAGTCCTAATTCCTCTTACACAAAATGATTAATATGTAAATATATTAAATAGAAATGTAAATATACAATGTTTACTAGACTGTTCACTGCCAAGGGGAAGGGGGAGGGAAGGGAGGATGGTAGAAAAATGTTTAAACTTATAAATTGGCAAATGGATGAATGCTGAAAAACTACTATAGCATGTAATTGGAAAAGCAAAATGAAATAGCAATTTTAAAAAGAACATTATGAGGAAAACACTGAACTAAATGTAGGTTTTTAATGAACTATGAACTATTTATGTAGAACTATGTAGATCTTATGTAGATCTTGATTGGGGCAATATATATATATATATATATATATATATATATATATATATATTAAAAGACAGGAAATTTTTGAACAAAAAATTAAGATTGAGGTCTTTACTTCCTAAAGCTGTACCTGGGGGTTTTGTTCTTGTTCTTGATTTCTCTGCCTCCCTTTCAATTGCATGTGAGACCAGAAAATCTTGGTCTGGTGGGAGGAGGAAAGGAAGTTTGAGAAAATAGCATCTTAGATCTGGATGGTTTCTCTCAAGGCAACACTTGTAAATGATTTTAAATGGGTGCTGCTGGATAGCAATCAGGAGTTGATGGAAATGGAAGGGAACTTTCTAATTTTCAGGAGTTTTTTCCCCCCTTTTTGTAAGCAATCGAAGTTAAGTGACTTGTCCAGGATCATACTAACCCTATGAACCGTGTCTGAGACCAAATTTGAACTCAAGTCCTCCTGACTCCAAGTCTGGTGCTCTATCCACTGAACGACTTAGCTGCCCCCCCCCAACTTTAAGTTAATAGAGGTTTGGAACAGATATTTTGTTCCTTGTTAACAAAGGTAAACAGATTCAAAAATAAATTGATAAAGAGACTCTATTGACTAATTCCCTATGCTATTTTGAAAAGAATTTGAGCCCTAAAGGTGAGACTTTCCCCCAGACAGAAAAGGCACACACACACACACACACACACACACACACACACACACACACACAAACACACACACTCCTTTCTTTATAGACAAAAAACTAGTCAGGGTTTCTTCCTAGTCAGATGAAGCAATATAGAAAAACATGACTCAATAACAGAGCTAAATCCTAAGTCTCTGGTCTTGAGCTAAAAGAGAGATGGCAGAGTCCAATCCTCTTACGGGGAAGAAAAGTATGCCAGCAGAAGACTCAGATAAATTCAAAAGTTGATAGCAAAAGAAAAGGTCCACAAGATGTACCCACCAGAACAGCCCCTAGCAGCAGCCATGTCTAGCAAAGACAGGACCACCCTCTAGTGAATACATGGGAAGGCAAGACCAGCAAAGAGCAGGTCAAGGGGAAGCAGTGCAATGACATCTGCATTAATGGTTCTGTAGCATCAGAGAAGGAATTTCTCCTTCCCCATTTGTCCTGGTTTCATGTTATTTATCTATGAATGTTTCCCAACTATGACTTCTCTTTGGGACTATCTACCTTTCTTTGTTTCTCCATGATTAGCACTGCATCTAGCACATAGTTTAATAAATATTTATTGACTTGCAAATTTACTTATTTGTGAGAAAGCATGTTCCAGGTCTATGGAGGACATGCTCTATTGTTACTTTTCTTTCTTGGACAGTACTTATAATGTTATTAATAGAGGAAACTCCTTCTACTAAAGCAAATCAACACCTTCTCTGAAACTTATAGTCTTAGAAAATTACCTAAATTACTAAAAGGTTAAGTGACTCTCTGAAGGTCACATAACCAATAAGTTTCTGAATTGGGATATGAACTCAGATCTTTCATACTCTGAGTCCAGATTTCAATCCACTTACCCTACCATCTTTTACCATGCTATTTTTCTTAATATTCTATTTTATTAAATGCCTCTTTTTTTTTTAAAGTAGCTAAGTCTTCTGGCTGGTAATTACAAACACACTGATGTGGTTCTGTGAGCTATGGTGATGTTTGGCAGGATAGGAGCTCACAGAATAACTTAAACCTGGAATATCTTCTCTAGGGGCCCCTTTTACAAGAAGATAATGACCCATATGCTACATATAAATGTGAATTATTATTGTGAAAGAGGAACCATGATGAGGTGGAAACCATCTATATTTAGTCAGGAGACCTGAATTCAAACTATAGCTTTGACATTTATTAGCTGTGTGACCTTGGGCAATCAATCAATCAAAAAGTATTTATTTAGTAGCAAGACACAAGATTTTATTAAGGGCAACACATGAGGTTCTTTGAAACTCAATTTCTTCATTTGTAAAAGTGGGGATATAGATAAGAAGTTAAGTAATGTTTTCTTTAATTAGTCATTGCAATGGCAAATCAAGTTATCCACTGATAATAAGACATTTTTGTTGTGAAAAAGTCATTAAATTAAAGCTATAAAGTGGACATTGTGGCAGAGAATCTTGAAATGATAGGTGTTTGTAGGCCAATTTGTTATAATCATTGAACTTCAACTTTAGATTCATAAAGAGAATTATATTTTAGAGCTAGGACTGATTCTAAAGATAATCTAGTCCAATGACCTCATCTCACAAGTGAAGCAATTAAGATATAAGCATAAACTAAAGTGATTGTTCAAAGTCACATAGATAGTAGCAGATCCAGAATAAGAGCTGACTCCCAGAGAATCAAAGAGTACCAGATTATTGAACCTAGATAGAACTAGAGGGGTAATCTAGTCTCATTTCATAAATGAGGAAACAGGGCCAGGAATATTAAGTGACTTTCTACAGACAAAGAGATAAATGAAATTCTAAAACACGTTTTTTGAGTCTTTTGACTCCAAAAGGATACTCAACTGTCAAATAAATAATGTTTACTTTTTAGGACAAGTATTTAGCATTTAATACTATACTGTGGAGGCAAAAAATGGTGACAATATCTAGTTACTTTCAATTAACAAACAAATGATATTAGCTTATATCCATGCAAAAGCACTTTCTATAGCAATCCTAAGAGATAGGATAATACAACATTACTATCTTCTATTTTTTAGAAGCCCTAAAGTGATTATAACTCATTCACAGAAACATAGTTTGAGGTAAATGATAAAACCAGCACATGAATCCAGTGTTTTTTCATGATACCATGCTACTGAAGGACCTTTTTCTTGTTGACTCCAAATTTAGACTTTTATCACTACCATCAAAGCTATGCTCAAATTAATAAATGTTTGTGGAAAAGTGGAGAATCTCATATTTACACATAAAGACTAACAAATTGCCTTCTTTGGGGGTGGGGGAGGGAAGCAAAATTAAGGGAAAAATTGTAAAACTCAAAAATAAATAAAAATCTTTCTTGAATGAAAATAAAAGAAATTTATACACCATTGGTAATAAGAAAGAATTCTAATAAATATCTTATTGAGTTGGAAGTAATCAATTTGGACATTATGAATGCTAATAATATGACAAAAAAATCCAGGTTGGAAATTCTTATAACTAATATTCATATTTCTTAGACATATAAATATAGTTAAAGTACAGGTATCCCTCAAAGCACCTTGTCTAGTTCTTTCCATAAAAGATATTTGTGAGATTCTATTTAAAGCTGATCATATCAGATAATTCCAGAATTGGACAGTGTGATGGTATAACATATATCCATCTCTTTAGAAGACTAATTAAAATGGGGGTTTCCAACTTGTGATTGATGAGAAGATATTAAGGACTTTGCAGAAAAAGGGTACTATTTATTTCTGTTCTTGATATGAGTAACTCCATTTCAGAATGCTTCCATTTCAGAATAATTATATTCCCTTGCCCTAGTTATTATGCTTTATTAGCTTTCTTAGTGGGGAAAGAACATCTTAAACTTTAAAGTGTTATGCAAATATGATTTTTTCTTATCTGGTAATTATTATACTTTCTTTTGTTCTGTCTATTGACTATTTAATTAAATGATTCCCTAGCAAAGAGAAATTCATATTTAGACAGCTGTTTTGCAAATAGACTTATAATATAAATGTAAAACATGCAATCTGGATTTGAGAATGATCAACAAACTAAAGGCAGGATTTCAATTCAAAAGAAGTTGTCCTTGTAAGTAGAAAAATCTCTCAAGTGAGTATTTATATATGTCAGAAAACAGCCTTATTCAGAATTTGTTTACATGTAAGAATTAGAAGACAATAGTTTTATGTCTATGTCTTGTTACATTTGACATCAAATTCTCACCTTGATGTATGGTCCAAGATCCTGTCTTTTTTGCTGTTCCATTGTTTTCAGTTGTGTATGATTCTTGAGTCTCCCTGACTCCATTCCTAACACTCTCTCCACTGTGCCACCCAACTCTGAAGATCTTATCTAGACTACATGAATAAAATGCAGAACTATTTTAATCATTGCAATATAACAAGAATATTTGACAGAATATAGTGGTTCAGGAAATGTCAAGACTCAAGTGTATAACTATACATGATTGGAAGAAGAGAAAGTAAAGGTTAACAAATGTTTTAAAGTTTTTTCTTCAGGAAATTCTCATAGATAATAGTTGAGTAAAACTTTGATTTACAGTAGGGTTTAACAGGGAACTGCTGCTTCTGCTGCTGATACTTATCCTTCGTTTTTAAAGAAGACCAAGGTATCAGGAAGGTGAAGCCATGACATGCACAAGATTTGGATTTGAGTGAGTGGGGGTGCTGTGCTAAGTCATCAACCTCCCTTTTTCTTCCAGCGCCATCTGGGCCTAGTGACCAGATAAGAATCAACATGACTGAAGATGAATGTGAGGTAATCAGGACCCATGAATTTTGGGGACCTAAATTGGGGGAGGACAAGACCTAGACCAGAATCTTGTTTTTCCTTCTTCTCTTACTTCTTATCACTGTCTAGCAACTCAGTTTCCTCATCTATAAAACAAGAATAATAATAGCACCAACCTCTCAGGGTTCTTGTGAGGACCAAATCAGATAACATGCAAAATGTATTGCAAACCTTAATTGCTAGTGATAATCTTATGATTTTTATGATTATGAGGAACTGGTGTTTCTGGGACTTAAGAAGTTGCTCATGGCTCAATTTGGTGGCCACTGGCTCCACTGAGAGAGTTCTTTCCATCAGTCTAGTTGTTTTGAGAATTATGTAGACTTTTATGAAAAATAGCAACCTCTTTCCCTCAGATTCAAGCTCCTGGACAACTTTATAGAATAAGAAAGTCAAACTTGTCTTCCAGAATTTCTCACACTGAAACATCCCTCTGCCTTTCCAACCCCCCTTCCATTAGTGAGTTCTTTCCAAGGACCCCAATTTTGTGGATGGGCCCAGATCATTTATGCTTTATTCCCCTCCTTGATGGGCTTCCTACTCTTTGGACTTCACCATCATGCCCCTCTGAAGGTACCTTTCTCTCCCACCTCAAGTTTTCAGTTCCCTTTTATATACTCAACTACCATGCCGAGTGCGCCTGCCCTGCTGCTCTCAAACTGTTCAGTATTCTGTTCTTAATCAGGGTCAGGCTGGGACTTGGAGACTTTCTAACTCACTGTAGAATTTGCTTAATTAGCAGTTATCTTCTTCCTGATTCTCTTCCTATCCTAAAGACCCCAAGGGATCTCCTTACTAGTAGAGGCCTGATAGCCCCAGAGAGTGGTTTGTCCTGGTCATGCTGGATGAGCATGGGCAGAAAGTCACCTTGTAGGATTTAGGCTGCCCCAGCTGCTATTGAACATCCCATGTTTTTTATCATTTTGCTTCAGGTAACAGAATAAATCCTTCATGCTCTTTAAGCAATCTGATTCCATGAGAAAAGGGCCTCCTTCAATGTATCCAAGTGTGACACCATAGAGAAAAAAATTCACAGTTCATTATATAAAAATCCATAAATTGTGAGATCAGCAAGGAGAGAGATGAGGCAGGCTAAAAGGATCAAAAGAGATAAGAGCATCCCATCAATTCAAGTCTTCCTGCCACCCACCCCCCACAATTGACTCCTTCAGCCTCTGCTCTATCTTGCCACTGCACTAAGAAATTTTCAAATTGGAAATAGAGAAAAAGGGAAAAAAATGTCTAAACAACATTAAGCCAGATGCCACATGATGCAGCAGGTCATGCCATAGCAAACAAATAACAATGAATGAATTCACAGAAAGTCATAGGAGACAATATTTTGTAAATTCAAATACTCAAATGGATCTTTGATTTCATTCATGTGGATGTATGCTTCAATAATGTGGATTTCAACCTTCCATGTCTTCCTCTCCAATCAGCTGTTGTTCATGATCTCTCATACATTTGATATAGTGGTTCACCCAACATATTGGAAATTTTTCTTGCTCACTTGATATTAAGAGGAAAGCAGTGGATCCCATAAACAGTCTAGGAGTCATTCCTTGATCTTACCACTTAATCAATTGTTGCTCATAAATCTCTTTGATGATCTTTCTTATTCTGCCATTGCTTTATAATTGTTTGTATATAAAATACTATCTACTAGAACAACCATATGTCTCTCCATTTCCCTTTGGGTGATTTTCAGTTTTAATTCTTGAGAAACTATATAGTTCTAAGATTTGTAACCATATATATCCAGAAGGATATTACATTATTCTTTTAAAAGATCAGCTATTATTTCAGGGAGAACACTGGGGACTTTAAATTAACTTTCCAGTCTCCCAAAGATGATCCAGCCTACTTCCTTCCTCTTTTTGAGGCATTACTGTCTTGTGGTTCTCCTTCTATCAATCTTATCAGTCCCCTGTCTCCTTTGCTGGATATCCCCTGCTCCCCATAACATACCCTTTAAACATAGGTGTCCCATGGACTTTTGTCCTGGGTCCTCTTCTTTTCTTATACTACTTCAGTTGGTGATCTCATCTGTTCCCATGGATTTAATTACCATCTCAGCAGTGACAGTTCCCAAATCTATCCATCTTATCCTGAGTTCTCTATTGACAACAGCCTTTTAGAAAACTTTCAAGGATTCCTCAATTTCACCTTTGCAATATTTGTTGAATATGCCCCCTTCTCTCCTCTGATACTATCACCATCACAGAGCAGGGTGCACCTCATCGCCTCATACCTGGACTCTTACCTGCTAATGACTGTTTGCCTCAAACTTCTCCCTACTCCAGTCCATTTTCCATCCAGTCAACAAAGTGATTTTCCTAAAACGACTCCAACTATGCCATCCCCCTACTCAGTGAACTTCAGTGTCTTCCTATTTTCTCCAGGATCAAATAATTATAGTTATTAATAGTTAACATTTATATAACTTACCAAATGCAGAGCACTGTGGTAAGCACTTTATAATTACCTCATCTTTTCCTCACAACAACACTGAGAGGCTATTACTATCCATAATTAAGTACTATTACTATCCATAATTTACAGTCGAGGAAACTGAGGCAGGCAGAATTTTATCTAGAAAGAGTCAGAGGCCAGATCTGAATTCATATACAAAAATACAAAATTCCCAAATGGCATTCAAAGTCTTTTATAATCTAGTAACCTCCTCTTACCTTTTCAGTTTTCTTACATCTTGCTCATCTCTACATAGTCTCTAATCCTGTCCTCCTTATGTCAACCAGACATTCAATCTTTTGGCTCTATTTTTTATGACTCTCTCCCATACCAGAATGTTCTCTCCATCTTCATCTACTTTCTTCCCTGACTTCAGTCCCAATATTTCATCTCATACAGGGAGCTTTTCAAATCTCTCTTAATTCTAATGTCTTCTTCCTTTAAATTATTTCTTATTTATCCTGTATGTAGATTGCTTTTTATGTAATTTTTGCCTCCTCCATTATATTGCAAGCTCCTTGCTGTTTGGTGCAGGAACTATTTTTTGCCTAATTTTTGCATCTCTATGACAATATCTGGCATATAATAGACATTTAATAAATGTTTCTGACTTACTGATTTTCCATTCTAGTCCCAAGTCATTGTTCATTGGGAATGTTTGTCCAAGATCTATATTGCAATAACAGATGAGTTTAGGACTCTTGTGGGGAGAACAAGTCTCAGTACCTGAAACTCTATTGAAGACCTGGTTAACTACACAATGTAGGAAGGCTAGGGTTCTCAGAAACAGATCACAAGGTTGTTTGGTGATGCTTATATATAAAAGCTAGGCTGTGCTAGTCAGGCGATGTGTATATAAGTTCTAGCCCTGAGTGTGATCTTTAGTAGATACATAGGTCAGGATCATTGATATCCTTTAAGTCACTTTTAAAAAAAATAAGGTATAACTTGAGAAACAATCTTTCAATACTTTCAAACCTGAGTCACCTCCAGCACAATTTCCCCCTGCTTAGACTTAGTATGATTTTCTCATATTTGTTCTATTCAGTTCCTCTGTCATCTGATCTGGAATTGTTACATTAAAATCTAAATGTAGTGTTCTGACTGCCTTTGATGGGGAAAAGAATTGATATTAAAACCTTTGCAGACCTTTTCCACATTTAATGTGTTTATCCTTTAATTTTTCATCCTCAGATACTTCCCCACATACATCAATTTAATGAGAATAATTTGTAAACCTCAGAAAAGGTATCTGGATAAAGATATTAGAAGGAAACTGAAGAGCTTTTACAATATTTTACAGTAAACCATATTTTTACCATTGCACAACTGACTGAAAGATGTAGGAAATACAAGACTCAATAGTGCCTATTGTTTGCTGACTTTTAAAAATTATTTGATTCAGAAAAGGGAAATGTAAGCTTAAAAGATTTTCTTCCAATATAATGTATCTCATGAATATGGAAAATTATACATATTGTTTAAAGGTATAGAAGGCAAGGTTTAGAAGAAAGCCATGTATGCTCATCAAAGGTATTCACTATTGTCATGGCAGAGGTACAGTTTAGAATCCAAATCAAAAAGAAAGTCTCTATGGATGGTGCAATCGTTAGATAATCTTTGCAAATGTTATTGTACTGATTGTATTAATTCTTGAAACACTGAGGTCTGCTATATGAACTCCCTAACCACACAAAAGAATTTAGCCTAATCATCCAAATCGTAAAAGTCACATGGTTGATGGATGCCTATTATTCATATTATGGCATATAATGTCAGAAGCAATATTTGAAACCATTCTAATCTATATTATATGTCACCATAATATCATCAAATCTTGCAATTTTCCAAATATGGAAAAATAAACTATTAATTTGAGGGGAAAGGACCATTATATAATGATAATTGCTTTGATTAGCTTATGACAATTTTTACCAATTAATAGAATAGACTATTTAAATTTCTATTCTAGTCTAAAACTTATTTAAAAATAGAACAGTAAATAAATGTGGCTCCCCACAGTACATTTTTTTTAACTTTTTGCAAGGCAAATGGGGTTAAATGGCTTTCCCAAGGCCACACAGCTAGGTAATTATTAAGTGTCTGAGGATGGATTTGAACTCAGGTACTCCTGACTCCAGGGCCGGTGCTCCCAAGAGTCTTCAGATTTAGTATCTATTCCTTGACTCTGAATTTGAATCTATTCATAAATACTTTCTATTTGTTTAGGTTTGTCCTCTTAAAAGTAGCATTGTCTTTTCAAATGAAAGAAAAGGAGAGAGAAAGGGGAGAGCAATGGAAAGACAATGAACATTATTTAAGATGTAGTAAATCATTTGTTACTGCATGATAATTAGCTAGCCATTTAAAAGACCTTGTTCCTGGGGATGGTGTCAGGTACTAGAGTTGAAGACAACTGGTTAGATCTGAAAGGAGATAGCAATAATTAAAAATTCATTTTTTCCTGTCAATAAATACAGTCATTCCTTGATATTCCTCAGGGGTTGGGACAAATCTGAAATATTATGAATAACTCTAAATCTCAGCCCAAATCTATATTTTTAATAATTTTGACCATATTAATTTAACATATAAATTAGACTTACATATCATTTAAAATATCGATATAATATATAAAGAACTTATTTACAATTAGAGTTGTATCAAAAGGGAATGGACTATCTTGGGGGAAATGAATTTCCTGTTTCTAGAGGTTTTCAAAAGAGGGTTCATTAGAAATGTGATAGGACTCCATAATTTGGCAGGAATTAGAGCAGATAACTCCTCTAGTCCCTTTTCAAGTCTGGGACTCTAGAAAAATGTGGAAGGATTGAATTTAAGTTATTTTAGGTAGCAAGCTATTTTTATGGTGTGTGGAAGAAACCTATCCAAATAGATAAATTCTACCCTGATCTCATTTCTCTGAGTTCCATTTCATAGTAGCTGTCACTAATGGAAGCACATGCCATAGCTTCAACTCTCATATATCATATCCTATATTTCTAAGCAGTTTGGTATAAAATCACCCAAAATCACAGGAAGAAAATTACAAAGACTATGATACAGAAACCAATAGCAAGAAAGGAATGCCACGGTTCCCAATAAGTTTCATTGCAAGCCAAGGTCTTGTAGTCTTTGATATTTTTCCATTTCTACTAAAACAATGAATTAGTCAATGAGAGCATTTCATTCCATCTCTGAACCTCCTTCACATAAGAAAGCAAAGAACAGACTCAATAGGGACAAACATAATAGTACGACTATGTGCTTATAACTTTATGTTGACTCAAGTAAAGTGAATAGACTACTAGTGCTACTACCCTTTCTTCCTGTCCAAAATGCTTCCAGTGGTTATTCCTTCTCTCACCAATAAAGGAATAGACCAGTGGACTCTGTAGCAGTCTTTTGCATATCCACTCAGTTCAACAGTCAACCAGAAGACTGAACCCAGGAAACAATTACAAAATGGCTTTTGAGCCAAGTACCTCCATTAATGTCATCAGGCAGCTCCAAAATCTGACTTCTTCCTTTGTCAACCCAGAGGTTCTCTTTTTTCCCAGGGCTTCACCAAAATTCACCATATTGGTGATGTAAACCCATTGACATCAGCCCACCCAAAGCAAAGAACAAAATTCAAGATGTCCATCAACTTTAGACTCCTTTATTAGTAAAGAGTATAGGTATGTACCAAGACCTAGGCAGGAATGCCATTTTGTGATAGGCCACAAATTTAGAGAGCTGATAGAGGACTGTCAAAGCTCTGTAGCAGCAGATGAAGGGGATAAACAGTTGTAGTAAGAGATGGGACTGGACTGGACTGGACTGCAGTGTCTGTGGAAAGTTGATATGGGTACAGCCTGCCAGTTCGCCGATGGGTACAGTAAAAGATGTATGGATCTAGAAAGAGCTGAGTTACCCATTCCAAAGGAGTGCCCAGTTGAGTCAGGAAATTTAGAGAAGTAAACATAGCTAGGTAAGACAAGGAAATAGGAAAAGTAGGTGGAAAAGTCAAGAGTCAAACTCACAGAGAATCTAGAAATGAATTCTTAGTTATACTAAGGAAAAGGTACTTTGATGAAGAAGTGGAAGGGTTCAAGAGAAATATAAGGTGGCACAGTAGATATAGCACTGATCCCTGAGTCAGGGAAATCTGAGTTTAAATTTGATCTCTGACACTTAATAGGCAGGGTACTTAACACAGTGGTAGACATTTAATAAATGCTCATTTCCTTCCAACGGTTCATTCAAATGGTGGTTCCAAGCTGACAAGTCTGCTTAATTTTGATTCCTTAAGGAAGCACCACCATTTTACATGTGAAATGGACTCCTAACTCAATGTCACAACTTAGAATTACTAGTTGCCTTTAAAACTAGAGTTCATCAAGCACCACTTTTTTCATGAAATCTCTTGAAAACTTTCAACCAAAATGGGAGAAGGGAGAAGTTAGAAGAGAGTGATAAGGGGCGGCTAGGTGGCATAGTGGCTAAAGCACCAGCCTTGGAGTCAGGAGTACCTGGATTCAAATCCAGTTTCAGACACTTAATAATTACCTAGCTGTGTGGCCTTAGGCAAGCCACTTAACTCCATTTGCCTTGCAAAAACCTTAAAAAAGAGAGAGAGAGAGTGATAAGAGGAGAGAAAGTGGAGGCATTGAGCACAGATGGCTTTTTCAAGGATTTTAACTAGGCAGAGGAAGAGAAACAACCGTTGATTTCTGGTAGGAGATGGTGGCATCAAGGAAAACACTCAAGAAGAGAAGGGAAGAAATTAGAGGGAAGTCATCATTCCATGAATAGTCATTGAAGCAATTAGTGTAAATCAGCTTTTGCAGAAGAAAGAACAAAGTAGAAGACCCAAGAAATGAAATTCCAGTGGAGACAGAGAACAATGATTATAGTGTCAGCTCTGTGGGTCCCCAGTTCCTACCAAGCCAAATTAAAACTCTTTATTCTGACCTTCAAGGTCTTTGCCACTGACCTCAACCAGACTAGAGATGGTCTTTCCATCCCCTTTATGTCCTCCAAGTTCTAGCCTAATTAGACTCCTCCCTATCCATACATTTTTCTCCTGCTCTCTCTCATCTCTATGCCTTTTACTGATAACCATCCCTCCCCCTTGCAAGGAGTCTCCATTCTTCTTCTTCTTCTTCTTCTTCTTCTTCTTCTTCTTCTTCTTCTTCTTCTTCTTCTTCTTCTTCTTCTTCTTCTTCTTCTTCTTTTTCTTTCTTTTTTTTTTCTTCTTCTCATTTGTTGAAATGTTAGTGCTAACAGCACTAACAGAGTGCTGGACCTGATGTCAGGAAGATCTGAGTCTCATTTCAGAAGCTGAGCATCTCCCCGAGGGTCCGCCAACCCAGGAGGCTGTGGGAATTGGGGAGCCATTTAGGTCCCAGCGGCAGTCCCTCAAGCCGAGCTCTCAGACCATAAAGTCCAGGAATAAACGTCGCCCCCCCGCCACAGCCTCAGCCTCGCTCATTGCCACCCCCCCCATCTGTGGGGCAAGGGCAGGCTTGAGAGAGGGAGGAGGGGAAGTGGGCGGTGCACACGTATGTGCGTGTGCGTGCGTGTGTGAGTGTGTGTGTGTGGGGGGGGGGAGGGTTGGTGTTCATGACCGGCGCGCGCGGACTCTTTTACCAAACCTCCCGACGCCAGCGCAGAATATTTTACCTGCTGCAGTCAGTGTCTCTGCTGTTGCCACAGCCGCCTCCTCCTCCTCCTCCTCCTCCTCCTCCTCCTCCTCCTCCTCCTCCTCTCCTCCCCCTCCTCCTCCCCTCCTCCTCCTCCTCCTCCTCTCTTCCTCCTCTTCCTCCTCCACCCCTTCTGCACTCCCTGCAAACTCCGGAGCCAGAAAGCAAATTCCTCTCGGTCTTGCATTCGTGAAGATGAAGGTGCCAGAGGAAACCCGCTCTACTTAGGAAGAATCCGGACTCTCCATCCGGAGAAGTCAAGGTGACTACCTTTCTATCCCCTCCTCCCTAAGCCCCTTCTCCCTCCTCCAGTGCCCGATGCCTTCCGTGTGGTGCTCTCTGTCTATGTGATCCCACTGTCTGTCTCCCGTCACTGGGCTGAGGTTGGGAAAGGGACCCCTCAATGCATGAGCATCTCGACATCTTCACACCTTCGTTCTGCCTTTTGTTGCCACCCTAGTATTTAGTCAGGAAGAGCTGCTGTCCCGCGTCCCCTGTTGAATGAAGATTTGGGGTCCCCTCAAGCTCTGGCATTTCCAAGTCTGTGGCTGAGGAGGGACGTCTTGGGAAAAGAGGCAAGGGTTAAATAGCAAAGCCCTATTTTTTTTGAAGGCTCTGTAGGAAAAAGTGGCATGACACTTTTTTTTTTTGCTTACATGACTTGTATATAAACTGTCTTGTGGGACTCTGCTTCAGCCCCAGAATTCAAACAGTTGTTCATTTTCAGAATATAAGATGTGTTTTTGAAAATATGTATTCCCAACAGCTCTGTAATGACTGCAGATAATTCCATGTGCTTATCCATCATTCACACTGTTTTCATTCTCCATATGCTCGCCTGTTTTTATCCCTAGCGATGGAGGGAATTTTTAGGAGGAAAAAAAAAATAGTATCTTTTGACTTTTGCTTTTGCGTTAACTCAGAAAAAAACTGCAATTTGCTTAGCCCTAGTCCCAGATTTGTATGATGAATACCTGCAGAGCCAGAACAATAGTGTTTGGCTTAGAGATTTTGTTTGTTTGGGGGGGGGGGGAGTTACCAGGTGGGGTTTTTTGATGCATGACCTTAAATTTCCATCTGCTATATTTGAACATTAAAAACCATGTCTTTTCATTGAAGAAGACAGGGGTTAAAATGAATGAAGACCTGAAGGTTAATTTAAGCTGGCTGCCTCAGGATCATTTAGATGCCAGTTCGCCGGAGAATGTCTCAGCTGCAGTTTCCTCCCTGATTCCGGTCATAGAACCAGAGCCAGAGCTCATAGTAAACCCCTGGGACATTGTTCTATGTACTTCAGGAACCCTCATCTCCTGTGAAAATGCCATTGTGGTCCTTATAATTTTCCATAACCCCAGCCTGCGTGCACCCATGTTTCTCCTGATAGGCAGTCTGGCCCTCGCAGACCTATTGGCAGGGATTGGATTGATCATCAATTTTATTTTTGCCTATCTGCTTCAGTCAGAAGCCACCAAGCTGGTCACGATAGGACTGATTGTCGCCTCTTTCTCAGCCTCTGTCTGCAGCTTGCTGGCTATCACTGTCGATCGTTACCTCTCGCTATATTATGCTTTGACTTACAATTCCGAAAGAACTGTCACCTTTACCTATATCATGCTTATAATGCTCTGGGGAGCTTCTATCTGTCTCGGACTGCTGCCTGTCATGGGCTGGAATTGCCTCAAAGATGAGTCCACTTGCAGTGTGATCAGACCCCTCACTAAGAATAATGCCGCTATCCTTTCTGTCTCCTTCCTGCTCATGTTTGCTCTCATGCTCCAGCTATACATCCAGATCTGTAAGATTGTGATGAGGCACGCCCATCAGATTGCCTTGCAGCACCATTTCCTGGCCACATCGCACTATGTGACCACCCGGAAAGGAGTCTCTACTCTGGCTATCATTTTGGGGACCTTTGCAGCTTGCTGGATGCCTTTCACCCTCTATTCTTTGATAGCAGATTATACCTATCCCTCTATATACACCTATGCTACCCTTCTTCCAGCTACCTACAACTCCATCATCAACCCCGTGATTTATGCCTTCCGAAATCAAGAAATACAGAAAGCTCTCTGGCTTATTTGCTGCGGCTGCATCCCTTCCAATCTCTCGCAGAGAGCCAGGTCGCCCAGCGATGTGTGATGAGACACAGTTTAGGAGAATGCTGGCCACTTAACACTGTCTTTTCCAAACACTCTCACTGTCTAGTTGTTGTTTCGATGCTCATATTAAATTCTGTATCTTGGATTCAGCTCAGCCAAGGAGGCACTTAACATTTGTCAAAGAAAACTTCATTCATCTAGAGGAGTTAAATGGCCGGAGCAAAAAGGTTTCAAAATAATCAGTGTTTTAATTCAGCTTTATTGTAGTGTACTTTGCTTAGAATTTTTTGGTTTCTGGTAAAGGAGTGCAAAAGGAAGGGGAGATATCATAGTCTTAGAATAACCTAGTCTAAACTAATATCTCAGTTGTCACTTGATCTTTAAATGAATCTTATCAGTAGAGGAAAGGAGAAAAAAGACTTAAAGATCTTTTCTAGAATTGTTTATATGATTAAAATAAATTCTCAATACTGCATATTTCTTAAAAGGAAAAAATGTTTTTAAACCAAGAACAAAGGAAAAGAGAAATAAATATCATTGTGACCTGATTTCATTATCCTAAACCCAATTATAAACTACCAGATTACATTTTAAAAACCATGACCCAATTTTTTTTTAAAAAAGTTAATCTTGGTAACTACCATCCATGGAGAATTAATTTTAAATTACTGTTACAATGACATCTGCATGGTTATCATTAACTGGACCCCTACACCACCTAAGTAGAGATAATAAGCCAGAGCATTGTTTAGTTTGACAATTTTCTTCTACAATTAACCGTGAGGCCCCTTTGGGCTTGTAGATGATACAAAATTTATTTGATCCAGATACTTTAATAGTCAATTTTTTTCTTATGGTATATAAAAAAGAACAATATGAGGAAATCAACTAATGGAAGTAGGAAAAATTATCATATGAAAATAAGGGCATTGAAATGAAGGGCATTGTGGGACTATCTAATAGGAATTTGCTTTTCTGTATACAGCTATAAATATACCAACAGTACCTTCTAGTTTTAAATTTTTTGTAAGAATTTTGAATAGTATAGACTGAATGTTTCTAATTCATAGTTCCATGATGCAAAAGTGCATTTGAACTGTGGTCTTCTGTCTTAATGGTTGATTCCATTTATGAGTGCATACACAAATGAGGTTGATGGTCTATATAGGATGGGAATTTCCAAACCATTACGTGACCCTTCATAAAAGGTAAAGTGTAATTTGTTTTCTATCCATCCACTGAAAGGAACATTAAAAATGCAATAAAACTAGTATATTTATTTTCAAAAAACAAACTTTTCATCAGAGTAATTTAATGAGGAAAGCAATATCAATTGTATCGTATCAGTGGGGGGTTTGTGAGCATCATTTCCATTAATGTTGACAAATATCAAGTGAAGAAATCCCTAGGCAGTGACATTTTGGCTCTATCTACACCCACCACAGCAGAACTTTAAGTCAACCAATTGGCTCTGGCTGTCCATATGGTGGCCTGATTGTTATAGCCAATCCCTTGAGTTCTCTGCTGATTGCATGTCCCTGAAGCTGGATCATACTAATATGTTTAACCACAAGTCATACTCAAAATGATTCTCACAACCATACTGCAATTCTATAGAATACTTTAAAAGTATCCAATAAAGGCAGTGCCAATGCTATTTGCTTTGGTGAACCAGTATTAATAACCTGGTTACTTGAATCAATATCTGTTGTCATGGACCAATTATGGAATCCATTTTATGGAGGGGTTTGGGAGCTGTCTCATCCATGGAAAATCTAAATAAGTTGATAATTTGATTGTGATGGATTTCTGAATAAGTGAATGACAGAACTGAACTGACTTTATAGATAGCCTAGGATGACTCCTTCTGGACCAAGTTTTAATGGCAGCAGTGTATATTCTGATGGAAAACTCCACTATTTGAATTCTTCATCTGCCTACTTCAATATCATTTCAAGGATCTTGGTTGTATGGTATGAATGTATACTTCACATATGCATATGGCAGTTCCTCCAAGTTTAGTGGGGTGCCATAATTAAAACTGGAATCCAATACAATACAAAACAAACAAAAAATAACAATTCTCATTCCTTGGTGTCCAAACTGGTGTTCATAGTCTTCTATGAATCTAATTGGTCTAATCCTCTAATGACAGAAACCAATAGTCAATTCATGGTTTGAACCCAAAGCTTTTCTAGCTTGGTAAGATCTTTCAGAGGTTTTGCTCCTCAGACATTACAAGGAACTAGTACACTCTCAAACCATGATGAGATAGGATTCCAGTGAAGATTATATCTATTAGTTGCTTAAATTTGGGTGTAGGTAGTGTTGATAAAATCATCTGTTTTTTTTCAGAATTTTCACCTAAGATATTATAAGTGATAATAGTAATAATTTTGTGTGCTTTATGGTAATCATAAATTTAATTTACCTAACTAAATATCCTCATGTCATGGCCTATTCTGAGAATGTGTAGAAACTGTTTTTGTCCATCATTTGCAAACTAGACATTTCATAATGAAAAATTTTGTGATTAAAAAATCAACCTTCCTTTTTGAAATTTCATAGGCAGAAATACTGAAATGGACGCTATATGATACTTGATCTACCCTTTCCTCTTAGCCCCAAACATATCTATATAAATACTGTAATAACTTAGTATCAGTTTTGACTAAGTGAAAATATTTTTGTACCTGCAGCTTTCCTCTTCATCTGTTTATTTAATTTCATATTTCAAAAGTACTCAGTGGTTGATATATTGTTAATTTGGACTTATTTTATCAGTAGTAATAGGCTAGTTTTAGATGTTTAGAACCTGCTTTTCAAATCAAATACATTAACTGTGATGCTTATTTTAATCTTTGATTTTTGAGTGTATATAGCTTCTTTGTGTGTAATGTGTATGTCAACAGTTTATCCAATAGTTATAACTTTCCATTGTGACTAAATAATTCATAGAAGACAAATTATGCCTACAATGCCTCTGAAGTAAGACATCATCTTTGTCTGTTACCTTGTCTCAATTTCTAACTATTTATATGTGATTCTAAAAGTAAGGCTTCTCTACAGCAGCAATTACCATTACCTTAGCCCAATCTTCATTTAGTAACGTGTTGATTGCTTCTCTTTTTCTTTTAGTTTCTGGTTTGTTTGTTTGTTTGTTTGTTTGTTTGTTTGTTTAATCATTTCCTTTCACACTTTCAACAATACTATGGGCCAGGGAAACAAATGAAAATTAACATCAATCCAGTTAAATTGAAGTGTTGTGAACAAATCCAGTAAAATAAGTAATGAGAAAGGAAAAATTATTTGCCAAAATTTTCTGTATATATGTTTGTATGTGTGTGTGTGTGTGTGTGTGTGTGTGTGTGTGTGTGTGTGTGGAGGGAGGGAGGGGGAGGGAGAGAGAGAGAGAGAGAGAGAGAGAGAGAGAGAGAGAGAGAGAGAGAGAGAGAGAGAGAGAGTTTAGATTTTATTCAGTTTGCCCTTTTGATCCCAATGAAATCTGTTTCTGTTTTGTGCTAGGGTTTTTTTTAAAGCAAATATGAAAACATGGATATCTCTATTACTTGGTATTATTGTAGCTTTGTGTCTGTTGTAAGCAACTTCTCTGTTAGGATAAATCAAATTGAAGTCAGTGTTTTTAATTCATATAGCCTTAAAGTTCCTTTATATTAAATTTCCCTAACATTTAAAGTGTTAAGACCTACACAGAATACTTCTTTTGTAAAAGCAATACTATCCCATCTAGTAGAAACTGGAAAGTAGAATCGAAGCAATAGAGAGAGATAGCAATAATAAATTTGGAAAATCATTTGTTTTAGGAATCCAAGGTACATAAAGAATTATGACAGATTTGTCTTTCTTTGATGTTAGGCATGAGCGACATTACTCTAATCAACTGAAACAACTTTCCAGAATCATTGTTATTTTGAAAATATATTGAAGCATAAATACTATATATATATATATATATATATATATATATATATACTGTATATATACAGCATTTATATTTAAATGCATATATGAAGAATTCAAAATCTCTCCCCAATGAAGACAATTGCTTTATTAGTACAAAATTGATTAAAGAGGAACTTTCCATTATTATTTATGATTCCTATATTAAACCAGAGCTTATATTTCTATGAAATGTTTTGACTAGGAATACTCTTACAATGGCACAAAATAGAAGTCAGCTGTTTAGGACTGGTGTAAAATCACTTTTAATTAGCATATAATGATCCTATTGGACT
Organism: Macrotis lagotis; assembly: GCF_037893015.1. Classification (NCBI taxonomy): domain Eukaryota; kingdom Metazoa; phylum Chordata; class Mammalia; order Peramelemorphia; family Peramelidae; genus Macrotis; species Macrotis lagotis. The sequence continues at coordinate 733,626,219 of NC_133658.1, forward strand.
CTAGACATTTCCTCCTGAAACCTCTACACAATCGAACAGCATAGTTGATATTCTGAATAAAGTACATACCTCTAAGAAGCATTCTTATAGGTCAGAATTGGAGCCTGTGGGGAAGCTTCAGTCATAGAACTGACCCTGCTCTTGGGGCTCTAACTGGTGAGAATCATTTCACTTTTCTTAGAACCTCACAATAAAATGGGAGGAAAAAATGAAAGGAATAATTCAAAACCAGGGATATTTAAAAAATCAACATTTTGTCCTCAAAGACAGAACAAAAAGGAAGTTTGAAGCAGCTATTTGGAGTCTAGCTCCTAAATCTGTTGTTTGTTTTTAAATATTTTTGTCCACAGATATTTAGACTATCTACATTTTTATGAAACTTACTGAACCTGACTCTCCTGGTTTCTTTCCCCAGGGGGAAAAACCTCAAAAACAGTGCTTTCTTTTGGTGATAAGGACTTGGAATGGGAAGGGATATCTTTTTCAGACTATCCTCATGTGTAGGAATAATACAGAGAAAGTACCACTGAATATGTCTCAGACAGGTCTTCCCTAGAGAGAGAGCTATATATCATCAAAGAGCAAAGGTATTTCTTGGCCACTGTGTGCCTTGGAGCAGAACAGTAACTGAGTGATTTTCCAAGGGTGTCTGGGCTCCCATCCAGATATCCCAGAGAAGCTTAGAAGGTAGAAAGCATGTTTTTTCCTTCCTTATGAGATAATGACTTCTTCGAAGAACTGGCTTTCCACCTTAATTTGCATGTAGAGATGCAACCTTAGATTTTTCCAGAAATATCTTTCAGACCCCTAATAATAAAACACAAAGTTTAAGAGACTTCTTAAAGCAAGGAAATGTAGCATGACAAATAAAGCTTTGCAACATTTGAAAGTTTTTTTTATTTGAAGTACTGACCTATTTTTAAAACAATGAATTAATATATTCCACAAGATCACTTAAGATAAAAGAGGTCAATATGAGGGATTGGTTGTGAATTCAGGAAGATCTTAATTCACATCTTGCCACTAATACATACTAGCTGCTGTGTGACCTTGGTGCTAGTCAACTCTCAAGGTCTCTAATTGAGTTGTCATACTGAATTGGGGAAGGGAGTTTTCACACTGGGAATTGCCTATGATGAAATCATGAGTCTAGACCAAAAAAAAAAAAAGCACCCCCCCAATCTTTATATTATAAAAAAAAGGATAATGAATTTACCACTAGTTTAGGACTTCAGCTATCAAAAACCCTTCTCCTGTTTGAAACTATCTGGTAAGCTGCCCTTAGGTTTCCTTCAGGTATGGTTTACAAACCAGCAAAAAAAAAAAAAAAGCATTTATTTTTTGTCAGAATGTCAATAAACAAATATTCTGCACTTGAGGAATATGATGATCATATACTATAGGTTTTCTAAAAGTAAAACTTGAAGCTTGAGGGACTAAGTGACCTTGAACTGTTTCTATTATATTACCTGCTTTTTTCCCCATATAACTTCAGAGCTCTGGGGCAGCTAGGTGGGGCAGTGGATAAAGCACGGGCCCTAGAGTCAGGAGTACCTGGGTTCAAATCTGGTCTCAGACACTTAATAATGGCCTCGGGCAAACCACTTAACCCCATTGCCTTGCAAAAACCTAAAAAAAAAAAATAACTTCAGAGCTCTATGATTTCTGATGTGGTTCACTTAGACTAAAAAAGGTCAGTAAGACCTAAACTTAGACATATATTTCTCTTTACAGGCCAGTGATTTCTATTTCATGCAGTAAAATTTCAAAGAAAGTGATTTTTTAAGGAAAGAAAGCTTGGACTCTTTTTTTTTATTTTGGAGCAAAAATATCTGTTGGTTAGTATCACCTTTTTATATTCTGTCAGCCTCAATGATTGTAAAAAAATCCTCTATGAATGAAAGCTATATTAAACAACTTTAGACTTTAAAAAAATTTTGTTTGCTTCCCTCCTAACTTGAAATTCCCAGCATCAACTGCATAACACTTAAGTTTAATTAAAACTATAATTATCTTAAAGTTCTCTGGAACTTTGAATTATATATAATACATGTTTGCTTACCTATGTGTGTATACACATATGTGTATATTTACATAAAGCAATGAAAGTAGTGTCAAAGAACCTAGGTTTAAGTCCTACTTTAGTTATTTTCTACCTGTGTGATCTTGGGTAAATCCCATAACCTCTCTGGGTCTCAGTTTCCTTCTTTGTAAAATGGACCTCCAAATCCAGCTCTAAATTTAGGATGCTGATCCATTTCTACACAAATGTAGATATTCTTGAGCAGACCCTGACTTGACTTTTTCCTTTGACTTTCTTGGTTAGACTAGTACATAGTCACATAAGGTGGCAGATAGGCATCAAGATGGATAGAGGACTGTTCCTGTAGTCCAAAAAAAACTCATCTTCCTCAGATCAAATCTGGCCTCAGGTAATTAATAGTTGTGTGATTCTGGGAGAGTCATTTAACCCTGTTTGTCTCTGTTTTCTCATCTATAAAATGAGCTGAAAAAGGAAATGGCAAAACTTCTCCAGTATCTTTTCCAAGAAAACCCCAAATGGTATTGTGAAGATTAGGACATGACTGAAAAATTACTGAACAAAAAAGCCACACAGATCTATTAACTATTTGTTGATCATTCTTGAATTGCCCATCTAGCTTCTAGAAATTGTGAGGGGGGAAAAGTTTGCCTCCATTATAAATTGTTCTAGTAATACTATATGGAAAGATTGCACACATCTGCCTAAATTAGACTCTAAGAGTCAATCCATCTTTGAGTTTCTAAAATTCAATGCATTTCCTTCCACCCTTCTCTCTATATACAGAATATTAAACATGACAACTTTGGTGCTGATAATTTAAGGGGAATAAGAAGGAAAGGATTGTTCTTGAATGAGAAGGGAAGAAAAGCTTGTTTGTACAAAGAGAGAGAGAGAGTGAGCCTTGTTAAGAGAGTTCTGAACCTGGATGTAAGTCCCATTATTGACCTCCTCCACCATGTGATCTTGATCAACTTATTTAACTTCTCTGAGCTTCAGTTTTCTTCAGCTATTACATGGGCATAATAATATTTGAATTATCTTGGAATCTAAGCACCATTTAAAATGTGAGTTTCATTACAAAATGTAAGTTTCATTACAAAATAAAATTCATCAGGACATTGATTTATAATATAAAGTAAGGTTTTGAGATATTAGTAGAGAAATACTTAAGAGTGTTATTTATTAGTTGCTTTGGAGTAGCTTTGTTAATTGGTTGAAACAAACTTCTTTGTAAGAGATTTGAACTCATCCAATTTAAATTACACCCTTTAAGGCTGATGAGTTCTGATTTCCTTTACTATTGAAACTTGTACCTATTTATTGAAACTCCATGCTTTGGTTGTGAAGCAGAGATATGAAAGTATTATACAGATAACTTAGAGAAAAAAATTACAAACAAAAAAAGTAATTTGAGTTTAAATGGAGCTTAAATGCCCAATTATAAGCAGCGTTATATAAGAAAGGGACCAGAACTCAGTGGAAAAACTAGGTTTGGGTGCTGATTTTTTCAGTAACCAATTGGATCAATCATAGCTTCTCCAGCCTTCATTCTCTCATCTTTAATGGAGAGGGTCAATCTTAAATTGACTCAATGTCTTTATCATGCATTATTCCCCCCCTAAAATTAGTCTTCAAATTATATTATTTTCCTGATCCCTAGAAATAAAAACATCAGCTAACATCAGTGGATATTTCCCTAGTGGTAAACTAGCTTTCTTGTTCAGTGAAAAGAAAGTCTTCTTTAGAAGCAGATTTTCCTGGGAATTGTTTGAATGAGCAATCACAAATAGAATATTTTAAGAGATAGAAATGGACTTTAATGTAATTCTTTAAAGGGCATAATTTTGTTGTCCTTACAAAGATTTCATAGATCAGGGATTCTAATTTGGTTCAGTATAAAGACTAATAGCCGCAAGGTGGAAACCCATTAAGACAGATGGAATCAGAGACCTGGAATAGATTTTTTTGCAGTAATTTTCACTAAACATACATCACCTAAGACATAGGGTTCTCTAACCTAATATCTCTGACAACCAAGATTCTACAAGCACCATCAATGTCAAAAAAATATTTCTTATACCTAGTCCAAATATGTCTTGTTACAGTGGAATTCTGGAATCAGGAAGATTCATTTTCTTGAGATCAAATCTGGCCTCATATACTTTCTAGCTGTCTGACTTAAGTGACTTGACTGTGGGAAAGATATTAAATCCTATTTACCTCAGTTTCCTCAACTATAACATGGAGAAGGAAATGGCAATGTCCTAGACAAGAAAACCCCAAATGAGGTCATGAGTGGAAAAAGACTCAACAACAATAATCTCTTTAAAATGAAGCAGGGTTGTTTAATATTCTCTCTATATCAACTATTCATATACTTGAATATATCTTAAAACTGTACTTTATTTTTTCTTCTTCAGACTAAATATGCTCAATTTCTTCAATATTTTTTGATAGATTCCAGTTTTTTATTTTTTCAACACTTTTCAGACTTTCTACAGTCTCATGATTTCCCCCCTTCAAAGGTAGGCAGCAAAACTAGATATGGTAGTTCAGTAAATGCAATGCAATAAGATCATTTCCTATAGTCTATATAGTATATATATATATATATATATATATATATATATATATGTATATAATCTTATAGGTCTTCTATACATCTTTAATTGTATATCAGTCCATTATTTGAATCTACCCTATTTATCAGACCCAGAGTGAAGGTGTACATTCTATCATTGCCCCTTTGACATCCTTCCTTCTTCTCTTCAAAGACACCTTCACTTTGACCTAGTGATCTGAATTAAAGAATTGTAGAAAATAATAAGATACACCCAAGACTACTGGACATAACAAATATGTTCTCCTTATGCATTAGTGTTACTGGAGACAGGCTGGTTTTATGTGTATATGTGTTTTATACATATACACAAACCAATCTAGATTATTATACTTTCCTTTTTTCATCTGGTTGTTGTTGACTTATAGAAGCAGGGTCTTGAAGAGTATATACTACTCTTTAATAGGGAATTAATAAAAATATTAAAATTATTTCATATTTGGGATTATTCCTGTGAAATAGAAGTGAATAGATCCTTCCAGTTATACATAGTCATAACTTTATCATATTAATTATGCTTTAATTCCGTTTTGATTACATTAGTAGATGAGTTGTGGTGACTGACAGGAAAAAGAAATCATCTCCTGCTGGCTCATCTCCAAGTTTTTAGATGAGAAATATTTAGTAGTAAGATTCCAGAATCATTGATTTAGAGATAGAAGGCACTAGAGAAGAAATAAAGTTCAACCCTACTTCTTTCCAAACCTAAACAAACAGAAAGTATTTATGAATAGATTCAAATTCAGAGTCAGGGAATAGATACTAAATCTGAAGACCCTTGGGAATCATCAAAACTTTTTGCCCCCTCAATAGATTTTGAGGCAGATGTAGTCACTACAATGAATCAAGTGAATGGGTATGATTCAATTAAATGTAGTTGCAGAGTCCTTTGAAATATAATGATATAGGGGCAGCTAGGTGGTGTAGTGGATAAAGCACCAGCCTTGGAGTCAGGAGTACCTGGGTTCAAATCCGGTCTCAGACACTTAGTAATTGCCTAGCTGTGTGGCCTTGGGCAAGCCACTTAACCCCATTTGCCTTGCAAAAACCTAAAAAACACAACAAAACAGAAATATAATGATATTATTTTCAGGGGAGAAAAAATCTTATTTCCTGTCATGTCTGAATCCATAAATCATGTCTATACAACTGCCAAGGGGAAGAAAAAGACTGCTTTATAGATATCTTTGGAGCTAAATCTAATTAATGGTCACTGGGTCAGACTGGTCAAATGCCACAAAAATGATTATAGGAGCAGCCAAAGATGCCACATGGAAACCAGTCTAGCCAATTTAAAATTTGTCTTTACAGACCTGACCACAGTGAAGATGAATCTGAATAAGCTGAATTATTTGTGATCTCAGGAGCTGCCTTTGGCTTCATTTACAAAATCAACCCACTTATTGACTAGTGGGAATTTTCTTTAATCTTTCAATAAAATGAAAATCTATCTTTCTAGATATTAACTTTTTTTTGCAAGACAATGGAGTTACATGACTTGCCCAAAGTCACACAACTAGGTAATTATCAGATATCTGAGTCTGAATTTGAACTCAGATCCTTCTGACTCTAGGGCCACTGCACCAACTAGCTGCCTCTGGGCATGAACTTTTTAAAGGGCATTTTGTTTAAAAGAAACTCATCAAGCTGGGGATTTTTTTTCTATGAACAATAAGAATTACATAAATAATTAGCTATCATTTTCAAATTTCTAAATATAACAGTAGAAATGGATGATTATATTAAGGTATTTTAATGTGTCTGAGCATCTATATGTCTGGTCTGAGAAAATAATCCTCTTTTAAAATTTGTTTTTTAAAGCCTTCTAAATAGCTCTTACTGACATGCTCCAGAACATGAAGAATGTCTAGGGTCACAATAACCATGACTAAGACCCTGAAGGGAGTGATACTTAGTAACTTCAGATCCAACTTCTTCCCAAGGCTGGACTAACTACTCTTGCAATAATGCACCACAAAGTCAATCACCAGCATTCCCTACTAGACAGATAAACTCTGACTAGAGGATAAAATACCATCATTAATCAATGTATTTATATGCAAGAAAATGAATTTTTTATTATAAAGGAAAGAAAACTAAGAGAAAAAAATTATAGCATCATTCCTCAATTCTAATGGCAAATGGTCTTGTTGGGAAGTAACTAGTTGAATATATGGCATATTAGAAAGAACCTTGGGTTTAATCTCAACTCTGCCACTTACTAATGGTACATAGACCCTTAGTATCTTCAACTCAAAAATGAAAAAGTCAAACCTCCAGGTCACTTCCTAGGGCTATAACATCTTCAAATATAAGTACCAAGTATTTGTATGCTAATACTATGTATGCTAAATACTTAGATGGTAGGGAAAATAAATGTTGTGGTTCAAGGCTCTGGGTCATGATTATGGCCTGGGATCATCAGTGAAAACTTTATGAAGAGGTCTTTAAAATGAATCTTGGAGAGAAGAGTGACTTGGATAAGGGGAAGGGAGGAAAATTTGGGAATAAGAAACAGAATATGGAAAGTCATTGAGATATGAATGCGTGTGCGGTGTGTTCAGAAAAAAAGTGAGGAAACTAGTTAAACTCCTTGAAGTGTAGGCCTGAAATAATTTACTTTTTATTTAAATGGATGTTTTTGAGCAGTGATGCCAAAGTCAAATAGAAACAGGGCTTTTAATCCATACCTAAGAATCCCTGCTGGCTAAATATTGGCTGAATTTTAAAATGTAATGTTATCTATACTTCATTTTATTTTTATGTATTTTGTTAAATATTTTTCAATGACATTTTAATTCAATTGAAGTAGCACTCAGCTGCTGTAGGTTGCATTGTAGATCATGTGTTTGATACCTCTGTTTTATAGAATCCATTTAAAAAGAAAATTCTGAAAACTGCATTTTAATGAACTCTTTATTAAACTCAAAAATTAATTTTTTCTACACATTTTTCACATGTTTATATATATATATATATATATATATATATATATACATTAGCTAAGAAATGAACATTAACAACAACAAAAATTACATTTTACCTGGACAAAAATATGTTCATTCTTTAGAAATTTCCAGTAAAAATATGACTAAATAGATATGTGTCTATGCATAGACTTTTTCGATTGTAATAGAATATACTACTATTCTTAAAACAACTGTAATAATTCTATTGTTGTCTTGATAGTTGCTGACTCTTTCAGTATAATTTAAATGCAATGTCATAAACCGAAGTTTATTCCCCCCCCCCCACTCTTAATTCTTTGGCTTGAGCCCTGAATCTCCAGGTAACAATGAGAGAGAAAATAGATTCTTGACAATTTGACGAACTTTAAACCAAAGGGAAAAGGAAATCAATGAAGATATTCTCTTTTCAATAGAATGTAATTTCCTTGAGGATAGTCATAGAGTTAAAACCTCAAGAATTCACCAAGTCCAACTCATTCATTTTACAATATAAGAAAGAGAGGCTGTGATAGTTTAAATTTTTTACCCAGGGTCACACAACTAGTTAATATCTGATTTGAACTTAGGTCTTGCAGATTCCAAACACAGTTCTTTATCCACTTTACCATACTTTTTTTTTCAGGCAATGGAGTTAAGTGACTTGCCCAAGGATACACAGCTAGGCAATCATTAAGTGTCTGAGGCCACATTCGAACTCAGGTCCTCCTGACTCCAGGGTGGGTGCTCTATCCACTGCACCACTTAAGCTGCCCCATACCTTGCTTTTTGAATTAGATTTGTTTATTAGATTTGAATTAGATTTTTTATTACTCCAGGTAGTATATAAAGACTGGAACCAAGTCTCACTCTACTCTCCTCCAACCCCACTCCCCAGGATAAAAACCAGAACAAAAAAACCCCAACAACAAAAGTTATCTTTGAGACAAAGGAATATTTTTACAGGCAAACTATCTATTTCCTTAATGCTACTAAATGGAGATAAAGCATATAACATCTATTTCCCTCTGGCCAAATTTTGCCTATTTTCAGAGATGATATGTAGTCTATGTTTGATATAAATATCAAGGGATATTTTATTTGTTTAACTTTAAAATATTTTTATTTACTTAATTCATTTTTAGTAAAATTTGCTTTAAAAAGCTCACCTGATGAATAAAACTGGCAGAATTTTTTTGTTTGCTCTTAACCTTACTTATAATGAAATTTCTGGACTTTGCTACAGACAAGGACTGTTTTTGTCAATATGCTTCAGTCCTCCTTGTATGGATGTATGTGTGTGTTTCTTTGTGTGTACTTGCTGTATTTGCATTTTGTTTTAGGATTGTGCACAATCCATCTTAGGGACATTATAAAATTAAAGATGATGTGTATTGTTTTTCCTTGCATGAGTAAGGGAACTATAATCTTAAACAGAAATAAAATGATGGGAGAGTTTTCTATATAAATAATTTTAATGGTTAATAATGTGAGAGGGAGGGACAATTGATCTAAATGAGCAAACATTCTCAGATTTCCTATTGGATTGTTTTCTAAGTCAAGTCAATTGAACAGGCATTTATTGCATGATTACTCTAGTTACTGTACTAAGCACTAGGTATAAAAAGAAAGATGAAAAGAGTTCATACAAGAGCTTACATTCTAATAGGGAAAACACTGGGTAAATAACTAGGCACTCATAAGATATATACAGAGTACAGGGAAGGTAATATGGGAGAGGAAGACATAAGCAGGTACTAAATATCCCACAATTAACAGTTCTAGTTTTTTTTAAAAAAATCAATTTTCTTAAATGAATTTATAGTTTGAATTGGTAATTGTACTTGAATGTAACATAAAAACCTATTGATTTTTTTCTAACTAAGTAGCTCAGAAAAGCAACAATAAAACATTTTTGAAACTTATATAAGGTCAAATTTAATTCTTCAGATAAAAGGAATAAGTCAGCATCAATGTTTTCCCTATCTTTTGACCCTCTTTACTGCACAACCAACTTTAACTTTAGGGAATGCCTTTTTAAAAGAAAATTTGATGTATGGAAATTTGAACTCAGAAGACAAACTAGAAATATTTATTTATTTTTCAAAAAAGACTCTTCCCCCTAAGAACATTCCAATAAACCCTTTTTGGGAATGATGAGTTCCCTTCAACCATTTAAAATGCTTGGTTTACAAAAAAATAAATTCTAGGACAACTTTTCAGAAACTTAGATCTATTGCATAAACCAATGGAGCAATATCAGCTTTCTCTTCGAAGGCTGCAGTTTCAGTAGAGCCCAGACTGGAGAGGTGGCAGGGAGGGGATGATGGTGGGGAAATACCCAGTCCCAAATTCCTACCAGCTGCATGCCATTTATTTCTTTCAGTAGGTTTGAAGCACAGTGCAATGTCCACCTCACATGGGGTCCATTTATTCCTTCCAGCTTCAGAGAATCAGCTAATATTTTCTTGAAGAAATGAGAATAATGGATGAGTTTATTCTCTGGCCATGCTTCAGGGGCCAAACCACAAGAATGAGACAGCTCATCTTTCTTCTAACTTGGTCCCTTGAGAGAGCTAGCCTAGATATTTTCTAGACTCTATTCTTTTCATCCTTCCTCATGTCAAATAGAAAAAGCTCACAGAAGTTGTCCATTAGTAGCTGTGCATACTTGACTACATTCCCAAATCTGGTTCTGCCCTCACAACTGGAAGAACGCTTATATTCTATGGCTCCCTGAATCCAAATCAAAACAAAAGTAGAGCTTGGACTAGCAGTCTTGTTTTCCTGTCTAAACTAGCTTATGTAAAGAGTAGCTTCAAATCATAATGGACCATCTACAATCGTTACCATTTCAAGTGTTTGGGGCTTTTTTTCCCCTTAAAGTGCAGTGATTTTTCTAGAATTGGGGCTGGGGGGTGAGAAATGGGGGGGGGGGGAAGGGGGAAAACATCTATATTGACTTACACTGATCTTTTAGGGTGATTGTTGCCATTCTCATTAAGGAGACAAGTTTCCATGAAGCTGGTTTAGAAGTGAAAACTGGCTCCAACCTCAAAGCTTCTGTTTTGTCAAAGGTTTGCCAGGGATATTTAGTCTAAGCCAAAAAAAAAAAATCCTAACCAGAATTGGCACACCAACACAGCAGGTGAACAAAGTATTTGATTTTGTTGCTCTTATGGTTGTTTTACAACAATCTAGGTCCAGGTCAACCTAAAATTCATTGACATTGGATACTCCCTCCTCCTACTTCTATAATTAATTAGGGGGAGAAAGAGATAAATCTTAATATTATTATCATTATTATTATTATTATACTTTAATGCAAAGTAGGTCAACTCATATTTTGCCATGGTTAAGCAAGCACACCTTTATGGAGAGACTTTTCTAACTATGCCTCTTAATAAGAATGACATTGCTTTAATTCCTGAGTTTGCTTTTCTGTATGTTTGGGTTTTGGGGGGGTTTTTTTAGGTTTTTGCAAGGCAATGGGATTAAGTGGCTTGCCCAAGGCCACACAGCTGGGTAATTGTTATTAAGTGTCTGAGGTCAGATTTGTACTTAGGTACTCCTGACTCCAGGCCCGTGCTCTATCCACTGAGCCACCTAGCACCCCCTGTATGTTCTTAAGATACTGTTGTTCACGCATAAAATATTAATCTTTGACTTACTTTTGTGAAGAACTTTTATACCAACTCCATTTTTTAAAAAATTAATTATTATGCTTTGTATCAAACCTGAAAGTGGGGTGAAATTTTAAAAAATTATGCAAAGTGATAATTTTTGATTCATACTGAAAAGTTAAAGCTATAAATGGATGGAAAACACCTGGGATTCTTATAAAATAGACAAGATAACTAATTAATGCACTTTATTTTAATTTTTGAAAGGCACAAGAAATACTCTGTTAATAAAACTGTTTAACTTGCACTACCCTGTTGGGATCTGTTGTTGAATTGATCATGTACAGTTAGTCAGTCTTATAAATGCTTAGTCATAAACTATTGAAGTAGTTGTCTATTGAACCTTGTGGAAATTTTATATGTGGTATGTGTAATAACAAATAAATCTGGCTTGGTAAAATAGCTGTAAATTTCTTGGTTCTGAATGTGCTCAATCTTGTTTCTTGAGGGGAGTTCAGAGCTTAGATTTCAGAAAACAAATACATAGGGGATCTTCAATTAAGTGATTTTGAGATCCTAATAACCTCTAGCACTTAGTTTTATGTAATTTAAGCAATTTTTAAAAGTTCAAAAATCTTAGTTGGTACCTAGGATGGGAAGAGCCAAGAGGGTACATCAGCATAAGTAATCAAACAGCAAATCAATGATATACGAAATATATGTCCATTCTCAGTCACATTTTAAGAAAATAGGAATATTTCGAATGTGAAAACATGTTTATGCTTTTAGCATCAGAATGGTTCCTTTTTGTTTCTAAAGACAAATTTAAGGAATAAGAACATTTTTAGTGTCATCTCAAAATCCAAAACATGCAGGTGGGCTAGGATGAAAAAGTCTCTGATGCAAAGATTGACAAGTTGCTGTCAGCAGAAGAACCCTAATGGACTCCAATGAACTTCCCAGATCTGTTTGAGATTACCTAGGGAAGAAGGACACACTCTTGGGAATTTCTTAGGAATACTTTTGGGCCATCATCAGAAGTAGAACAAAAGGAAAGATATTGATGTCTTCAGGTTTACCAACCTAAAAATTCCTTCCCAATATGACCCCTGAGGGATATATGAAATTATTAAATATCTGTGTGCATATGCGTGTTTATTTTATCTGAATTCTGAGTTCATCTGGGTTGGAAGCTCCTTTGGGAGAAATTTCTCTCCCAGTACAGATGGATACCTTCTCTTCAGTCTTAGAAGGCTGAATGTTTCAGGGTTACACATCCAGAATATATGTGCATGAGAGTTTTGGAAACCAAGTCTTCCTGCCTCTAAGGCTAGCTCTCTAGACAGTAGACTACACGGCCTTTCTGTTTCCACTTCTCTTACCCTTCACTTCCTTGTGTGGCCCAGTCTCTATCTGTCTTTGCCTCTCCCCCTTACACTCTCTTTCTTCATCATTTCTTTGTCTATTTCTCTTTCTCTGTATCTGTCTCTGCATTTATGTACATATATCTATATACATTCATACATAATACACATACATATACATATAGTGTGAAGACAGTGACAGAGATAGTATATATACATACATATGTGTATATATGAACTTAGGATGGAGATGAAGAGAAACAGAGTATGTATATACATATTCATATACATGCATACATATCTGAGTATATAAACATATTAATATATGATATAATTATTTAATATAATTATATTATGGAATATATATAAATTACAGAGTGGAAACAGAGACAAAGAAATAGTACATATGTACACACATATATATGCATATAAATATTGGGGGGAGGGGAGAAAGAGAGAGAGAAAACAAGATGGGTCCCCTAGCTTTCCTAGAATAGAAGTGAGGTGTCCTAAAAACCCAGACCTGGAGTTCTGATTAAGAGGTGAACACATGCTAACAATGAAGATCTATGAGTTAGAATCATGATATCTTTGCTTTAGAGGGAGCTCAAAAGTCATTTCACTCAGCTCCTAATCTGAAATACAAATTCACTTTATGATATTCCTGACAGTTGATTGAGAACTCAGTTACCGAATGAGGAAGACTTTTAATAAGAGAGAATTTCTTAGGAGTAGTTTTGTTGTTCAGCAACTAAAACAACAAACACTACCTTATGAGGAAGCTCACTCCTGTTTTGGATAGATATAATTGCTAGGACATTTTTCTTTGCGCTGAACTGAAAGAGGAAAAACTGGAGAAAAAGAGATCAAACAGAAAGGCAAGTGGATAGACATAAAGACACATATTCAATTTCCTGGAGGAAAGCTTAGACAGCCATATGACCTTATGAAATCCTGTGATTCCAGGGAGGAAAATACCTAGATCCAAATAGGAGCAACAGAAATGTTAACCATCAGGTATAGAATTACAGAAGCAAAATAATAGACAAATCCATTGCCAAGATGATTGGGTCGAATCTGGAGCTTCAAGAGCTAGGCACAGAGCCAGAAGGTTGAAGACCAAACCCAACATTTCCCTTCACTGACATTATAAGTTAAGTGAACTATATAAGGTCTCCCAAATTGTTTCTTATTTTAAAGAATAGTACAAGCTTTGCCAAAGAGATAGAATCAATACCATAATAAGATGACTAAATGTCACTGCTAGGACTGTGGCACTAAATAGAGTACTAGGTTTGGAATCAGGAAGACTTATGTTCATGAGTTCAAATTTGGCCTGAGACACTTTACTAATTGTATGACCCTGAGCAAGTTATTTAACGCTGTTTGCCCCATTTTTCTTATCTGTAAAATGAAATGGCAATCCATTCTGGTATCTTTTCCAATATCAGAACCCTAAATGAGGGTTACAAAAAGAATGAACAACAGCAACAACAAATCGTAATAGCAATAAGTTGTTTAGAATATTGCACTTTTGAGTGTTCACACCATATTTGGTGAGCTTGAGAATGAAGGGCATAGACATTATTCCTCCTCTTTCTCTCCCACATTTAAAATAATAACAGGTGACATCAAAATGAACATTTTAGGGATTGCAAGTGATTTCACATGACCCTCCCTACTGGGATTACTATCTAATGTAAAGTCCTTGGGATGGTCTTGATATCTCCATTACCTAACAGAGTATCTAGCTTATAGGATATGTTGAATAAGCACTTTTTTAAAAAAAAGAATGAATTTAATAATGTATTGCTAACCCCATTTTGCAGATGAAAGAATAGAGGTTGAAATTTTACATGACTTCCCCAGTATCATACAGCAAGTAAGTGACAAAGTGATTCAAGTTATCTCCTGACTCCAAGCCCATTACATTACATTACATTGCCACTCATCACTAAAGCACCAAACTGAGGGTGGTGTCCTTTTAAATAAAAGAGGGAAAACTGGGTCGATCAAAGCTCACCTGAGTTGAATTTTAAAGTTAGTCATAATTTGGATAAACTTAGTCTTTGTAGGTACTTAAAGAAGGTGTAGCTGCCATTTGTAGAGTTTCCAATTAATTATCAAAGAAAAGAAGAAGTGACTCTGAGGACAGAGAAGAGATAAACATATTTGGCTTTAAATAAGATTACATTGAAAATCAAAGATCAAGAAAACAAATTGCAGAGGAGGACAGAGATTTTAGTTGATTGACTAACCAGGAGGGGAAGGAAGAGGAGAACACTTAAATAACTAGCTAAAAGCAAGCAGGAGAAAAATATTAATAAATTAAACAAAATTTCAAAACTAAGGAAAAATGAGAAAATAGTGAGGATGAGGGGAAGAGTCAGTGGGAATGGGACTGCTTTGGTTAAGCTAAAATAATTGAAGAGCCATAGTACTGTGTTTACAAAGGAAAAAAATCCTAATTTGGGAAATTAAAGACTATCACACTTGACACTATTTATTATCTTAGAAGAAAAACTGATGAGGTAATTTGAAATCATTTTAGAAATGATAAGAAGCTGCATAGATCATACCATGGCTTTGTGAATAGCCAGTTGTACCAGATCAATTCAGTTTCCTCCTGTGATATAATGAATCACACAATCGTTCACTTCATTCAACTCAACAAATATTTATTAAGTATCTATTTTATATGCCTCTCATTGTACCAAGTGCTGGGGGTACAGAGATAAATATGAAACTGTCTGGGGGTACATAATCACAGACCAAGTTTGTTGAAGAAGAGACTTTTAAAGTTACCAGTTGGATTAGCTGACCACTGAGGTCACTTCCAACTCAGAAATGCTGATTTCAAGATTCCTCCGCAGTATAAGCATGGCTCTGATATAATACAGATCTGTGGGCATGTCATTCTGACTTTGTCAATTTAAATCAATCTCCTCAGCTATTTCTGGTAAAAGTGAGACCTAATAGGACTTCTTTTACTTCAATGGGTCTACATTCCAAAATTAGTAGTTGTTGTAGTAGTTCAGTCATTCATAACCCTTTGTAACCCCATTTGAAGTTTTCTTGCCAAAGATACTAGAGTAGTTTGCCATTTCCTTCTCCAGCTCATTTTACAGATGAAGAACTGAGGCAAATAGAGTTGAGTGACTTGCCCAGGGTCACACAACTGGTAAGTGTCTAAGATCTAATTTGAACTCATGAAGATGAATCTTCCTTATTCCAAGTTCAATCCTCTATCCACTGTGACATCTAGTTGTTCATTGTCTGATTAAAGATTTTAGCTCGGATTTGTACCTACAGCAAGACTCATTCCAGAAGGGGAAAAACACTAAGTAGTTAATTATTATTATTATTATTATTATTAAACAAAGGTAAAGTCACAGAAACCTTACAAAACAATAACTAATGATTCCTAAGAGGATTATAATTGTAAGTTACAATTAAAATAAAGAGATATAGGAAACATTACCAAAGACAATCAATCAAGAAAGTATTATCAAAGATAGTAATCAATCAATCAGGGGAGAGCTGACTCCTGAAACCTCAGTCTGATGAATTTCAGCCTTTCGCAGTCCCAATTAGAAGGGTCCCAAGCAGAGCATGCTCTCCATTGGTGAGATTCCAAAGGGGTCCAAGCAAGGTTTGTGTAATTATAAGATTCTGAACAAAGAAGGCATGGTGCCAAGTATCTATGTGACTCTGGACTCAGACTCATCCTGAAAGTGGCCAAGTTTTAGTATGAATGTTCTTGCTCCAGGTAATTGAGGAAAAAGAGGGTGTGCTTAAAGGACTGGCCAAGTTCCCAGTAAACATCCCCTCCTTATTGGGGACTGGCCAGGTTCCCAGTTAAGCTAGTGTTTTACTACAAGGTCACCATACCCCTAACTTGTTCTACTATTTTTGTTCAGGTGATACTAGGGCCATAGAAGAGCTTCACTGATTAATCACTCATTCATCTAACCCAAAACTACTATGTAAATTGTACAATGCCTTTTAATTTGGGGCAATTTTTGAACTTTTAAGTACTATGTATATTTCAGGAGAAAGGTATTATATTCAATAGTTGATAAGAACAGAATAACAAAATCATTTTCTACACCTAAGAATAGAAGCAGTCATTTTTGGTAAGAGATATGGTTTGGCTGAAATTCAGCTAGGAAATTCTCTTCAGAATTTTTGTAGGCAGAAGTGTGTACATTTATTCTTACACATAGAATATCCCTTCTAAAATCTGTCAAAACCAAAGTACAATAACATATGCCTACTATATGTGGTTACATATGCAATTATACATTTCTGAGATAGCCTCTCTCCTGAAGAACTTTTATATGACAACAATGGCCTTTGTAATTTTGTGATTTTTTTTATAATTTTATATTAATATAAGTTTATCCTTCACAAAAAAACCAGTTTTTTGAGTAGATTCTTAAAGTTCCACAAGGGTAAGGCCAACGTATTATCTAAATGTTTTATCTCCTTCCAGAATACAATAGAATGAGCTGCATATATTAGGTACTTAATAAATATGAAATAAATTAATATGAATCGATGGTTAGATAGACTACTAGATATTGGGGGTCAGAAAGGAAAGAAAAGAAAAAAGCTGATAGTATGTTCAGAATAACATATATACAACATTGCAATAATTGCAAAGCAAAATAAAATATAATAAAAGAGGTGGAAGTATAATGTTTGCTTAATACCCTAAGGAAGTCCGATTTGGATTTGGATGGACAAGATCCTCTTCCAAAATGGTGCATCATCCATTTCTAAGGATTGTAAACTGGTTTGAGGTAGTAGCCATGAATTGTAAGACCCTGAGACTTCAGGATGATGATTACATTACAAGTTCACTTTTGGTCTGCTATGCCCATATCACAAGACCTGACCTACCACACCCTTTCAGTTTACTAGCTTTCTCTCAATCAGCACATGTTAGCCAAGAAGAATCATTGCCCTATTTCTGTTTCCATGTCAGTAAGCTTCTACTTTCTAGCATTTTCTAGAATAGCAGACAGGATAAAAATAAAATAAAATAAAATAAAATAAAATAAAATAAAATAAAATAAAATAAAATAAAATCACAACATTTTGTTGATTGCTGCTACATTCTAGACACTAAGCTAAGTTTTGTGGAAGATACAAAGAAAAGTAGGACAGTTCTTACCTTTAGGGAGTTTACAATCTAATTAAGTAGATGACTGTGCAGACAACAGTTCACATTTATATCACACTCTGAGGTTTACAAAATACATTATACATGTAATCTAACTCAATTCAATTGAAAAGTTGACCAACAAAACTAATCCATATATATTGTGACCAAAGAGAGGTACAATCAGTATGTGCTGTAAGAGTTATGGGATAGATAGATTCTCTTATGACAGGGAAGATTTCTCATAGAGAGGACAATTGATTCTGAAAGAGGAGAAAAAGACAACAGATGTCACTTATTCACAAATCCATCTTTATCTATTAGATAGCTCCATTTATTCTTCTTGGTTTAGCTGCAGTATTGTACTCTGCACATATAGCAGACCACCTAGGCAATAACCCTTTTTGTCCATATATCTCATTTTGAAATTTCACTATTAGGAATTCATTCCTTGCTACCCATTCTTATTGTTCTCTTTAAAATTACAATGATCTGAAACTGTGATGGATAAAGCTTTAGGCCTGGATTCAGGAAAGACTTAAGTTCAAATTTGGCCTCAGACACTAACTGTATGACTTTGGGCAAGTCACTTAAACTTTTTTGTCTCAGTTTTCTCAAATGGAGATAATAAAAGTACCTGTCTCCCAGAGTTACTTTAAGGATCAAATGAGATGATATTTGTAAAGACACACAGTGCTTGGCACTTCCTTCCTTCCTTCCTTCTTTCCTTCCTTCCTTCCTTCCTTCCTTTTTCCTCATTTCTTTCTTCCTTCCTACCTTCTTTTCTTTCCTTCTTCCTGAGAGGAGTGACCCTAGATATTGGTCACTTATTAGATCTTTCCATCCTGTCAGCCTTTAACAGCCTCCACTTTGGGGAGAAAGGTTGTGGTAGAAATGCTAGGATATTTTTCTTCAGAGATGACACAAACTTGGAAGAAGATAATTTCCTTTGTAGCATTTCTTAATGCCACAGTTGCCAAAGGGAGTAATCAATAATGCCAATATTTAGGGGGTGCCAGAAAGCAGGAAGGGTCTATAAATGACTGTAGAGGTAAAGTCATTATTATTTAGGGTGGAGTAAGTTTGCAAGGGAACAGAGGAGAAATGGGGTTTTAGGCAAGAGACCAGATATCAGGGACCATCTTGATTCCAATATGGCCACTGGATCCAGATGGCTCTAGAGGAGAAAGTGATGCTGGTGACTTAGCACAGCCCCTCCCCCCAATCCAAATAATGTGCTTGTCATGGCATCATCTCCCTGATTTCATGGTCTTCTTCAAGAACAAAGGACAAACATTAGATATCAGATAGCCACAGTATACATATTGTGAGTCTTGGACATCCTCCTTTGTGTCACCTTTTAGGAGGCATTCATGGGTATTGGTGCCCAATTGTGGTCATCCTTCTTGCTGTCTACACAAGGCAGGTATATCAACAAGGGGACTCAAGCTGGGATGAAGATATAATATTTGATCCAAACTACTACTGCTGATCTGATTTTTGCCAACTGCCTTGTTCTTTGGTCCAGTTTCTAGAACCAGTTGCCAAGCTGCTGGCATTAGCATTCAAAACCTGGGCAGCTTTGCAGGGAGTTCCTATTGTGGCATTTTGATAGGTTTGTTCAACTGAGGATGGCTTTATCAGACATAAAGTCTCCTTGACTTGTTCCTCTCCATTGCGTGGAAAACCATATGTCCTCATAATGCTCTGCTGCTCCTATATGCATATGACCCGTACTCTTATAGGTTGACTAGAAGAGGTTCTTACCAAGTGGTAACTTTGGAATTCTGTGACATTTACAATAAAGTGTTGAATTCTGTATTCAATTTCTTTTTTCTTTTTAAATAATAGAGTAGGCTTACACACATTTTTGTTCTTCCTAACACTTGGATTTGTTTAAATGAAGCTTTTAAAGATCTGCACTATTGAAAATTAATTCACAATTGTCTACCATCAGAGGATTGGAAACAAAAGTCTATTTTACCACATGTAATAAGTGAGTGATTCTCCTTTTCATTCATGAACCAAAACCTGGAAATGAATCTAACAAAAGAATGTTTCAGAATCAAAACTTTGGGGGAGGGTTTATTTATACACATGATAAAGGAAACTTTTGTGAATTTTGCCATTGCTGGACAATGAGAATATTCATCCATTCCAAAATTATTTTTTCTAGCATTTAACTAAGCATAAGATAGGACTACATGCTAAGGGAGAAATAAAGAGAAATAAGACCCAGAATTTGTCCTCAAGGAGCTTTTAGTCTATCTGATGAGAAAAGACACAAATATAAATGACTAACAATAAGAACAGATAAGATTTCCCAACTGCTTTATATAGATTATCTCATTGCACCCTAATAACTATCCTCTGAGATGGGAAATGGATATTATTGTCCTCATGTAACAGATGAGAAAAGTGAGATTCAGTCAAAGTAAATTTCTCAGGGTCACACGGACCAAAAGTAGATTTCAATCCAGGTAAAGGTGTGTTGATAAATGTTTAATAAGTGACTCTGTGGGGAGGAAATATTCACAGGACACTCTTTCAAATTTATCTACATTAAATAAAACCATAAATCAAGCCAAGATTTGCTTACACTGAAAAGTTAACATTCTGCTCAGCTCTCAGAGAAGCCAGTTCAAATTAGCTTCTTCACACTCCTAAAACCAAATCTTCTAACTCCAAGCAAATGGAATGATCTCATATACCATGTTATTTGACTTTTATACAAGCTAGAACTTGAAAGTACAGCCAGAGGTGGGAAAAAAGAGTGGGTATGAGATTTGAGAGGAGAAAGAAATCATTTCTGGTCCTAGGAAAGTAATTGCCACTATGAATCCAGATTTGAAGTTCAAATTGTATAGGGAGATTGGAACATTGAAGGAGATCAACGGGTAGAAGCCAAAGGAGTCAAAGGACCTTTTACTGTGCTTGGAGAATGACAACGATTAGGGTGGCTCATGTTTTAATTCAGTTCAATTCAACAAGAATTTATTGGACCAGACACTTAAAAACCAAGAAACATCTTGGGGTGGAAGAGAAGACCTATTACTGGAGAGATGTGGAAAAACCTCCTACAGGAAAAGTATATCTGAACTGTGCATTTAAAGGAGTTAGGGATTTTAGGAAGCAAAGGAGGGCATTCCAGGGGAGAAGGAGGGAGCAGCTAGCAGAGACCAGAGGAAGTTCTGTAAGAGGAACAGCAGGAAGGTCAATTTGGATAGGCTATATGGTGAGGGGGCTGTAATTGGGCTTAAAGATTTGTTTAATTGTCTCCATGGAGCTTTCTATAACCCCTAGAGTAGTCAACAGCAGCATTTAACAAACTCTATGAGCCAGTGTGAAGTACTGAAGATATAAAGACAAAAATAGGGGGAGAACAATATATAAATGAGCACCTAAAAGATATTTATAGAATAGATGAAACATAATATCGGGGAGAAGATTAACAAGGAAGGGGACTAATAAAGACCTTCTGCAGAAAATTGAATTTGAGCTGGATTT
The DNA here is from genome assembly GCF_037893015.1 of Macrotis lagotis. Classification (NCBI taxonomy): domain Eukaryota; kingdom Metazoa; phylum Chordata; class Mammalia; order Peramelemorphia; family Peramelidae; genus Macrotis; species Macrotis lagotis. The sequence continues at coordinate 733,647,489 of NC_133658.1, forward strand.
GTTGCTTTTCCGTCTTTTTTCTTTTTCTTTTTTGTTTTTTGCAAGGCCATGGGGTTAAGTGACTTGCCCAAAGTCACACAGCTAGGTAATTCTTAAGCATCTGAGGCCAAATTTGAACTCAGGTCTTCCTGACTCCAGGGCTCTATCCACTGTACCACCTAGCTACCCTAATTCAGTCTTTTTTACAATCATTCCTAACTGTTCCTGATCCCATTTGGGGTGTTCTTCACAAAGATACTGCAGTGGTTTGCCATTTCTTTACCCAACTCATGCTACAGAAGAGGAAACTGAGGCAAACAGGGGTGAGTGACTTGCCTGGGATCATGCAGCTACTGTCTGCAGCCACATTTGAACTCAAAGATAAGTCAGAGCTCACCACTAGACTGAATACCTAAGTCCAGAAAAGTTTCTTAAGTAACTTGCCTACTCACACAGCTAGTAATTGAGTAAGGATAAGATTCAAATCCATGTTTTCCTGAATCAACATCAAGAACTCTAGCTACTAAATTACTCTGTATTCTAAAGAATATCATATACAGGGTTACTCAGTCAGACTAATAGCTAACTATTTTGCATGAGACATATATACTGATTTTGTAATGAAAGTCTTTGTTTTCCATTAGAAGAATTTCAGGAAGTAATCCGTAGGTCAGGAGATATATTTGTGGGAAAGGTCCTAGCTCTCTATTCTGTACATATCTTATAGGTAGAAATTTGTGTATGTTGTCTCTTCCATTAGAATTGATCTTGAAGAGAGGGACCATGTTTTTGTCTTTCTTTGGATCTCCAGCACTTAGAGACACATTGAAAATCCTTGTTAAATATTTGTTGGTTGATTGAAATAATCATATACTTGAAGCCTGAAAGTTACACTTTAATTCTCTGATGGTGTCTAAGAGAGATATGGTTACTACTATCAGACATCCCAGAATTCTCAGGAACAATCCCAATTTCAATATCAGTCTATGTCCAAAGGCACAAGGCTGACACTTGAACCTAGGTCTTCTGACTCTGATTCCAATGCTTTTTGTTGTTATCCCACATTTCCTTTCCTAGAATAGTAATATGAGTGTGTGTGTGTGTGTGTGTGTGTGTGTGTGTGTGTGTGTGTGTGTGTGTGTCTATGAGATAGAGCAATAGATACAGTTTTCATCTTTACCACAGCCTTCAATCCATCTCACACCCAGTGGAAGCAATTAAAGAATGTCAGGAAAAAAAGATAGAATAAGTTACCAATATTTTAAGTTTCTCCTTCCAGGGAGAAAAGAAATGAGCATTTGTTAATGAAGGGAGAGGGTGTTGGAAAGAATGAAAGAAGAAGAGAGAGGATAAAGGAAGGGAAGAGAGGGGAAAGGGAGAGGAGAAAAAAGAGAGATGAGAGAAAGAGTGGAGAAGAGTTATGGGTGGAGGGAGAGGGAGAGAGAGAGAGAGAGAGAGAGAGAGAGAGAGAGAGAGAGAGAGAGAGAATGAAAGAGAGAATTTTCATGTCTTCACTATAGCTTCCAAACAGCTGATAGAATGATATTCACCAAGTCAAGGTCTGGCTGTGTGCCTTCTGTGCTCAGTAAACTCTAATAGGTCCCTCTTACTTTTAGGATCAAATCATTTCAAACCTTTTACAACCAGACTACAACGCAGCTTTCAGAGTCTTTTTGTACATTATTCTCCTTCACTTGGTCCACAATTAAACTGAATATGGCTTCTTATGGCTTGTTCTTCCCTCTTTCTGCCTTCATGACTTTTCACAGGTCAGTCTCCATGTCTAGCTAGAGTGGGTTCTCTTCTCCCTGCCACCATTTAGAAGTCTTTCAGCATTCGACATCAGCACCATGTCCTATAGGACACCTTTTCTGATCACCCTTCGTCTAGTGCCCTCCCTCTGTTACTGTGCATTTTATTTTGTATTTATTTAGTCTGTATTCATCTATGAATATGCAGTCTCCAACAGAATATAAACTCCTTAAGGGAGATTGCCTATTTCCTCGTTGTCTAGGTCTCCCCATCATTTGGCATGAGAACCTAGGAAAAGAAATTAAAGCCATGTGAGAACAGGATGAGGTACATGCTGTCCCTGTCATCCTGGACACTATTGGACTTGACCCAAAGATGCCTTCTGTGAGACTACAGAAGTTGAGCTTATACTGTAATATTCTTACTCAATTACAAAAGCAGTCATTTTATCCATCTGCACTCTTATTCATAGACTATCAAAATATACAAGAATAAGAGGAAGAGAGCAACTTGTCTCTAGACCATTTTCTATCTACAACCCATTGGAGATGATGGAAGAACAAAATAACAGTGATCAATAATAATAATAATAACAAATCATATACACTAAATCACATATATAGATACATGTATTTATAATAGAATAATTGCACATTTTTTTTTGTTGTTCAGTCAGCTATTCATGATTCCAATTTGTGGTTTTCTTTGCAAAGATACTGGAGTGGTTTGCCATATCCTTCTCTAACTCATTTTACAGATGACTGAAACAAATGGGGTTAAATGATTTACCTAAGGTACACAGCTCGTGTATGAAGTCACATTTGAACTCAAGAAAATGAGTCTTCTGGACTTCAGAACTCTATGCACCAAGTCACCTAGCTGTCCCTGATAGAGTATATTACATTAATATATGTATAGATATTATTTTCATTATTATATCCTAAGCTTACTATATATACATATATGTATATATAGGAGTTTTGTGCAGTAGAGAGAGTACTTGCCTAGATTTAGGAATACCTCAAGTAAAATCCAACTTCAGTTACTTACCTGTTGTTTAACTCTAGGCAAATTATTTAATATCTCCTTGCCTCAGTTTCCTCAATGTAAAATAAGGATAATAAAAGTAACTACCTAGAAGAGTGTTGTGAGGATCAAATGAGATAATATTTGCAAAAAGAACTTAGGACAGTGCCTTCAACACAGTAGCCATTATATAAACCTTTATTTCTCTTTCTATCTCTAACAAAAGTGAATTTTTTCATTATTATGTAGAGATGTAAACTGGTAGGATGGAAAGTATTCTAGACTTGCCTCTGCTTCTTATTGCTATGTGAGTTTGGGCAAATCACTTCACTTGTCTGAATTTCAGTTTTCTCATCTGTAAAATGGGGACAAAAATAGTACATTAACTTTTAATGTGATCTCTATTAGGAGGGTTAAATCATATAATGTATATGAAAAGACATTGTAACCATGATGGGTCTTATAAATGTATAAAATGCTATACAATTATTATATAATAAAGTAATGTACTTAAAACTCCCTTTTAAAATGGCACTCTATGTGGTAAAAACCTTCCCTCTACTTAACACACTGTGTTCTGATCTCTCCCAGCAATATCAGCCTCAAGGGTAAAGGCTTCCATTGTTTAATACTAATTCCTACAGTGAAGAGTTGTTGGCCAACTGTGTTTAAAAACCTCATTAAGAGAGTTAGAATATGGCCTGTTGTATTTCTGAAAACACACAAGAAGGCAAGGAAGAATGGGGTATTTAATCCCAGAGCCCAAGGGGAACTGGTGTGCTGGGAGGGGCAGAATATCCTTCTAGCCTTCCCTAATGTACATTCCTACTCCCAGGGCAAGGCAAAACGAACAAGGTCTGAGAAAAGCCTAATCCTGTTATTTGTTGTGACTGTTTTCCCCTGCATGAACTGCTTTGAATGTTTATTTTTATGGAACAGCAAGAAGTCACTGCCTCTCCACATGCTGTGTTCTGGAGTAGTGATACCTAGCTTGAGTTAAATGAAGCATTATTCACACCTTTGCAGCTGTGGGCATGGAGGTAGGAGGGGGAAATGCTCTCTAACCAGTACCTCTCTAAAAGATGCTAGGGTGACCTGGAGGCCCACTGGGCATGTTCTATTAGAGAATGTGAATGTGGGCTGATGTACCCCTCGCAGGAGCAGTTCTTGAGTGAAATAGTCTTTAGTCTAGAAAGGAATATAAAGAGCCCTTTTAAAACAGCTTAGTCACACATGCTATAATCCTGGCTATTGGGAAGGTTGAACTTGGTAGATCCCTTGCGCTTCTGTGTTCTGAGTTGTAATAGGGCTAAAGCCAATTGGACATCCTCACTGAGTCCAGAACCAACATAGAAAGAATTTGGTCACTCGGACTAAGGAGGGATGAAACAGCCCTGATCAGAAATGGTGCACATCAAAGCTTCCATGACATTGAGGAGAGGAGTCTGGGCTCTGAGAGGCTGCTATGCTCCTAATCTGATGATGATGATGATGTTTGTCCTTCATTCTCAAAGAAGACCATGACATCATGTCATGACAAGCACCTGAAATGGGTTTGAGTGAGGGGCAGGGATCTATGCTAAATCACCAGCTTCACTTTCTCCTCCAGAGCCATCTGGGTCCAGTGACTGGATATGAATCAGGACAACTGGAGATGACCCTGGATGTGAGGTAATCAGGGTTAAGTGACTCTCCTAAAGTTACACAGGTAGTAAGCATCTGAGGCTAAATTGGAACTCAGATCCTCCTAATTTCAGAGCTGGTGTTCTACCCACTGCAACATCTAGCTGTCTTTAGGCAAGATAGGAAGTTCCATTAAAAAAAAAAGCCTGACCCCCTCCCCATTACTTAATATATCTCTCACACAGCACCTTTTATTCTATTCTTACATTCAAATTTGGAGTAGATTTCTTAGCCACAGTCCTTCAAGCTTAAGATTTAGAGGATCTTAAAGGTCATTGACTCCAGCCCCCCTCAGTTTATAGATAAGGAAACAAAGATTTAAAGGGAGGTTAAGTGAAATACCCAGTGCGAAATGGATCCTAAGTGGTAGATCATAAGTGAACCAAAGTAGAGCTGGAACTAGCAATTTTGGCACACTGGGCAAACTTCATGAAAGATATTCTCAATTCAATTTGGTAATGTCTGACATCAGAATAATGCAAGATGTAATTAAGACAAATTCAATTCAGTAAGAGGGGAAATTATTCACTAGAGTAGCATAATAGTAATGAGTATTATTAAATAATCTTGCTGATGACTTTTTATTTTAACTAATTATTCATCATCTCTAGGTACCTAGCTCAGTTTTTCTATGATGTTGAAGAAAATCACATGCATTAAATTATAGTGCCTTCAGATTTTTCATGCCTTGGATCAATGTCTCATTGTCCTCACTTGGGTTACCAGTTACAGCTCTGAATCTAGGATTTATTTTCAGTGTGATTTTTTTTCCACCATACCACCTCTACAGTTTAAAGTCAATGTGCTTATAGTCTTTTTTGGAAGGTCAATTAGGTGACACAGTGGATAGAGTACTAGCCTGGGAGTCAGGAAGATTCATCTTCCTGAGTTCAAATCTGCCCCCCCCCCCCACTTATTACTTGTGTGGCCCTGGTTAAGTCATTTAACCCAATGTGCCTAATTTTCTGTAAAATGTGCTAGAGAAGTAAATGACAAGCCACTCTGTTATCTTTGCCAAGAAAATCCCAAATGGAGTCATGAAGACTCAGATACAACTGAAAAGATTCAACAACAACAACAAAAAAGCTATAGGGTTTTTTTTTTTTAAATCAAGGCAATGGGGTTAAGTAACTTGCCCAAGGTCACACAGCTAGGTAATTATTAAGTGTCTAAGGCTGATCTTGAACACAGGTGCTCCTGACTCCAGGGCCGGTGCTTTATCCACTGTACCACCTAGCTGCCCCCCAAAGCTATAGGTTTTGATTTAAACTGATTAATGTAATGTATTTCCTGTCTTCTGCTTGTTTGTTTTTTCTAAGACCCTGAACTACTTTGCAAGACAGAAAAATGGAATAATAGCTCAGGTTTAAGAAATGCACATATGGAATATTTCATTTTATACACACTAAGCAATAAACTCCAAACACCAAATATCAGTACCCAGCCCCACAGGTACAGCATAACTAAGGGTATGTGATGACCTAACTTTTGGATTGACAAGTATCCAATGGAAACTTTTTTTAATTTATTAAAGATTTTATTTGAGTTTTACAATTTTTCGCCCAATCTGACTTCCCTCCCCCCACCCCCACCCCCCACAGAAAGCAATTTGTTGGTCTTTACCAATGGAAACATTTAATTCAAGTCCTAAGTAGTTCCTCTTTGATCATTGTATGGACATTTTAATCATGCAAAAGTGAAATTTCCTCTATCTCAAAATATTAGGATTGCTGCTATTCCTATAAAGCAGATTTCAAAATGAAATAAAGGTCCTTCAAGGACTTTTTTTTTTGCTAAGTCATTCCTCCCCATACCATGTTACTTCTATTCTCATAATCTAATCAGAAGTCTGAATTGTTTTATGCATCTTTTGAGTTATCTCAAAGCCCTTCTGAAATGCCAAGTCATTTCATTCTTGACTGTAAATTAGAAAAAGGAAAAGAAGACTATGATCATAAACCCTTATGCTAGAAAGATGAATGAATTAGTTGCAGGAGAGGAATACAAAGGATTGTTGTTATGCCAAACTCACAGTTTACTTGCTAGGCCTTAGCTCTGGAAAACAGGGAGTCTAAAAAGGGAAGGGTAGTCTTGGATCTGCTGGTAAATATAAAACTTTCTCCCATTTGATAAGAAAACCTCAAATGGGGTCACAAAGTGTTGGACATTACTGAAATGACTGGACAACAGAAAAATCTCCATAAAGAGTGGTTTTGGGGGCCCCTAGGTGCCACAGTGGATAGAGCACCGACTCTGGAGTCAGGAGGACTTGAGTTCAAATCTGGTCTCAGACACATAATAATTACCCAGCTGTGTGGCCTTGGGCAAGCCACTTAATCCATTGCCTTGCAAAAACTAAAAAAAAAAAAAAAGAGTGGGTTCAAATATAGCATGCAACAGTAGTGGGGTCACATGTATAAGATATATGCGTGGCAAAGACAGCTCACAATTTCTGGTCTTACAGGATCTGGAAGTCTTTCTAGATTTTTAATGAAAGAAGGAAGGAAATAGTTAATTAATTCATTACTTTGTTCCATGCATTGTATAAGCACTTTACAAATATGCTATTTAATCCTCACAACTACTTGATCAGTTGGAGACACTGCATCTAGCAGGGAGAAGAAAGTACAAGTCCTCTTGTGACTCAGGCTAAATCACTTAACCTGTCTGCCTCAGTTTCTTCAATTGCAAAATGGGGATAATAATGTTGCCAGACATTGTGGCCAGCTAAAGGTTTCAGGGGTTTGAGCAAATGTGAAAGAATTCACTTAAATGATCAACTCTTACCTCAAAAAATTAGGGATGAAAAAAGTTTAAGAATTACTGTGGATAGCAGAAGTTAAAGGAAAGAGGAGATAGAGTAAGTAAGTAAGGATAGTTGAGAAAAGTTGGTCCCCTAAGGGATGAGTAGTAGGACAGTCAGACAGATAAGAAGAGGGGTACAGTCACAGCAATGGCTGATCCAGACACCATAAGCAGCACAGAGGGGGAGCAATATAAGGGAGAGAGATTAGGAATAGTTGCTATCACAACTGGGGCAATAACAGCAACACCCATCAGGAAAGGCAGCATTATTATCCCCATTTTAAAGTTGAGCAAACTGAGGCAGACAGAGGTTAAGTGATTTCCTTAGGGTCACAAGAGAACCTGTTCTTTTCTCCCTCCTAGATGCAATGTCTCCTACTGATCAAGTAATTGTTGATTACATGGCTAGGAGAAAGCAGTAGGAAACATAAAAATCTCCCCTTATTTCTCTCCGATATAGGCTCTGGAGTGTCTTCCATAACTGATAAGAGTTCTAGATCTGGAGTCAAGAAAATCCATCTTCCTGAGTTTAAATCTGGTCTCAGACTCTTGCTAGCTGTGTGACCCTAGATAATCACTTAACCCTGTCTGCCTCAGTTTATTCATCTGTAAAAATGAGCTGCCCCCATCAAACTTTATCAAGTTTGAACATATTCCATCAGTTGAGGTGGGGGGTGAGGGAGGCAGCAGAAGGGGAGACTTTCAACCATATACAATAAATTCCAGGAGAGTATGATCTTGAAGATGCATTGCCCTTCCCAGGTAGATAATAATAGCTGATATTTATATTTAGTTTTAAAGTCTGCATAGCATTTTGCAAGGATGTAATCTCATTTGTACCTTACAGCAACCCTGTAGAGTAGGTATCATTATCCCTATTTCATAAACTGAGAAACCTGAAGCCAAGATTGATTGAGGGACTTAATCTCATGATTTCTCTATCCATGTATGTTGAAGGCAAGATATGAACCTAGGCTTTTCTGACATCTAATCTAACAATATTCAGTCTAGTTGCATGCAGCCTCCCTGAGGGAATCTTATTTATTTTTATATTTCCTATTGCACATAATATGATGCCTCACATATTGGAAACTCAATGAGTATTTGTTGAATGAATGAATCAATCCTGTTTTTTAAAAGAAATCCAGAGGCAGAGGACATCTTATAACTTCCCTCAATGACTTGATGATGATGATGATGTTTGTCCTTTTTCCTCACAAACGCTTGAATTGGATTTGAGTGAAGAGATGCTGTGATCGTAACTCTCACTTTTTCTTCTGGAATCATCTGGATCTAATGGCCAGAGATGAGTTAGGACTACTGAAGATGTTGAATTCTAGGCAATCAGGGTTAAGTCACCTACCCAAGGTCACACAGCTAATTGGTGTCAAGTGTCTGAGGTCAAATTTGAATTCAGATCCCTATGACACTAGGGCTGGTGTTCTATTTACTGTATCAAGTTGTCCTTCAATGGATCTATTTCTAGGTTTAACAATCCTATCAGTTAATCAACCAGTATACATATATATATATATATATATATATATATATATATATGGTACTGAACTAAGTGTTGGGGATGCAAAAAGAGACAAAAGCCAGTCCCTATCTTCTTAGTGTTTATAATCTAAAGGGAGAGACAGAGTAAACTGTATACAGGATGAATAGAAAGTAATTAACAGATGCAAGATGGAGAAGGCTTCCAGTAAAAGGAAATAACAGGAAAAATACTAGCTCCTGGCTAAAACATTATTCTTTCTACTGCTCAATGATCAGGGGTTAATGTGTCTTGGGCTTCATCCAAAAGAAGTCAATTACTGCAATCAATTAATCTAACATTGGTTGAGAGCATGCTCTAAACTGTTTTAAGTACTGAGCAAAATGCAAAGAAGTAAACAAAACACATCCCCTACTACCAGATAACCCACAATCTAATAACAATAGTTGGCATTTCCTAACACTCTAGAGTTTATTTACACTGTTTCCACACACATTATCTCATTTGATTCTTCAGGAGCCTTGTGAGATAAGAGAGTATGATCTTGAAGATGCATTGCCCTTCCCAGGTAGATAATAATAGCTGATATTTATATTTAGTTTTAAAGTCTGCATAGCCAACTTATAGATAGATAAGGGCAGCTTGATGATACAGTGGATAAAACACAAGCCCTGCAGTCAGGAGGACTTGAGTTCAAATTCAGCCTTAGACGCTTGATACTTACTAGCTGTGTGACCTTGGGCAAGTCATTTGACCCTGATCATGTCACATTCAGGGCCATCTCCGCAGTCATCCTTATTCATATCTGACCACTGGACCCAGATGGCTCTGGAGGAGAAAGCTGTGTTGGTGATTTAGCACAGACCTCACACAAACCCAAATCATTTGCTTGTCATGGCATTACCTCTCCGATGTCATGACCTTCTTCAAGAACAAAGGACAAACATCATTATCACAATTAAGCCAGTGTCATATCTAAAGGGGTCAGGTCTGGGATTCAAATTCAGTATTTCTGAATCTAGTGCATTTCCCACTAAACTATCCTCTTTAAAAACTGGTCAGCACAAAAATAATTAGAGAGCAATGCAAGAGATACACAGTAAGCATTCAATACAAGCTTGCTAATTGAGAGATCTATCATAAAGAAGCTAACTATGTGGTATAGATTGTAGGTATAATGGAAAAAAGTCTAGTCCTAGAAAAAAGTGGTAGCCTTACAAAATCTTAATTATATATATGATGAAGTAAGGTACTAAGCAGTGTTCTAACACAGACTGCATTCACACAGTGTCCCTAGCCACTCATCTACATAACATTCCCAAAAGAATATTGGAGGTAAACAACAGCTGAATCACCTTAAGGAACATGAAGTGTTTTATGGATTTTATGGATGAAAGGAGCTTTTGAGCAGGGGTGGGGGTGGGGAGGAGGGACTGATAACAGAAGAGGTAAATGCATTCTCCTCAGGGGTGACAAACTAACCTTGTTGGAAGCACTTTATAACATTACAGTTGAAAGGAGCTTTGTATTTTACAATTTAGTTAATGGCTGCAGCTTCAATAGAAGAGGGTCCCATGAGCCCAGTGGATTGACCTAGCTAGCAGAGATGATGCACTTTGAGAAAAGACCAGTGGCAGAGTAGCCAACCTGCCCAGTGTCAATGTGACTTCTTCAAGGAAGCAGCCTTCCTACCCAGAGCTGTCTATCCAGCTCACTAGCAAAGGAGTATACAGATACATAATGCCAAGCAAATTGACCCATCCAACCATGACCTCATACCCCAGGAAAAGCAAGCCCAAATAAGCCACAGGTCCAGTAGGAAAACTGTGTCCTGGGTAGAGTCAATCCAGCTGAACTAACAAACCTTCTGGTGAGGGAGGGACATTGAGTCACTATAAAAAAGTCATTATTACCTGCAATTCCAAAGTTGTGAATTAACATGATCATGTGTGTGTGTCCACCCATGCATGTGACTCACTGTCATTGTATTTTGTTTATGATCACTCTTCCAACCTTCTGAATTCTGAGTTTATTTGTGGGAAAGTATGTCTCTGATGTCAACAAGAAAGATTTGGAATTATGGTTCTTGCTATTCCATTAAAATAAGCTCCTTGAAACCAGAGAATGACTTTTTCATGTCTCCCAAGAGATCTAGGGATCAAGGTTTTGTAAATAATGGGTGCTTAATAGATATCTTTATTCATTCATGAGTAAATGTCTTTGTAAAGAATCTACTGAATCTACTGGCTAATTGTTAAATAGAAGTACACCAGTGGGGGCTCATGACTTAGTTTTAGGATGATAGACACCCAAGGATTATCCTTAGAATTCCTGGGAGTAGCAAAAGTTCTGGCTACCTAACCAGTGAGAGCTGGGTAAGTGAACCCCAGGGGTGGCATTATAGCAGTGTGAGATGAAAATGTCAGAGCTTATTTTTTTTTAAAAAAAGTATGTTATTCCAGAAAGAGTGAAAGACTTGATAGTGCTGGATCTAGAATGGGAAGGGACTTTGGGGTCCATCTAGTACAACTTCTTCCATCTAATACATGTGAAGGCCTTGGGACTCAGTAAGGTTGAGTGATTTGTCCAATCATAAGCTGGTAGCAAGTATTCGAGGTAGAATTTGAGTCAGTTCCCTTTCCAAAGTGCTGACTAGTCCTTATATTCATTAGCTGCAAAATTTCTCTAAGGCTATTTGCTTTTTTTGTAAAATGGAGATAACAATCCCTGCACACCTTCATGAAATGTTGTGACAAAAACATTTTGCAAACTTCATATCATTTTATAAATGGAAATTATTATTATTAACTATATTATTAAAAGGTGTCTTGTGAACATTAAGGTGTTTATTAAAATATGAATTATAATTTATAATATAGCCTCAGTTTTTATGAAAAGATAGCCAGGAAGTAGAGAGGAAGAATTTTCAAATATCCTGTTCCAAAGTCTCTGTGTCCCTTAAGAACTGGAATTTGAGCAGGTGCCTCATTTGGCTGACTTGCAGATAAGTTTATAGCACTTTTCTTATACTTAAGCAAAATGGACTGAGGGAAAAGTGAGTCAATAGTCCATCTTGGAAGTATGACTCCAGATTCTGTTAGTCTAGGAGTCATGACAAATAGCACGATAAAATAGGCAGCTTAGTGGTGCAGTTAATGTTTTAAGAGGAGCCACATAAGACTAGCAGCTTCGTTTGAGAGTTAGTAGGTATAAAAAAAATATATAAATTGTTCAAGTGAGCTCCCGGGTCTATTTTGTGTTTGTCCTACTGCCAGAGGCCCTCATCAACTTTGTGTAGGCTAAATACAAGCTGATCTCCCTGTTTGAAAACAGGGTGAAAATGCTTGAGCAATGTCTCTCTATGTTCTGCCTCATTAATATCAGGAGAGAAGAGGGAGTTTGTAGTTACAGGAATTCATATGTGAAAGAAGGAAAGGTGATGGATGAATGGCCTGAGGTTCAGTGGATTACTGGAGGGTGTTGCCCCCCTCATCAATATTCTAGAGAAAAAATAGGTCAAATTGGAAGCCTAGTATAGTGCTCCACACACTGTGATTATTTAATAGATATTTGTATGCTATATTCTGTGGCACTGTATTGTAGTCAGTCAGTCAACAAGAAAATATTAAATATTACCTATTAAACCTCTAACCTATCCTGTCTATTTTTTTTTGTCAGTTAGTATAGAGAATGGAGAGCTAGTTCTGGACTTAAATGGGTTCGAATTTGGCCTTGGACACTTACTAGCTATGTGACTTTGTTCAAGTGACTTAACTCTGCTTGCCTCAGTTTCCTCATCTGTAAAATGAGTTGGAGAAGGAAATGGCAAACCTCTCCAATGTCTTTACCAAGAAAATCCTAAATGGGGTCATGAAGAGTTAAATATGACTGAAAAAATGATTAAACAGAAACATATATGGTTTACATGTCATTGTTTTCATGTTGTCCTTCCCTTTCCCCCAATAGATTATGAGCTCTTTACAAGAATGGGACTATTTTTTTGTCTTTCTCTATATCCTCAGTGTTTAACACTGTCTGGGACATAGTGGATACTTAACTAATAATGATAATGCTAAGTATTGTATTGTAGTATGATAATAATACATAATAATGATATTATGTATACTAATATACATAATATTACATATATTATATGTAATATGATGATAACAATAATAATAATAATAAGTATTGTATCATAGTATGGTGTGGTCTGGCATGTTATGGCACTGCAGATTGCTATAACAGGGACTTTTTCCAGCAAAGTATTTAAGGGAGACCAACAAAACAAATGAAACCAACTGATATTATTGATTAGATTAGTCTAGGGGTAGTTGGAAATGAAGGGTGGCATTGGAGGAGCAGCAAGCAACCATACCTGTTATTGAGGTTTCTGGATTTTTCTTCCCTTACATATTTATTGTCATAGGTGTGGAGGTGTTCAGAATGCTGTTATGATTTTTTCTGCATCCATGGCCAGACAGCATAAACCAGAATAGTGAAAATTAATCAAGGAAGAAAATGAGTTCTAGATCCAAGATCAAGTAGCATATTTGAGACCCCTTGATGCTCCAACTCTTCCCTATGCCAAAGGAGGGGGTGGTCAGCAACAAGCACAAGTTGCAGACAGTAATGTGGTCCCATATTTTGTGGATCAGATTAGTCTAGGGGTGGTTGGAAATTAAGGGTGGCATTGGAGGAGTACCTAGCAGTCATACCTGTTATTGAAGTTTCTGCATTTTTCTTCCCTTATATCTTTATTGTGACAGGTGCGGAGGTGCTCAGAACAAACAAAATGAAGTTATGGTTTTTGCTGTATCTGTGGCCAGACATAGCTTAAACCAGAATAGTGGGAATTGATCAAGGAAGAAAATGAGTTCTCATAGAGAATTTGGTAGGGAGAGGGGTTCAAATGTTGCTCTAATTATTTAGGATTACAAATCCCACCTGTCAGAATAGAGCCCAATACCTAGTAATAATTATGTGATAATCTCAAGGTCCATATTTATCTTCATACCCGTTCTCCTGGAACAGTTGAGATAAATGTTGGTCTTCCTTGAGCAGTATCAACTTTTCTTTTATATTCAGACACATATCCTCTCATTTTATCACAATCATTTGGGATATTTGTTATTGGGGGTGTCCTTGATGGCAGAAGAAAGTCCTTACCTGGAATAACACTATTGATAAGAGGTAGAGATTTGTGTCACTTTGGAATACTGTTGTAGAAAATGAGGTATTGAATTTTCTATGTTAAGAATAAAGTAGAGAACAGAGCACTGTTTATATAAATTTATTTCTTTCTTGTTCCAGATATGTGATTTCATGTGTGAGGAGAAGAAATTCTCAATCAATATAGATCAGCAATTCTTCTGCAGCCTATAATCTTCAGGTTTCCTGGGGTACCAAAAAGTTAATGACTTGGCCAGAGTCAGATGGCCATTATGTATGGAGAGAAAACTTGAAACCAGGTTATCCTGATTATGAGGCTGACCATAAATTAATTAGTTGACTAAATGAGATTTATTTGGGTGTGAGGAGGAGATCATGTTTGGGAGACTTATAAGAAGGTCTAAACCAGATCTACTAGGACTTTGGGGCAGGATCCCTTTCCAGATAGTTTAGCAGGTTTGATGAACAGTCTAACATATATTATAGATTTCCTGAAATGCTAGAAGAGAGAGTTATTTCAGGATTGAGAAGAGTAGGAGATAAGTATGTTGATGTATAGACAAGAAGAAACTAGAATTTTTGTAAATTATCCTTAGCAATAGTAGGATAATGAGTTTACCATGACCTTTGTCTGCTATAGTATACCTGATCATCCATCAGTGAGTGTCAATGAGTATGGATTATGGACTGTAGAAGGACGCCCATAAGAAAAACAGTGGTTTCCTGGATTAGGTTAGTAGAGATAAATTGGAACGCTCAGGCATCCAAGGCATGATTTATCCTGGGTCTACCATGGTCCTTACTTTGATTGCAGCAGTCTCAACAATATGGTTGGATGTTACAAGTTTCACTAACTTTGTTTGGATGGTAGATCAGGAATATCTGAATTTGGTTCACAAAGGTGGGTCCAAGATGCCTTTCCCCTCAAACTGCACACACATACACACACACACACACACACACACACACACACACACACACACACACACTATACCATCATCATCATAACAGCAGAAGCCAACTGCCAAAGTGTCCTGGAGGAGGGAACTACAAGATACCAAAGCGAGGTCTAAGATGCAAGTTAAGTCATTGCTAGCCTTTTCTCTCTCTTGATAACTCTGCTAGAGCCTTTATTTTGCCTTTTTCTCAGTTTTGGAAAGATATTCTTTGTAAACCCCAGATCCTAAACTCCTAAAAAGACAAAGACTTCAGATATACATACCCAGGTATCTGATTCAGTCTATTAAACTCTCAAAAGAGTCACAAAATATCCACTCCATAATACTGTGTCTCCATCAACATGCATATTTTGACTAAGAGTAAACACAACCCTCTGGTTGACTTGGACAAAACATTTAATAGCTCCAGGCCTCAATTTTCTCAACTGTAAAATTAGGGATTTGGATCAGTTGGCATCTTAGCTTTGCTTCCATTCTAGTTCTAAGCACTATCTCACAAACAGTCTGCTCTTCTCTGCTTTCTATTCCACCTCTGGAGAATGACAGTGATCTAATTTCAAATCACCAAGAACCTCTTGTTCCTGGGTCCCACGATAATATTCTATGAATAATTATGTTCCCCTTTGGGGTAGAATTCCCTGTAGCTACTCTAACTACTCATATCCATATACTTCTCTCTCTCTCCTTTTCCAACACTGTCCCAAGATGTTATGCTATCTATAGCCTATAGAGACTGCTTCTAAGTATTAAATGAACATAAACTACAATTCCTTATACCTTTGACTTTTCTCAAACCATCTCCTATCCCCATTTCCATTTTTTAACTCCCACCCAACTTCCAGAATCCAGGTTGTAAGCTACCTTTACTAAAAAGCCTTTCTTGATCCCTTTCCTGATAGAGAAATTGTACTACCTACTCTGTTTTCTTATAATATTATATGCTTCTCTTGCTTTCTTATTGTTTTCTGAATTAAATTGAAGTTGGGGAGGGGGGATCACAGGGAAACAAAAAAAAACATCTCCAGCGTCTTCTTCCCCAATCCTCCAAGGGAGACTTTAATTCCTACCAGGGAAGTAAGTAGGAAGTTGGAGCAGAGGCCACACTCAGTAATTCTCAGAGAGAAGTATTGGGCTAAAATTATAACTATCTGCTCTTTTAAATAGTACAGTTAAACTCCTGGTCAATCTTTCATTAATGGGAAAAGGGAATTCTAAACTTTATAAACAAAGTTTGACTCCCTTCACACAATACTAGCTAGTCCCACAATAAATAAACATTTCAAATAGCAAATAAATCCATTTGTCCCAGCCAATAACCAAATATAATTCAGAGAAAGTATGTACTTGAGAACAGATACCAAGGAGATCTACCATAGGGAGTGAAATGTCTTAGCTCAACCAAAGGAGAGAAAGAGTTCCAAATCTCACCCATAGAGAAATTTCTCCTAAACATTCTTTACACATCTTCCCACTTGAAGATAGAAGGTAGAAGAACCAAGATCTTTGTCCTCTCTTGCCATTAGCTACTGCTTCTCATACAAGCACAGGACATTTATCTCCTTTTATAATGGACTTTGGGGCTCTGGTTACAGATGTACCAAGAAAGGATGGTATCACTGCAACCAGAATTCAGAATATTTTAGAAGACCAAGGAGATGCAATTAAGACTAAGGAAATGGGGCAGATAAGGTTTGAATAGCTGATGTACAAGGAACCAGATCAGAAAAATTAACTGTTTGGGGGGGGGTAGATTTTGATTTGTCTGCTTATATAGTGTGTAAACCCAACTTTAATCTGCTAACCTTATCTCTCTGAGGACCAACTGTGAAGTCTCCTGCACTTATTACATTATTTTTATGTGTACATGTCTCATGTCACTGTTAGATATTAATCTTCTTGTGAGCATGAATCATGTCTTGCTTATTTTTAAATCTCTTCCAATGCCTACCATTACTTTGTTTTAGACTTCTATTTTAGATTTAGTTTTTGTAGTTTCTAAACCTAGATTTTAATATTAATGTATAATTCAAGAGACCGATATAGTAATATAATGCAGTGTTTTTCACATAGTTGACATTTAATAGATGTTTTGTTGAATTGTTCAATGGAATGAAGACAGAAGTGGCATGCTAATTTATTTTCCAGATGAAACAAAACAGGGAGCAAACATTAATGTGCTGGATGACAGGATTAGAATCCAAAAAGATCCTGGCAGGCTGGAACAATCTAACAAGATGAAATATAACAGGGACAAGGAAAATTCTGCATTTATTAAAAACATCAACAGTAGAAAAACAGGACAGGAGAGGCATGGTAAAATAACTATTCAAGCAAAAAAGACAGTGGGTTTAGTTGACCTCAGGCTCAACATGAGTCAATGCTGATGTTATTACAAAAAAAAAAATAAAAAACTAAAGCAATTTTACTTCACATTAATATAGTGTCCAAAATAATGGAGGGAAGAGTTTGACCATATCCTAAACTGGTTGTTAGCCACAGAGAGCCTTCATAGTTGATGTCCAGCTGCAGCTCCTCCATATAAAAGCACCAGAAATGTAGGGCTGAGGGTCACACAGAGCAATAGCCTCTAAGGCATCTTTTAGCCATACCTGCAGATTAATTGCTAACTTATCCAGAAGCAAGAAGACTCACCTTGCATAAACCAGGACTGGGAATTTTCCACTGTTAGTGATTCATAAAGAACTCTTCCCATTCTAGCTTAATTGTTGTTATAGACCCATAACCAAAGATATGTATGGAACAAAGGAGCACATGGATAGGACCTGCTTCTCCAGAGAATGTCAATTTTTGATCCCATCATGTTAAATAGAATTGTATGTAATTTCCCTCTGGGCTAGTATCTTTGTAGTTATTCTAGGGAAGGAGAATCTTTTCTCTATTTCTGGAAGAATGTGGAACCCTAATAGAGGGGTCAGCTGGTTTGACTTGCTCAGGTAAGTCAGTAATGAACTATGTTGAGAAGTGCTCTCAGATTAGGCAACCCCTTGCTACATAACTTCTGGGTACATCACTAACTGAAACTGCTCTCTCCAAAGATAACAGTTGTCTATTTTTACATTGTTGCTACTTTTAAAAATAAAATTTTATTGCTATCAATTTTTTTATATCACCATAACTTCTCCCAGTATACTTTCCTTTCCTTCTCAGTCACTCCATATAACAAATAATATTTTTAAAGAACAAAAAAAGGAAAAAAAGAAAAAATCAGCAGAACTACTAATACACTATGAAACCTTCTGTTTGAATCTTTGCATTCCCATTCTTCTGAATATTAGTTCCCCAAAGAACTCTGATTCCCCTTCTCCTGAGTTAGATTGAGCTGTTTCTCTAAGCAACAAATGCTTGATTACACCCATTGAAAGGTCTCCATCTCAGTTTTTAGATTCTCTCTCTTCTCCCATAGGAAGAGTAGTGATACCTACTCCCATCACTAAAACAAGAATTTCTCTTTCTTTTCATTGCAATCTCTCCCTTTGTCCATTCCTTTGCAATACCTTTTCTTCCTCAAAGACTATAGGAGTTATTTTTCATTAAGTGACAATCTTTGAATTAAATAGGGTACATATTATCTATTATTTCTTCTATCCTTTCCATTTTTGTGTACCCTTCCATTCTGTAATTTATTCTCACAAAATCATTGATTCACATATAAATGGGATCTTATGAGGTTTAGTTCTTGATTAATTTTTAGCCCCTGTTTCTCCACCATCAATTCCATCTGATTTCCGTCTTTGCTCTTTTCTCCTTGAACATTTTTAGAAATAAATCTCTTAAAGATTTCTCTTATTTTCTTGTTTTTGTGCTTGGTTTTCCTATTTGTTTACTTCCCTTGTGTTTATATTGTCTGAGGTGTTTGAAAAGCAAATAGCTTCTTTAGATCTGGTTTTCTTTTTCAAGATTCTTCAAACATCTCTTTTTTTTAAAGGTTAAGCTCATCTTTCTTCATTAATTGTTAGGCTCAGGTTTTCAGGGTGTGTGACCTTGAGTTCACATCTTGGGTTCATTAGCTCTTTGAAATAGTTCCTTGTGTACCCACCAGAAATAAGGAAAGAATGGAATACTTCGAGAAATAGTCATTGCTCATGGGTAGGCTGAGCCAATATAATAAAAATGACAATACTATTTAAGTTAATTTACTTATTCAGTACCATACCAAGAGCTGGAGAAGAAAATGAGAAAATGCTCTAGAAAATGATAAAAGCTCTTGGCTTATTGCCAAGAAATCTCAAAGAGTTGGACATGACTTAAATGAGTAGACAACAACAACAAAAGTATTAGGAAAGTTTTTTTTTCAGTTTTCCACCTCCCTCCCTTTGAACCTGAGGTAGCTAAGTGGCATAAAGGATTGGACCTAAATTCAGGAAGATGAGTTCAAATGCAGCCAAGGTCTCGCACTGCATCCAGGGCTGTCTCCAGAGTCATATCTGGCCACCAGACCTAGAGGAGCTCCAGCTCCAGAGGAGTTTTTAAAGAGGAGTCTTTACTAAGCAGGCATAATAAGGACAATTGTGACAACATCTCTCCAAGAGAATGGGACATACTTTTCTCCTATACACTTGAGGTCCCCAGAGAAATTAGGCTCCTTCTTGAGAGCTATTATTTATCCCCATTTTACAGATACAGAACTGAAGCGGATAAGGGTTAAGTGAGTTCCCTAGGTTCACATAAGAATGTCAGTGGTGAAGCCCAGTAATTCAGAAGAAATTATACCCCAGAAAAGGGACAGTAATTATGGGGTAGTGAGTGCAGTATAATGGAAAGAGGACTAGATTTGGAATCCAAGGACCTGCATTCAAATTTCATTTGTTACCTACATTTGTGACTTACCTTTTTGTGTTTCAATTTCCTCATCTGCAAATTGAGAGTGTTGACTTAGATAACCCTTCCAATAATTTTTTCTTCATTTTTAGAAGTGGTCATTCTTTTTTTTTAATTTTTAAAATTTATTTAAGATAATGGGGTTAAGTGACTTGCCCAAAGTCACATGACTAGGAAAGTGTCTGAGGCATAATTGGAATTCAGGTCCTCTAGTCTCCAGGGATGGTACTCTTTCCACTGTGCCACCTAGCTGTCCAAGAAGTGGTCATTCTTGACCCCTTTACCTCATCTCTATCTTACCTAACCTTAATGACTAAATGGGCATTGCCTTAGTAACACTGTGAACAGGGAAAGACCTAGTTTAAAAAAGCCAAGATCTCCCACTTCATTCAGGGTCATCTCCAGATGTTCTGATTCATATCTGGCCACTGGACCTGGATGATTCCAAAAGTGAAACTGGTGACTTAGCACAACCCTCTCCCCCATCCCCTCGCTCAAATCCAACTCACTTGAATGTCATATCATCACCTTCTTTGAGAATGAAAGACAAACAGCAATAACAATAAATAAAATACTAAATGATTATTTCATAGATCTAGAAGAAAATAATAAAATTCATCTGGAGGAATAAAAGATCAAGAATATCAAGGGATCCTATAGGGAAACAATGAAAGGAACTGAGCCTTAAAGTAGTAGACTTCCAACTATACCAAGTTGTAATCATCAAGCAAAGTTATACTGGGAAAAATAAATAAATTGATTAGTGGAACAGATTAGTCATATAATATTCCGAAGCAAAAAGTAACAGTCTGATAAACCACAGTAACTGTCTGATAAATCATTGATCACAACTACTGTGCCAAGAACTCACTATGCAACAAAAACTGTTGGAAAGACTAGAAAGTAATCTGGTAGAAATTAGGTACAAGACAACATCTCATTCTGACTACCAAGATCAGTTCAAAATAGATACATGATTTAGACATAAAGGTTGACATCACAATGACTAGATGTTATCAGTAGATGAGTAGAATATGGAAGAAATTACTTGTCAGATCTCTGGACAGGGGAAGAATTCATGACCAAATAAGAGATAGAAAAGTTCACAGTAAATATTAAGTGTCTGAGGTGGCATTTAAACTCAGGTGCTCCTATCTCCAGTGCCAGTGCAATAGGCACTCTCTAAAGATGCTTAGGTAAAATTCTACCAGGAGAGTAAGACTGAGAGCTACTCCATCTTGAGCTAGTCTACTGGGAAAATAGAACAGAGCAGACTTCAGAGAGAGGATGAGCTGGGTTTTCTACAGAAAACAATAGAAAAGTGAAAAACATAACACACAATCCACCAAAATGCTAACCTTGACAATGGCTAAAAGCAAAATTTTCTGTTTGATAATCTCTCCATATTCTCCTGTCTTCATTTTCAAAAGCAGTGATCCTGGAGACCTAGGTTTAATATCATATGTTTCATAAATTCTTCCCCCTCCCTATCTTCCCCAAGTGAATTCTCTGCCACCTGAGTTACCTGGGACCTGTAGTCCCCTCTTGCCCAGACTGGCAGCTGGTCAGGAGGCCAGCTGAGGAATGTTGTACATTAAAACTACCAGCAGCAAGATGCACAGACAGCAGGTTCCAGGCCTTAAGAGAATTTTCTAAATTCAATCAGTTCAGTCTTTCCCCACACTCCTGTTGAGCACAGTCATTTTTATTGATGAGAAAGCAGTTTTGGATGCACAAATGATTCTTAGGCACTGAAAAAAATACCAACATTTTCAAATGGAAATGTTTAGAATGAAAAAAAATTACTATTTCTCCTGGGGCTTGTGTTCTTGTTACAATTGAAGAATAACTCTTAAAAACATCATACAAGCTTCCTAAATTTCTTGCACAGAAAATCATATCCATTTGGGTATATAAAAAGTTTAGGAATAGAAGCAGAGGATTCAATCAGGATTTGGAATACAAAGATGCTTTAGATAGAATGAATATTGTTATTAAACAGGGGAGTTAATGTGGGAAGTCATTATTTTATTGTGGGAGAGGGAGATAGTGTACCCAAAAGAATTTTGGATTCAAAATTTAAAAGACCTAGTTAAGTTCAAGACCATTACTTACTAGCTATTTCAAGTCATTTAATCTCAGAAGTTTCTTGGGGTTTACTACTTGGGGGAACTTTAAAAAATCAATTAACCTCTTGCTCTTAGTTTCCTGAAAATTGCAGATAATACTCTCTTTATAATATATAGAGAATATTACTATATTGTCACATTATACATATAAATAATGTATAATATATATGTATTACCTTATTGTTATATTATACATATATATTATATATATTATATATATATATATTTATTATATAGCTCTACCTGCTTCAGAGGCTTGTTGTGAAGAAAGTACTTTGTTGATTATAAAGTTCTATAAAGTTATGGGGTGATTGTCATTTTGTCTAGCCTTGCGATTTCATTTGTATAGGAATTCCCTTATCAACATAAATAAGAATTATTGTGTAACTTCTGGTTTTAGTGAATTTTTTTGAGCAATAAGAGGTAAAGTGATTTGCCCAGGATCTCAAGCCAGAATGCATCAGAGGCAGGTTTTAAACCCAGATTATCCTTGTGTTTCAAGTCTTGTGCAATAGATTACTCAGAACTGGAGGTTTCAGATAAATAATTTAATTCTTTTAAGAAGAGCATTTCTGCTAATCATTGGGCTAAAGAAATACCCAAGGTGGTATTAAAAAACCTGAGAAAGAAAACCCGGTAAAAGCTACTTTTTTTTTTCAAAAATGAAATTCAAACAGTTGGCAAGAAAAATCCCTAAAGGTCTCAGGCACTTCTCCAACCAAGTTCCAAAGCTGTCCTTGATTTCTCCTTGCCTGAAAGGCCAACAACTGGATCCCAGATTAGCCCAATCAGCAAAGTTTACTTAAATTTCCCAATTGCTTCTAACACATAGCAGCTGCCATTGGTCAAGTGGAAGTAAGAGGAAGCTTCCTATTTCCACTACTGGCATTGTTGCCACTGGAATCTGGGGTAACCAGATAAGCACAGAATTTGGGGGCCACTGAAAAGGCAAATCAATTTGCATGCTCTCCCTGGGATGTTAAAACTGCTCAGGATTTTTATTATAGCAAATTATTACAAATATACAGGTTAAAACTCCTAGAAGCAGTAACCACTTCAATAATAGGCTAAGTGTGTGTGGGGGGGGGCAGCTAGGTGGCACAGTGGATAGAGCACTGGCCCTGGAGTCAGGAGGACCTGAGTTCAAATCAGACTTCTGACACTTAATTTCCTAGCTGTGTGGTCTTGGGCAAGTCACTCAAAACCCATTGCCTTAAATAAAAAGAAATTTAAAAAAAGGAATAGGTTAAGTGAAGTTTGGGTGAAAGTGAGAGATAGAGAAAAGGGCAGGCAGCCATTGCTTGGCTTAGTCTGACCACATGGCATGCATAGGGAGGCCTATGGTGCTCCACGTGGCTTAAGAAAGAATGTGAGAAAGACCCATGCTGCTTGAGTCAAAGAAGAGAGCAGAAGTAGTATGCTTCCTGCTAAATACCCTTCTGTGGTAGTTTGGGCAACAGGTGGCACTTGGGGAGTCTCTTACACCTTGGGCCAGGCATCTTCCAGTGGCAGCTTACATACAGGTTCCTTCCTGTCCCCAGGTTAAGTGGAGGGGGAAAAGGGGGAACAAGATACAAGATACAACAGGAGACAATCAACAGGGTGTTCATTTACATCTCAGAAGCAAACACCCTTTCACGATTAACAAGATGTTAACAGTTTTGAAACTACATTCAAAATTCTTTACATCAGCATGACTCATGGCACACCACACTGCTTACATCATTATTGTTTAGGACAGATTTCCCAAATTCTCTTTAAGACATTTCATAACAGACCTAATCACAACTGTTTGACTACTTACCTAGGGTTGGTATTAGTTGAGTTAATTTATCATAATTAACATATAATAATGTTATATAATATATTATATTATTATGATTTATTTAACTCCAGAGTGAGTTAATTTATCTCTTTAATTTCTGCCTTAACCTTTGTAACCTGTGAACCAGAACTGCAGTTTTGAATTTTCATGAACTGAGTACAGGTTGGAGATTTCACTCTTAAAAATATTTCTTTAGCTCATGCTAACCTTAAGTATTAAATGGGCTAGTTGATGCAGTGGATAGAGCACTGGCCCTGGAGTCAGGAGGACCTGAGTTCAAATCAGACCTCAGACACTTAATAATTACCCAGCTGTGTGGCCTGGGGCAAGTCACTTAACCCCATTGCCTTGCATTAAAAAAAATTACATCAGCCATGAAAATCACACTTCATTAGTACCTTTTGCTCCTGGGGTCCTTCCCTCCCTCTGATTGTAAGTTTGAAAATTCTCTTCTTAGGCCTGCCATTTTAAGAGAGAGAGAGACCAGGTTAGCCATCTTTTAATTTCCTACCCAGCTGGAAATTATGGTTGTTCACACATGCTTCTTCATCATGGTTTCTCTCCAGATACTTTCTTTACCCACATACTTTCTGTTCACTCTTGTATGTTGTCTTCACCCATTAGATTGCAAACTCCTTGAGAGCAGGGACTGTCATTTACCTTTCATTGTATTACTGTTGCTTAGAATAGTGTCTGGAATGTTGTATGTGTTCAGATTTCTCAGTTGTGTCTAACTCATCAAGACCTCATTGAGGTTTCGTCTGAGTGGTTTGTTATTTATTGCTGCAGCTCATTTTATAGATGAAGCAAGCAGGTTTAAATGACCTGCCCAGGAACATTTAACTACTGTGTTTGAGATTAATTTTGAATTTAGCAAGATTCTGACTCTACATTTGACACTTTAAGCACTATATCGCCTAGCTGCCCTGAAATACTTTTCTCAAAAATATAGCTAAGCCAATAATATGGGAGTCTAAAAGATTGCATATATGAATAATGTCCTCATTTTAGCTTTTATACAAATAAGAGAAGCATTTCTATTTTAAGTCCAAGGAACAAGGTACCACCTTTATTCTTGTTTTTTCTATTTTTTGGTAATTGTTCTATTTTTATTCCTAGTTATAATAGCAACATAAAATCTGCCCTTCTTTAAAAGTTCAACCATGTAATTTTTTAAAAGTAGGAATTGAAAGAAGCCTTGAAGTACCAGCTCTCAAATTGTAATATAAAATGCCAATCATCAGAATGATTTGACACCACTCAAAAAATGAAAAAACAAATCAATAATTCATTAAAAGTTAGATCAGAAATTACTTGGGTTAGGACTCCCTGTATAAAATGAACTATCAGAAAAAATAGAAAAGCCTTTAATAGTTATTAATTTTGTAACAGCAAATTATACCATATTCCAAAAATAAACTCCAAATTGATATATGCTCTTAAAAAGGTTAAATTATGTAGCACTGATGGAATTTAGTAGTGCCAGTGATTAAAAGTCATGCCTCTGATGTCCCTGGGAATCACCATTCCATGAAGATGCCTCTAGTTCCTCTTCTGCTACCTTACAAATAATCCCATCCACGCCATTCTTGAAGAACTATTAATTGACCCTGGCATTCCCTCATGTGAGTTTTTTCAGTTTCATAGCTAAATGCCAAAAACATCCATCTTGCTCCTTGACACTTGCAGTCAATTTCCCAACCTACCACTCCATAGAAGTAACTCTCCAAGGTGGCATAATGGATAGAGCCCTGCCCTTAGAGTCAGGAGGACCAGAGTTTAAATTCAGCCTCAGACACTTGACACTTACTAGCTTTGTGGCTGGTTGCTTCACATCCAGGGCCAACTCCAGTTGTCCTGATGCATATCTGGTCACTGGACTCAGATGCTCCAGAGAAGAAAGTGAGGCTGATGACTTAGCACAGTACCACTACCCCCAACTCAAATATAATTCATGTGCTTGTCATGCCATCACCTCCCTAATGTCATGGTCTTTGAGAATGAAGGATAAAACATCATCAGATGATACAGTGAACACAGTACAGGGCCTGGAGTCAGGAAGAATTTCAAATACATTTTCAAATCAGTCACTAGCTTTCTGATCTGGGTAAGTTACCCTTTTTTGCCTCAGTTTTCTGATCTGTAAAATGATTTGGAAAAAGAAAGGGCAAATCATTCCAGTATCTTTGCCAAACAGGGTCACAAAGAGTCAGCCACAACTGAGCAACAACAATGGAAAGATAACTAATGAATTTTTTTTGTGGTTTTTGCAAGGCAATGGGGTTAGGTAACTTGCCCAAGGTCATAACAGCTAGGTAATTATTAAGTGTCTGAGGCTGTATTTGAACTCAGGTCCTCCTGACTCCAGGGCCAGTGCTCTGTCCACTGCACTATCTAGCTGCCCCCTGATGAATTTTTTAAAAAGAAATTAATTTTATTGCATATGGGAAATTGTCACTGTCATTTTCTTGCTAAACATTTCATTAAATGTATTTCTAATATGATCTTTTTCCAATGAACAAAGATGATGAATTTTGAGAGGATACTGACTCACACTTTCAACACCTTTTCAATCTGGGTTAACATTGATGGAAATTTATGTGTCTTTGGGGAAGTAAAAAGGGCAGATACTACAAAGATCAACACTACATGTCCAAAATGGGAATAATTATATTCCCTACATCCCCCAAACAGTTTAAAATGACACCCTAGAGAGAATCCAGACAAGGGCAGCTATGATGGTGAAAGTCCTCAGAGAGTCCATGTCACATGTGGATTAGTAGAAGGAGTTGGGAGTGTTTAGCTTGAAAAAAATGGAAAACTTAAGGCTACCATGAGAGCAAACTTCAAGTACATGAATATCTGTCATCATATGTAGAATAAAATAAATTAAGTCTGTTTGACCCCAAAGGTAGAAATCAGGAACAATGAGTGATGTTTCAGAGAAGGTCTATAAATCTTCATTCCTCCATGTTTAGAATTGTGCCTCTACTGTCACACTTTGCCCAATTTGCTGTCCTGATCCCATTCTATATATTGTGACTCAGTTTGGTTTCTCTATCTTCTTGTTCCTTGGATCTGCCTTTCCCATCTTTCCTCCCAGAATCCTCCTCCTGCCCATATTGTGTAGACAGATTTAATCTTGATATTTTACACCAAAATCCTGGCCTTCAATGGATTCTCTCATGGCTTAGGTTTGGGCAGAAACTCCTGGTCATTAACATCTTGCATCCTACTGCACACTGGGAACCTTCAACAAAACATTTTTATGAGAAGAGGAGAAGGATGATCAAGTCAAAGAACTATGGACCAAAATCTATGCTAAATACTGAATGAGGAGGAGGAGGACAAGAAAGAGCAGGAGGTAGAGGAAGAAAAGGAGACAAAGAAAAAGAGGAGGAAGAAGAATTGTAGAAAGAGAGAAGGAAGAAAAAGAACAGGAAAAGGAAAGGGGGAGAAAAGAAAAGGAAGAGAGAGGAAAGAGAAGAACAGAAAAAGGAGGAAAATAAAAATTAAGAAACAAAGAAGAAAGAGGAGGAAGAAATTAGGTTTAGGCAGTGGAAGATGAAGAACACAAAAAAACTAAAATGTTCACAATGAAAAAGATGAAGTTGAAGAAGAAACAAAAACCAGCTTAGAAGGACAAAAAGCCAATCCCTCTAATTATGACTCTGTAGATATTCTAGAACCCATTCCATAATTAAAGAAACTGAGCTAAGTTCATTCATCTAAGTCAGGGTTGGGGTCCATAAAGCCTGGAAAATCATTTGATCTGCTGCTGCTGCTACTGCAATTGTAAGCTGGAATTAACATTCAATGAATAAAGGAGCTTTTTAGGGGTGAATTGATTAAATGTTTGATCAATTTTAGTGGGCTAATTTTTAAGTTGTTTTGTATGTCCTGCAAATGATGTTATAAATATTCAAATGGCCCTTGGCAGATAAAAGTTCCCCACTTCTGGTAGTGATGATAAAATCAAAACTGGAACCCATGTTCCAGTCTTGACTCAGTCTGATGATGCTCATTCTTTTACTTAAAATTCTTTCTTTTCTTTTTCCATAATCTAACCATGCATGATTTGGAACCTTCTTATCTGAATTACTTTCACTAACTCTCCCCACATATAGCAGCATCCAAGCAAGGCTTTCATCTGTAATGGCAGTAGACCATCCCCTGCAATTCACCTGTATAAGGTGGCATATAAATGTAAGGTTTACATGTTTATTTTTGTCTGGACATCATCAGCATGGGAAATTCTTTTGTGTTCAATTTCTATCAATGGAAAGAAGCAACTTATTTATTATATTGGAAAGTAGTCTGGGAGACACAGAGATATTAAGTGAAGCCCAGAGTTTAGGACTTGTCAGAGGGAAGACAAAAGCAGATTATTTATTTTATTTTTGAGACTGTTGAAGTTAATTGTCTTACCCAGGCTCATTCAGCTAGTAAGTTTCTGGGGCTGGTGCTCTAACCACTGAGCAACCTAGTTGTTCCTTAAAAACTAATTCAGTAAATCTTTCTAGGCTACTTAGATAAGGAAACTAATGGTTTAATATGTTTCCCTGTCCAGCTAACATTCTTGTATTTCTCTGGATAATGCCTTGACTGGAATGAATGGCTCCTCTGGTGAAAATTTCTAGCACAATGTAAGGTCAGAAAGGAGAGATATTTCCCAGCAGGGTCCTTTTCTGAGTTCTAAACAGCACAGTACTTAAGACTCCTCCTCTGAATGACAAGTGTTAAGAAGGAATAGCATTGTTGTTAAAGAAACGCATTTTGAAAGTTTCCAGTTTGGAATATTTTTCAAGTAGCATTAGTACCTTACAAGGGAATCCTGGGGGTGGGGGTGGGGGATCTTGGATCAGCTGAGGTCAAGAAGACAAACTAAATCCCAAAGCCAATACTGGCATCCTTTCCCACCAGTCATGTCTTTGGCAACCTCCAAAGGCTAAAGTGAAATCATCCTCCCATTTGGTTTCAAAACAAGAAAAAAAAAACCCCAGCATTGAGAAGCAATGAAATGTGTATGTATCATCAACAAATTCAGGGTCATGGTAGGTTCTCAGAAGGACAGATTTAAACCTGTATCCTCGCTGGAAGAAAAGAAAATCCAACAGGAAATTATTATAGCTTCACTTTCAAAGAATGATATAAGGTGATGTATGTATTTTTTTACTCAAGCATTTTATATTCCTGCCATTTACTGGGTAAGGACTTGAGTCCTTCTTCCTCCATTATTCCCCTTGAGAATGTTGCAAAGATAAAGAAATTGTACAGATCAGTCCTCAGCCTATTTTCAGAGAAAATTAACTAGAAATTTTCCCAGTGGTGGAAGTATTTTTCTGCCTATTACTCTTGTAATTATAAACAAAGACAAACCTTGGTGAGAACCTTCCTAGTGTCTAAGGATAGAAAGGCTACTGATGCACAGGGAGGCTTGAAGATAGATTAATGGGACTGCTTAGGAGCTATCAGTAGGGGCTGATGCTTTAGACAGCATTGTTCCTAGGACTCAGTCCTACCCACTGACAAAAGTTCCATATATAAATAAGTACACATAGGTAAAGCAATTTGGAAGCTTTAAAACACTACATAAGTCCTGGTTAATCATAACATTAATATAATAGCTACAACAATAGATAGAAAAGACTTGGTTCTAGCTATAATGAATGACTCTTGTAGAGGGAATAGTGAGAGATGAAAAATGTATGTGGGTCTAGGTTGTAGTGGGGCTGGATAGTGAAGCCAAAGAGTTAGGATTTTATAGTCACATATATAGTTATAGTTTCATGGAAGTTCAGGACTGGAAAGGCCTTCTGAGGACCACTAGACCCTGTAAGAGGCAATGAAGTGGTGCTATGGATGGAACTTGGCACTTGAGTTCAAATCCTATTCAGGCACGTAGAAGCTGAGTGACTTTGGAAAAGTCACTTAAACTCTTTCTATTTGTTTCTTCAATTTTGGATTGAGAATGATGATGATACCACCTAAATTATAGGGCTGTTGTGAGAATCAAATGAGTTGCTATGTGAAAAGTGCTTTTCAAGCCTTAAAACTGTTAAACCCTGAAAACTAAACTAAACTAAACAAAAAGCTCATAGAGATTTTAGACTAAATAAAAACTCTAATTCATTGGGAGAGGGAAACAAAACACACACATCCCAGGGTCTCCTCTTGGGGGAGACCCAAGACATCGAAGGTAAATCCTGATACATATAGTTTTGTATGTATATAGACAATCAAGTAGTGAGATGCAGCTAGGTTAATAAGGGTCACAGCAACAATGAGGTAAGTTTGGTTCACAGAAGCATGACTAGAACCTGTTTCCTGCAAGTGCTTGTCTGACCTCAGGGACCACATGGTGTTGGGGTGAACCAATTCTGTGTTTTAGTTATAGAAGTTGCTCATCCAGAGGAAGGACACAAAGGATTGTTGTGATGGCAAGCTCAGGAAATAGCTTGCTTGGTGTGTCTTAGCTCTGAAAAACAGGGTGTCTGCTAATAGTAAAAAGAAAGTAGTGAAAAGAGAGGGGTGGTCTCGTCGTGGTATCCTGGCAAAGCTCTATATGAATGTACCTATTATTACTATATATTATGACTGAAAAGAAATTGTATCTCTAATGACTTTTCCAAGTTGTCAAGCAGCTAGTGCTTAAAGTCCTCTGAGTTTTAAGTTGGACTGTGCTCATTGTTTAGAATTTTTTTCCCCTTTAGTTAGTCTGAAATCTGCCCTTTCTACCCATTATTTCTACTGTAGCTCTACTCTGTTCTCATAGAAACCTTGCAAGTTCCCTATACTTTTAACTCTCATTACTGCTGAAGGACCACCTCCCATTTTTCTATCCTTTCCTTCCTCCTCACTCTCCATTTCTACTGTCCCAGGAGAAAGTCATTGTCAAGGAATATTCACAGATAAGAAACAAAGTGTACAGGGGAAAAAAGCCTGGAATGCTCACTTCTCATTTTTATCTCTTAGATCCTTCAACTCCCTTAAGGCCTGGAGCTCCTCATTAGAGCTCCTAATTAGAGAACTTGCAACTGAAATTCCATGAGTTGTACCTGGGCCTGGGAAATTTTATCATGCATCTAGAGGACAAGTAGGAGAAAGAAGCCAACTTAGTTGGGGAAGCCATGGAGCACTGTTATGGGAGAGTCATGGCTTGTTTCTGAGCTGTCAAGGACAGAGAGTCAAACTAGAGAATCCAGATGTCTTCAGATACAGTATTCTGAGCAAAAATGACTGCTTTGCAAAAACACTTTTGAGAATGAACACAGTGAAAAGAAAGAAAAGGGGTGTAGTCTAAATGGGGGGGGGGGAATAAAATGGAGGAAAATGCATAGTGTTCATCATGGTGAAAAAAATTTACTAAGATATCATTCTCAAATATATAGAATCAAATTTATAGAAATAAGAACCAGTCCTCAATTGATCATTGGTTAAAATGTGAACAGTCAGTTTTCAGATAACCTTTAAACTTATCTATCATCATATTAAAAATGCTCTAAATAACAACTGAATAGAGAAATACAAATTAAAACAATTCTGAGTTACCACCTCATCTGTCAGGCTGGTTAATATGGCAGAAAAGAAAAATAATTAATTTCAAAGGAGATGTGGAAAATTAAAACACATGCACTGTTGGTGAAGTTGGTGAAGTTGCATACTGATTGAACCATTCTCGAGAACAATTTGGAACTATGCCCTAAGGGCTACAAAAGTGATAAGCAACAAAAAAGGAAAAGACCTATTTGTACAAAACTATTTAAAGAAGCTCTTTTAGTGATGGCAAAGAATTGGAAATTGAATGTCTATCTATTGAGGAATGGTTGAACAAGTTGTTATATATGATTGTGATGGTATACTATTGTGCTCTAAATAATGATAAGCAGGATGATCACAGGAAAAACCTAGAAAGACTCATGTGAACTGATCCAATGTTAAATGAGCAGAACCAGGAGAACAATAATATTGTATGATGATCTACTGTACATAACTTAGCTATTTTCAGGAAGCAATAGTTCAAAACAATTCTAAATGGTTTATGGTAAAAGATATTGTTCATCTCCATTGAAAGAACTGGTGGGACTTGAATGCAAATTCAAGATACATTTCTTTTACTTTATTTTTCTTAGGATGTTTTGGTCTGTATTTTCTTTCACAGCATAATTTATATGAAAATGTGTTTTGCATGACTTATCATGCATAACCTTTATCAAATTACTTGCCATCTCAATGAGGTGGGGGAGGAGGAAAAGAGGGAGAGAGTTTGGAAATCAAAATTGTTTAAAAAAGATACAAACATTATTTTTACATGTAATTGGGGGAAAATAAAAATATTTATTAAAAATAAAATAAAATATTGATGGGAAATAAAGGAAATGTCAACTTTGCAGACTACCCATCCACCTGTCCTCAGCATTTCAGAGACTAGAAAGGAAAGGAACCGCGGAGCCCCCTATACATAGAGGAAGCAAGTGGAGTCTATTTTTAATAGAGTAAAGTCCTTTTGTGCTGTAGTTTTCCTGCTGGCTACTAAAACCAAGCAGAGGAACAGAAAGGGATTGTTCCTTGCTGAAATGATATGGTGAAAAGTGGTGAATGCTTCATGATCAAAATTTTTCCAGTGTTCCACCCAACCTCATTTTGTGGCATCAATTGTCAGGGGTTCTTTTCCTTTTCCTGTTTGCTAGAAGATGAAACCCTAATCACACCAGTGTCCTGTGAAATTTCTTTGCTAATTGTATTCATCCAAATTAAATGCTTTGCTTTTAAAATGCATAGTCCAAGGGGCAACTAGGTGGTATAATGGATAGAGCATCAGCTCTGGAGTCAGGAGGATCTGAGTTTAAATCCAGTCTCAGACACTTAATAATTATATAGCTGTGTGACCTTGAGTAAGTCACTTAACCAATTGATGCAGAGAACCATGGGCATGGGAAATATTGAAATCAACTGGAAACAAATTTTGTAAATCTTTTGTTTGCATTGTAAAAAAAAAATCTTCCTTCTTCCTTTAGCCCTCTGTTAAAATATTTCCCTCCTGACCTTCAGTCTAATCTTGACTACATCCTCTTTTGGTAAGGGGCAGCTGGATTGCATCTGAGACCACCCATACCAGAATCCAGACCCTTTGACTCCTCCCCAAAAGGCAAATTCTCCAATGTTGGGCCACTCCCAGGTACCACCTCTTCCCATGGACCCTGAGGGGGAATTTAAGGAGATTTTGTGAGGGACTCTCTCTTTTTTTTCTGGACTTCTGCTGAACCTTGGCTTTTTAACTTTCCAATTACTTTTTGTGTTGTAACTTCTTTTATAAATCTCTATTTTCTTTTTACACCTGCATTCCCAGGTCAAAGAGTAATTTTTCACAGGTAGATAATAGAATGCAAGGCAACACCCTTGCCTTGCAAAAAAACAAAAATAAAAAATAAAAATAAAAAAAGCATAGAACCTGACAAGATCTACCAATAAGGTAGTAAGACTCAGTATACAAATGATCTTAGAAATTCCCAATATATCTGAAATAGAAACTTGAACCTGTTGAGGTTCATATTATCAACATTATCCTGCTGTTGAACCCAGTAATCCTTGGTAAATCCAGAATAGATAGAAAACAGATTTCATTCGTCCATGACTGGTCAGTGAGGCTAGCAACCAGGAGATGGTAGCGAGAACTTTTATGGTAGCCAAGTCATGTTACACAATAAAATTCTAGTTACATAATTTAGTCTACTGGAGTCATCATAAAAGTTAATTTGTTATAGTAGCAAGAATTGTTCCTTTAGCCTTAATAGGAGTCCCCGTTACATAAATTCTTTATTAAAATCTTCTCATCTATAATGATTACTAGACCAGAAACATTTTGGTATAGCTAAAACAAGGAGCAATAACAGGAGAGCACATGTAATGTAGCTCCTTCTGAAATATGGTAAGAGCAGTTCTTAGTAAACACCAGAATTATGAAATGAAGGTACAAGCTCAGTTGATTAAAGAGTGGGATATGGTTTGCAGATAATAGAGGAAAACTCAACAAGCAGCTTTGTGCTAAGGAATGTTCTTTAGGACAAAGAATCCCAAATTATAACTCCAATTCAGCTTTTGCTATACATCCCCATATGAACTATTGCTATGTGTCCTTGCAATTAAAAAATAACCAAAATCTATCTAATTCTTTATGGTTTGCAAAAATGTATTCTTTGCAATTGCCTGGTGAAGATGAGGGCAATGGAATAAGCATTTATATAGCACTGTGCTAAATGCTTTTTACAATTATTACCTCATTTAATCCTCAAAAAAATCCTGGGACATAGGTGCTTTTATAATCACCATTTTACAGATAAGGAAGTTGAGACAGAGCTTAAGTGACTTACCCAGGATCACAAAGTTAGCAAAAGTCTGAGATTAGATTTGAACTCCAGAGTTCTTGATTTAAGGAGTAACCAGATGGCTCAGTGACCCAGAGCACTGGGTCTAGAATCAGAAAGATCTAAGTTAAAATCTGGCCTCTTACTAGCTTACTTATTAGCTGTGAGTCCCTGGGCAAGTCTTCCATTTGCCTTAATCCACTGGAGAAGGAAATGGCAAACCACTCTAGTATCCTTGCCAAGAAAACCCCATGGGGTCATGAAGAGTTGGATAGGACTAAAAAATAACTTCTTGATTTCAGGCCTGTATGGTATCCCCTAAGTCACCCCTGTCATATTTATCTCAAATTGGATAACCAAGGCTCTGAAAGTTCACAAATAGCCAGGAAGTATCAAAGGCAGGGTTTGAACCCAGGACATTTTACCTAATCTGTAAAGCATGAATCATGATTCTGACTGATTTTACAATGCACTTGGGAGAAATCTTCCAATCCATGCTTCAAAAGACCGTGACTTCCTCAGTATTAGTACCAGTAGAAATTGAAGTCAGGGTGCAGCAGAGAGTGCCAGACTGAGAATCACAAAAGAGGCCCAGGTCAAATCTACACTCCAGTACTTACTGGCTGGGGGACCTATGGGAAGTGATTTCACCTCAGGACATGAGCTTCCTTTTGCGGCAAAATGAGGAGTTTGGACTAGAAATCCTCTGAGGCTCTTTTCAGTTCTCAGTCTAGGATCCTGGTATTCTTCCTTGTCTTATAAAACCATTTCACAAGAATAGCTTTAATTAAATCTGTTAAATCTTTCAGCAGGTTACCTTGGTCTACTTATTTCTTAACACATTAGAAGAGATTGTCCTTTACCTCTTTTTTTTTTTGTAGCCCCAGAACTTAGCACACTGCCTAGCATAAACTAGATACTTAAAAAATCGATTGACATAGCAGGTGCTTAATAAATGCTTGGTTGCTTTCTCATCTCTGTCTCCTGGCTTTTCTAGTTTCCTTCAAGTCCCAGCTGAAATTTTGTCTTCTGGTAAACATTTTCCACTCTCCCTTAATTCTAGTACCTTCCCTCTGCTGATCATTTCCAATTTATTTTGGATATAAAATATTTGTGCAAAGTTGTTTGCATGTCTTCCTCATTAGACTGTGAACTCCTTGAGGGCAACAACAATCTTTTACTTTGTACCACTAAAACTTAACATAGTGCTGGTACATAGTAGGTACTTAATAAATGTTTATTGACTGACTGGCTGTTTGAGTCAGTAAATAGCTGAATATCTGAATAGCCTAATTTTTACAGATTCCCTGAATGAAGAAAACCTGTTGTTAAGTTGAAGGTAGGTTAGCATTTTACTTTAAATAAAACTTCATAGTCAAAAAATATAAGACAACCCATCATTGCATTCGTTTTGCTTTTTGTCTAAAGGAGACATGATTGAGTCTTTTCTCTGATATTTTCTCTATGGGTCTCTTGCATTATTACTATCACCACCGTGACATTACTATCACTATCACGACTACTACCACAACTACTACCTCTACCACAACTACTATCACTATTACTTCTATGACTACTCCTGCTAGTACTCCTGCTACTCCTACTCCTACTCTTACTCCTCCTCCTCCTCCTCTTCCTACTTCTACTACTACTACTACTACTACTACTACTACTACTATTACTACTACTACTTACTACAACTTCCACTATTACCCCAGACCTGTCAATTCGTCAGCATTCAAAGAAACTCCCTGTGTGGAAAGGTGGAAAGTCTCTCACAGTTTGAGAGAGTTGCCCAGTGATCCATGACAATTTAGATGGCTTCATTAAAGAGAAATAATATGTTTCAAGAGTGTGACTCGAACCAGTTCTTTTTGACTCTGAGGCATTAATTCTTAATCCCCTTTGCCACGTTATGTTTCATTTCCTGGATTTTAACAGGTATTAAAAATCCTAAACTATCATATGTCTTCCTCTAAGATTTGGCAGTCAAGACTCCTATGGCATCTGGCCTCCTCTCTGAACAATGGTGTGTTAAGATCCTGTAGAGGTGATTGGTAAAATTTTGGAATAAGTAAGATTTGATTTCTTTTCTTGAAAACACAAGCCCAATGCTGGCCCCAGGGTAGGAGACTGGTTGAGCAGTGATTGATTAACTTTGCTTGCTTAAGCAGTTCTCTAGAAAATGGGAGGGGGAGGAGAAGGAAAGGGGGCAGCTTCTAATGATTGGTGTTTGAAGCAGCTTATTTGTCCACAATAGAGCCCAGAGCAGGGCCTTGGGGACCAGTGAATCACTGTATAGTACAACAAAAGGATAAAATTTGATTCTGGAGGCCGAAGACAAAGCCATTTTAATTTGCCGAGAAAGCATCTCTGGGACATAAGTCATTATGGATTTCCCAGGTTGTCTCAGGGTACGTGTAACCCTCCCAGGGTTTACTGTGTTATTTTTGTTCAATTATTTCGACTATATCTGACTCTTTGTGATCCCATTTGGGGTTTTCTTGGCAAAAATACTGGAATGGTTTGCTATTTCCTTCTCCAACTCATTTGACAGATGAGGCAAACAGGATGAAGTGACTTGCCCAGGGTCACTCAGCTAGTAAGGGTCTGAGACTGGATTTGAGCTCAGGAAGATGAGTCTTCCTGACTGCAGGCCCAGCACTCAATCCACTAGCTATTTAGGGTTCATTGAATTTGGTTCAAAAATAGGACTTTGTAAGACTATAGCTTTAGATCTGGAAAGGACCTCAGAGATCCTTCAATCCAACTTCCTCGTTTTAATACGTTAGGAAATCGATGCCCAGAGATATAGAATAACTTGCCCCAAATTACTCATTTAATAAGCAAAAAAATTAAATTCAGATTGTCTGACCTGGTGCCCATTCCCTACCATCATACTGCAATACTTTTGTCTAAACTAATCTTTCTCATAGCTATATCCCACTTTAATCTCACATGTGGTCAGTCAGGTGTTACAAACCACTGTTCTACTGTATAGGAGAAAGGGGAAGAGGAAATTGCACCCTGGGAGGTGAAGAGCCAAGACAAAAATGTAGATCTCTTGAGAACCCTTCTCATTCTACCATATTCTTTCTTCTGAGGGAAACATCTTTCCCTACAATCAAGTCAGACAAGTGGCATTGGCACTCTTCCTGGGAAAGGCCAACTGTGGCAGGTAGCAGTGTCAGCAGCATCTGTTATCAAGATGTATAATACATAACCTCAGTTATCTCTTAAGTGATCACTTTTGAAATGCTCATCTAAAACTTGACAACATTTAATAAAAAGATTTCTCAACTATCAATGTGATTAATATTATGAAAAATTCTTTAGAAATCCATAGATGATCAGAGTAATTCTAAAGTTTGACCAGGAGGAAAAAATTAAGATCATAGCTTTAGAAATGGAAAGGAAGGCTTTCAAATCCAACCCATTGTTTATGTTTGTTTGAGTTTTTTAGGTAAC
This sequence comes from Macrotis lagotis, assembly GCF_037893015.1. Classification (NCBI taxonomy): domain Eukaryota; kingdom Metazoa; phylum Chordata; class Mammalia; order Peramelemorphia; family Peramelidae; genus Macrotis; species Macrotis lagotis. The sequence goes on from NC_133658.1 coordinate 733,684,988, forward strand.
AGTATTCTGTTGATTCCATTATATGTAAAGATAATTTTAGTATTCATTTTTACAAGATTTTTGAATTATGTACTTTTCTCTCTTCCTCCCTTCCACCCTTCTTCCTAAAATGGTAAACAATTATATATATATATATATATATATATATATGTATATATATATATATATGCAAGCATATAGAACACATCTTGTGCCTTTTTAAAACTGTATTTTCTATCCAAAGAAGCCTCAGAAACCAATATTGATCCACTGCCCTCCACAGCAATCTATAGTTGGTTTTATTTCTATGCAAATGGAAGGTTTCCGTTCTACATATAGATTAGGTGTCATTCAGGTGCTCAGTTGTTATGGAAAGGCTAATCAATCCTCCTAGATTTGTTGGAATAAGTCTGATCAGTAGAGAGAGAAGAGACAATAATAATGATAATAATAACAATTGATGTTCATTTAGGATTGTAAGGCTTACAAAACATTTTCTTCACAACTTTCAGTATTAGGTGATAAAATTCTTATTATTTTCTCTATTTTAGGGATAAGAAGCTGAAGTTCAGAGAAGGTCAAGTGATTTGCCCAAGTCCATAAAAGTAATGACTCTCAGAGCTGAGATTAAAATTTATCAAGTCTTTGTACCATCCTGCCCTAAAAGGATTATGAATATTATTACAATGACTATAATTTCCAAAATGAAATAAAAATAAATAGTTCAATAAAATATGAATTTTGTAGAACTTTTGTAAAAAGTAAATAGATGGTTTAAAAGTTTTAAAGATGATTTTAACATGTAGTTGGGGAAAATTAAATATTATATATATATGTGTGTGTGTGTGTGTGTGTGTGTGTGTGTGTGTGTGTGTGTGTGTAAAGTAGCTAGATGATTCAGTGGATAAAAGTGTTGGACTTGAAGTTAGAGAGACTTCAAATCTCTCCTCAAACACTTATTAGATATAGGGACCTGGGCAAATTGCTTAATATCTCTGTCTCAATTTCATCATCTGTTAAATAGGGATAATAATATCATCTGCTTCCCAGGATTGTTGTGAGGATAAAATGAGATGATATTTGTAACATACTTTGTAAATCTTAAAATGATATATAAAGTCAGTTATTATTATTAAAGGCATACTTTCTTCTCTGGTAATTGGAATAGTCCCAGAGAGGTCCAGATTATTTCCTCCTAAATACATGAGAGCATCCAGAAGAAGGAATGAGAAAATTTGGCACAGGGAGCAATTTGGAGAAGGGTAGAGTTTAAAAGAGGTGGAGCAGTGGCAGAGTTTTAGTCAGCCAAGAGTGGTTCATGAAGATACTTGAGGAGCTACCAGGAAGGGGAGAAGAGGGTAGAAAAGGAAATGGGAGGCAACTAGATGGCGCAGTGCATAGAGCACTGCCCTGAGTTCAAATGCAGCCTCAGATCCTTAATAATTGCCCAGTTGTATAACCGTGGGCAAGTTACTTAACCCCATTGCTTTGCAAAAGCCAAAAAAAAAAAAAAAAAAAAACCCAAGAAAAGGAAATGGAATGGCATCTGTTAACTGAACTGAACTGGCCTATAACTTGTAGATGGACAAACAGACGGAATCAAACAAAAGTTTAATTTCAAAGTGAGGGAAAGACTTGCAATGAAGTCCTCATTTCTAAGAAGGAGAGTTCATTCACTTAGGGGTACCCCAACTCAGTTATTCTTGAGTCATGAGTAAATGGTCTTCAAGTCCACAGCTGGACTACAAGAAACAGTTTCCAACTTAAAGGCATTGAACCATGTGGTTGTTCAGTGGGGCACAAAACCAGGGTTCTTGGGGCACTTGGTTTGGTTCACTTGATGGTTTCAAGTGTGGTGGGGGTTGATGGCAGTTACTAATGTGGGGGGATTGTTGCTGAGCCAAGCTCAGGGCAACAGCTTGCGTGCTGGGACTTAGCTCTGGAAAATAGAGTTTCTCCTAATAGAGTCTTTAAACACCTAACTGTAATTTTACTAATTTTGTAGATTTTTAAATAAACTGAAAGCTCCTGAAGCACAGATTATTTACTTTATTTAAACTTTTTTGGTGAAGCAGAGAAGGTGCAGTAGCTAGAGAAAGGACTAGGCCTAAAGTCAGGAAGACTTGAGTTCAAATATGACCTCAGACACTTCCTAGTTGTGTGACCCTGGACAAGTCACTTAACCTATTTGCTTCAGTTTCCTCATTTGTAAAATGAGTTAGAGAAGGAAATGACAGAGCATTCCAGTATCTTAGCCAAAGGAAAAAAATCCCAAATGGAGTCATGAAGAGTTAGACATGATGAAATGACTGAATAACAACACATGAAGCAAATAGGTGGCACAATGGGTTGAAGGGTTGGGCTTGGAGCCAGGAAACCCCAAGTCACACAAACAGTTGTGTGACACAGAGCAAGTCACATAGCCCTCTCAGTCTCAATTTCTTCATCTATAACATGGAATAATAAATGAGATAGCAGATGTACAATGCTTTGCAAACTTTAAAGTGCTATATAAATGCAAGTTATTATTACTACTGTTGTTACTGTTTCTATCATTCTTATTAGTCTCCCCTAGAGTTTACTTAACAGTATTTTCTGTATATGGCAGACAATTAAATTACATGTATTTTCTGTGTATGATAGACAATTAAATATATATTTATTGAGTTGAATCATGGAGGGTCCTAATATTTAGCGACCACTCCTTAAGAATTCTGAAAATCATCTCATTTCCATTATGGCAGAATCTAGCCCTAAAACATTGTCTCTCTGAACAAGGATACTCGTAAAAGAAGAGAGAATTTGAGAACCAGAAGTCTTGGGTTTGAAACCCAACTCTGGCTAAGTAAATTGATTTCTCTGACCCTCAGTTTCCCCATATATAAAATGTGAGGGTTGGGACTAAATAATCTAAGGGCCCTTCCAGTTCTATATTCTAAGATCTTCCTGTGATTTATGACCTAAGGAGAATTTCCAAAACTCAAGTTATGATTAGGCCACAATAGAAATATCTAGGTTACTCAGAGGTATGTTGCTGCCACCCTGTGGAAGTCTAGCAACTTCCATTTTAATAAAGTTCTCAACAAATCATCTTAATAAAAATAACAAAAAGAATAATCATAATTAGCATTTATATAGAGCATTGAGGTTTACAAAGTTCTTTTCAAGAATGCACTCATTTTATCCTTACAATGACTTAAGAAGTAGATGATAATTGATAGTCTCAATTTTGTTGTTCTTGTGTTGTTCTGCTGTGTCTCCATCTGGGGGAATTTCTTTACAAAGATAGCTGAATCATTTGTCATTTCCTTCTCCAGTTTGTTTCACAGATGAGGAATTGAGACAAACAGGGTTAAGTGACTTAGCCAAGGTCACCCAGCTAGTAAGAATCTGAGGTCATTTTTGAACTCAGGTCTTACCTGGCTTCATGTCTAGTCTTCTATCCATCACACCAACTAGCTAACTCAATAGCATGAAACCCTAAGATGGAAAGCTTGGGGAGCAGACATCTTAGTTCTTACACTCACTATGATAGTTCTACAGACCATTAATCTGCTTTCTGTCTATTAGGGTCTTCTGAGATATATATATATATATATATATATATATATATATATATATATATGTATATATACGTATATATACATATATACATATATATGTATATATGTGTGTATATACATATATGTATATATATATATGGAAAAGAATAGAAAATACACACATATGGAAAAGAATAGAAAACACACACATGCACCTTCTTTCCATATAGGTTCTCAGTTGAACAGCATATCTTGAGAATATCGTGTCCTCTTCTCTCACAGTACCTGACTTCTCACTGCTACCATGGCCATTGGAATGAGGTAAAACACAAAGAGGATGGCAATTTTGTCAGTAAAAGGCAAATAGCTAGGATAATGAATGAGGAGAGATTGCTTCATGTTATAGTAGATTTGGAACTGGATAGACTTTGTTTAGAGCAGCTGGGAGGCCTGTAGTACATAAAACACCAGACCTGGAGTCAGAAAGATTCATTATTTTAAGTTCAAAACCTGCTGCAGACACTTCCTAGATGTGTGACCTTGGGAAGTCACATAACCCTGTTTGTCTCAGTTCCTCATCTATAAAATGAGCTGGAGAAGGAAATAGGAAACTTATCCAGAATCTTTGCCAAGAAAAACCTATTCATACAGAGGAGGACATGACTGAACAACAACAACAACAAAAGAATCTTAGAGATAATCTAGGATATCCTTCTCATTTTCTAAACGAGGACACTGAGACCCAGATATATTAAGGGACTTGTCCAGGGACACATAGGAAACATATGGCAGAATTGAGATTTGAAATAGATCCTCTGAGTCCAAAGATAGTGTTTGTTCTCCTGTAGCCAGCATTGCTTGCATATCTCTAAAAAGAAAGGAATTGAAATAATTCCTTTATAGAAGTTTACAAATGTAAAAAGTGGTTTTCCTCTTTGGTTAATTTAATTTTTTTAATTTAAGCCTAAAAAAAGAATATTTCCATATATACAAATGATTGAATATGGAATTCTTTTCATACCACTTTATTTTAATATGTGTATGTAATACATATATTTTAATGTCTCTTTTTCTGTTCTTTTTTGTTCTCTTCTGTGCATTAAAAATATTTTAATTGCCTTAATTTTTTGCATTACTACTGCTTAACTGCCTTGATTAGAAACCAAGAAGAAGAAAGGGAAGAAAAAAAGTGAAATAAAACTTGGCCATGTCCAAAATATCTCTCTTTCTGCACCTTGCATTCATCAGCTCTCTGTCATGGGGTGGGTAATGAGCATTGGTTGGTCATTGATCAGAGTTCCTAAATTCAAGAAACATTTGTTAAGTACCTACCATGTGCCAAGCACTAGAAATACAAAAAGGAGGGAAAAGCTAATCCTTACCTTCAGGGAGCTTGCAATCTAATGGGGAAAACACATCCAAAAAAATCCATATATACTAGCTAATTAGGAAATAATAAAGGGAAGGCACTGGAATTAAGAGCAGTTGGGGATAGCTTCCTGTAGAAGATGGGATTTTAGTTGGGAATTCAAAGAAGCTAGGGAGATGAGTAGGCAGATGAGGAGGCACAGAGAAAATGCCTAGAAGAGCCAGGAATGTGGAAGAGCCAGGAGGCCAGTATCACTGGATCAAAGACCATGAGTTAGAGAGTAAGTTGTAAGAAGCCTGGAAAGGTAGGAGGGGACTTGGTTATCAAAGACTTTGAATGCCAAACTGAGAATTTTCATTTTGATCCTATAGGCAATAGGCTACACCTGGAGTTTATTGAGTAGGTGTGTGTGTGTGTGTGTGTGTGTGTGTGTGTGTGTGTGTGTGTGTGTGACATGATCAGACTTGTGTTTTAGGAAAATCACTTTAAAGACTGAATGGAAGATAGATTGGAATAGGGAGATATGGGGACAGGTAGACTGGTGAGTAGACTATTAGAATAATCCAGGCTTGGGGTGATGAGTGCCTACACTAGCATGATGACAAGGACAGAGAAGAGAAGGGGATGCATTCAAGAGATATTGCAAAGGTAAAATCAATAGACCTTGGCAGGAACTTGGATATGGAGGTGGTGAGAGATAATGAAGGTTCCAGGATGACTCCTAGGTTTCCAACACAAAGGACAAGGAGGATGATGTTGCCTTTGACCATTATTACTTTTTTCAGTAATGGGGTAAGAAAAGTTTAGGTGGAGAAAGCTATTGGATATAGTTATATTAATTATATTAATTATATATTAATAATATTAATTTTAAGATGTCTACTGATCTCTACTCCAAGAAGTCTGAAAGGCAATAGGAGATGTGAGAATGGAGATTGGAGAATTATCAACATGGAGACAGGAATTAACTCTATGGGAACTGATAAGATTGCCAAATAAAGTAGTATAGAGGGAAAAGAGAAGGAAAGCCCAGGATAAAACCCTGAGACATTTATACTTGGAAGAGAATTCAGCAAAGCAAACAGAGAAGAAGTGGTCAAATAGGTAGGAAGAGAACCAGGAGAGAGTTGTGTCCTGAAAACCTAGAGAAAGGAGAGTATCAAGGAGAAGATCACAATCAATAGTGTAAAAGATTGAAGTGAGATCAAGAGAGATGAGGACTGAGAGAAATTCATTGAATTTGGCAACTACAAGATCATTAGAAACTTTGAAGAGAGTAGTTTCAATGGAATAATAAGACTGTAAGGGGTTGAAAAAAGAATGAGAGGGGCAAAAGTGGAGACAACTATTGTGGATGGCCTTTTTGAGATGTTTAGCTAAAAAAGAGAAGGAAAGAAAGATAATAGTAGCAATAAGAATAATCAAACGAATTTTTTTCAAGATGGGAGAGGCATGTGAAATGTTTGTAGACATTAAGCAATGAATTGACAGAGAGAATTTGAAAATAAATGAGACATGTATAGTTGATGTCCCACTTCTTGTCTTCTGTGTGAGTGGGGAGGGGCAGGAGGAAGAGAATTCAGAACTCAAAAATGTTTTTAGATGAATGTTAAAAATAAATAATAAAATTTTAAAGAGAAAATGAAAGAATGAAATGACTGAAAAATAAATCTTAAAAAGAAGACAGGATGAAATGGAATCACTTGAAAAGATAGAGGAGCTAGCTTTGAATAAGGGCACTAAATCTTGTGAAATAGAGGTAAAGGAGGAAAGAAGTAGAAGAAAGCATATGTGCGCTAGTAGATAGGGAAAGGGAGAAGAGGAAGCTCATCTCTCAATTTTTTTTTCCTGTAAAATAGAAGATAAGGTTCTCAGTTGAGAGAGAGAGGAGGTAGGGAGAGTCATGGGAGATTTGAGAAGGCATGATGATTCAGACAAGCCTTTATGGAGAATGAGTTAATGAATTGATAAGGGGAATATAATAGGATTGCCTAGCAGCTGGGAGGGCCAATTAAATTTATATAACATTAAATTGTAGTGCATTTAGTCAGAACAATCAAATTATTTTCTCTACCTTTGTTCAGAAGTTGTTTTTCTTTACAGTATTGTTGATCTTTTATATAAAAATTTCTCTTGGTTCTGTTCACTTCATTCTGTATCAATTCATACTACCCAGGATTTTCTGAAATCATCTCTAGATATTTCTTTCAAATTTACTTTCACTCATGTTTGAATTTCAAAGTTTCTACTCAACTGATCTTTTTTTGTCAGAAATGTCTAAAAATCCTGTATTTTATTAAATGTTACTTATGTTTCTTGTAGTATTATATTTAGCTTTATAGGATAAGCTATTCTTAATTGTAAAGACTTTGGTTACTTTTCCTGTATTGCAAGACCACTTGTTTCTTATGCTGACTTGTAATATATTTAATCTAAAATGGGGAAAATCAGTGTGGAAGTGATAGCTGTACTGGTTTTGTTGGTAGTCCTCTTATGTATTTTTCATAGGTTTCATATTTCAGTTCTGAGGTGGAAAAAATTCCTGAGTATAGTTTCTAATCAAAATTATTGATCACTAATTATTTGGGTAGGTGTTTCAAAATTTTACTTGAATGGGTGCATGGGCAGGGGGCAGCCTGCTTCCATTTGAGCAGCCAGCTTGGCCTGAAGTGTTTTTTTTTTCCTTTTTGAAAATCATGTTATTGATCTACCATTCTTTTGGTGGAAAATTTGCTTTGTCTAATAGTGGTGATGGATTTGTGCCCAAGCTCCCTCTACTTCATTTTGATACATAAATAAACCCACAGATAAGGTTCCAAACCTTTAAAATGACAAACTAAAGACTGAGTATTGGTACCATTATACTTAAAATAGTTGTATGATCCAGGCCAAGTCCCTTAACCTGTGAGGGCTCCAGACAACTCCTTAAGACTTTAAGCTTCAGAGAAGGTGCCAACTTGCATTAGTAAAGGGAGTTAGCTGACTTTAGAGCTGCCTATACCAATGAAATAATAGATCCAGACTCTATAGCTATCCCCACTGACATTAAAAAGGACAAGGAAGTGGGAGATTTCCCTATATTTTCCTTTCCCTATATTTTCTCCTGTGCCTAAATGTAGAATTCTGCCCAAAAGATATGCAAGAGGATTAAAGCATAGAAAATTTAGGGTGGGAAGGGATCTTACAAGACATCAAGACCCAATGAATTATTTTTGTAGAAGCATATATATATATATATATATATATATATATATATATATATATATATATATATAGAGAGAGAGAGATAGTGCTTTAAGATAGCAAAACATTTCATAGAACTTTCTCATTTAATCCTCATAAAAAATTCTTTGTGGTACTTACTATTATTATCCCCATTTTATAGATAAGGAAACTGAGACTAAGAGAGGTTGAGTTATTTGCTCAGGATCATATAGATAATAAACCTAAGGCTGATTTTTGGATTTAAGGTTTCTTGACAACAGGTTCTGTATTGGGAGGGAAAGCACTAGCAGCTAGTGATGATTAAATTGTCTTTAAGGAAATTAAGGCTTCTCTGAGAGGGAAGAAAGCATTGAAGAAATAGGGACCAGCTTGTACAAAGGTGTAGGGATGTGGTTAACGTGCTGTCTCTGACAGAATTTTGCAGGACCCTTGAGTACAACAAAGGAAGACTGGAAGGATAGATTGGGGCCAAGTTTTGAAGTGTAATAAAAATCAAACAGAAGCATTTACAGTATACCCTAGAGGCAATAAGAAGCTTATTGAGAATGATTTAATCTGCCCTTAGGGAATATCATTTTAGTAACTGAGTGGAGGATTGATTGGAAGAAAGAAATCTGAAGCAAAAAGACCAATGAGGTCGATGCAATAATCTAGGTGAGAGATGATGAGATTATAGGGGTCTTCACTAGGATGGTAGCTAAGTGGATTGAGGAAATGAAATAAATTTGAAAGCTATTATTGAAGCACAATTTACAAGATTTGATAGCTTTTTGGATATATGAGTTGAGGAATGTAAATAATCCAGAATCATGTCAATATTACAAACTTGGGAGTGGGAAGAATTGTGGAAAACACAGTAAAGATGGGGAAGACCCAGGAATGCTTGAAGGCATAAGAGAAGAAATAAGTCCATCTATGGAAGTTAAAGATTAAAAAGAGAGGAAATGACTGAAGAGGCAATCTATTGAAGAAGACAGGAAGACAACGGGGGGAGGGATTAAGGACATATGTAGAAGACTTAACCTTGGCAAGAAAGACCACCTCACTATCAGTAACTAGAGGAAAGGAAGAAAAAGCATGGGAATGATGATAAGGAGTTTGAAGATGAAGGGAAGAAAGAAGAAGAGCATGATAGCAAATGTTTTCAGTTTTGTTGGATTCCAGTGATGATTTGTGCTTAATAAGTCATAAAAAAAGACACCAAGGACATGTATGATGAGAAGACTATTCTGTGTGAGGATCAGAAAAGTCTCCTGGAAGTGAAGAATTAGAGATGGACAACTGTTTTCCACTAGTGTCCATGAGACATTCAAAGAGCCATTTATACTCATGGGTCTTGCATGGAGATTTGCAGAAAAATTAATTTAAGCATCACTCAGAATGAGAGAGTAAAAATGGATGGTATCTTAGGCCAGTAGAAGTAGGTTCTCAGAGTCAGAAGGATCTTTAGCATCCACTTGATCCAACTTGTACCTGAACGTCTGTAGTATCCTAGAGAAGTATTCATCAGCTTTTTTGTGAAGATCTACAGTGAAAACCCTCAAGACAGTCTATTCTACTTTAAGAGTTCTCTAACTGTTGGGCAGCTAGGGGATACAGTAGATAGTGTGCTGGGCTTGGAATTAAGAAAACTCATCTTCCTGAGTTCAAATCTGACCTCAGACATGTACTAGCTATGTGACACTGAGCAAGTCACTTATCCCTATTTACCTCCATTTCTTCATCTGTAAATGAGCTGGAGAATGAAGTGGCAAAGCACTGTGGTATCTTGGCCAAGAAAACCCCAGAAGGAGTAGTTTTCAACTGGCACATAAATGAACTGAAATGGGCAACAGTTATTAAGAAGTATTTCCTTATATCAACTATAAATCTGCCTCTTTGCAATTTGTACCCACTGCTCCTACTTCCATATTTTGTGACATATAGAATCAATCTATTTCTATTCTAATCTAAATCTAATCTGTTTTTTTTCCCACGTAACAGCCCATTGAAGGTTACTATAATGTTGCCCCTGAGTCTTTCTTCTCCAGGGTCCCTTCAATTGATAGTCACACAACAAGAAGGTCAGGCCCTGGTTCCTCTCCTTCGAATGCTCTGCAGCTCATCCATGTCCTTTCTCAAATGGAGCCCTCAGAACTGAACCGAAACACTCCAGACACACTCTCCACACCATCAACTAGAGTAAGGCTCAAAGTCACCGATTAGAAAACGCTAGACACGCTGACAACATTTATAAATCTAACCACTAGAGGCCAGTATTTTCCAAGAGAAAAACCGACATTTCAAGAATGTTAATATTTTATTTTTACCGCATTAACATTATGGTCAGATTCTCTCCACCCTTTAGACTTTTCTTAAAAATAATAGCCCTGAAAGGCTTTACAAGACTGCGAAATGTAATATTCCACTCTCCTTCCATTTTATCTTTTACTTTTTATCTTTTTAGCTTCTCTGTTCCTTTTATTTAGTGCATCTACCTCCATTCCTCTGATGTATACACAGATGCACACACACACACACACACACACACACACACACACACACACACACACACACACACCATTCTGAATCATTGCCCCAGAAGGTTTTGGGCAGAAGCTTTACTAAGGCAGCTTGTCCAGGCTATTGAATTTTTATGTTTATAAATGCTTGTCCTGGACACAGCCCCATCAGAATGCAAAATTTTGCCCTAGGGACAGAGCTGGAACCTCCTCCCAAAGCAGCCTGTTTTCCATGAGCTGCTCTTTGGATATTTCCATTCCAATATCACTGCCCTAATTCCTCTGTTCAGCCTCCCGGATTTCCTCTTCTTTTTATCCTTGGTTCATTTCCTAGGATTAGCTCTAAAGCAGCTTGCCTCTAGATTGCTTTGCTTTACAGTTCTCCCAAAAGTCCAGTGTACAAACGAGTTCCTTTATTCATCGTTAAGCCATCAAAACAGTCCCCCTTAGTAGCATCAGGCCCTGCAGCAAGAGTCAGTCATTCTGTCTTCTCCCAAGGGCTCTAGTCTAAACATTTCAAAATTCAAAAGAATTTGGACAACTGTGGTAGGGTTAACCTTACTAAGTGCCCTGAAGAGTTTTTTCCTTCTTATCTTTTGTTAGATAGCCCCCACCTCTCACTCTGCTTGTCCCTTGGGTGAACTTTGTTTCTAGAAGTCACCATCATGTACTCCCAGCTCCATAAAATGAAATTACTTTCTGTCCCTCAACCAACCTTGTACTCTCCCTCCTCTGTCTCTTGGCTTCCACCATTCCTTGGTGCCTGCAATGTCCTCTCTGCCCTATCTTTGGCTGGATTCCCATTCATTCTTTAAAACTCATCTCAAGTATTGAGGATCTTTTCCAGGAAACTTTCTTTGATCTTACTGATAATTTTTTTTCTTTCTAGACCTCCTATAGACCTTCAAATACATTTCTATATTCTTGTACAGTGGGTTCATTTGTGTAATTTCAATCAGTAAATTAATAAGCTTTTATTAGCAGCCTATTATGGGATCAGGAACTCTATGAAGCATCAGGATGCAAATGATGCTCTCTCGAGGAGCTCCCAATCTATTAAATCTAATAATGAATAATATTTGTAAAGCCCTTGCTTTTTGCTAGGCATTGTATTAAGTGCTTTGCAATAAACTCATTTGATTCTTTCAATAATACTGGAAGGTAGTTGCAATCGTTATTCTAATTTTACGACTGAGGAAATAAGTTCACCTAATTCGAAAATTTCTGAGGTCGTGTTTGAACTTGGGTCTTCCTGACTCTGAGCATTCTGTCCACTGTATCATCTATCTAACAATGTCCTATTTCCCTTCTAGTCCTTAAACTTACATAAGAGGAGGTAGCTGGATTATACTTTTTTATCTAAACTTTGTACCTTTTCCAAGGTCTAACATGGGTCTTTGCTCATAATATGCACTTAATAAATATTTGTGTATGAGTCAGACTAGATGGCTTCCAACTCTGAAATTCTCTGATAAATACTCTTAAATTGATTTAAATTTAATGTTCTAGATTAGTCTTGGATCAGTAGACTTGGAGAATGCCTATTTAACCTGTCTATAGTCTTCTTGATCACAAAACGTCCTCATTTCTCACCTGGCTGCACTCTCTCTAACTGACTCCAACATGCCCCAGGAAACTCATTACTGGTATAACCTCATCATCCTGTAAGATCTCATCACCTCCCTTTGCCCTTCAGAATGGAGGATGGGACCATGAACTTCAAACCTTCATCTAAAGAGAAAGCTCAGCTCAAACATTTCTTCATTTCTCATCTGGCCATGACTTCTCCATTAATACTCCTTTTTTTCCTGTCCCATCCCTCACCACTCTTTAACTTCCTTTTGTGTTCTGTCTTCCCCTATTAGATTTTTAAACTCATTGGGGAGTTTGAGGGTAGAGACTCTTTTTCTTAATAAATATATGTTGACTATTCTGGAATTATACATTAAAAGCAACTCAACTCTGGAAAATGTTCTCTCTCCCCTCTCTCTTCTCCTTAGCATGTCTATGGAATTATTAGATTCTAGAATACTAAACAGATTCAGGGAGAATCTTTTCCTGCCTTGTTGCATCTGGGCAGTGACAAGTCATAGAATTTAGAGTTGAAAGTGGTCTTGGAGATCACCTTGTCTTCATTTCACAGATGAGAAAACTGAAACCTAAAGCCACAAAGAGAATAAGAAACAGCCTCCCCAAATTCAAGACAATTACCCTCCCCCCCCCAAAAAAAGGAATTCAAGAAAGTAAGAAACAGAGTTGGGATCTGAATCCAGGTTTTCTGATTGAATCCTGTAATCTTTCTTTGCCACCAATCATTCCCCACTTATGACAAACCTGCCTCAGCCTGAATGTTTGTAATTCCGCCCATCGCTCTCAGTTCTACAGTTTCATTTTCAAATCCTTCAGAGAAGAGCAGCAAGTGAATGATAAATGAGCAGTCATTGCTCCACCAATTCCTGAGCTTTGTCCAGGGTGCTTCTATTTACACAAACCCACATCTACTCCTAGAAGAAAGGTTCAGAGAACAAGAATCAGCCAGTCCAGAGGTTAGATTTCAATCTGTGAAACTCCAACTTGGGCAATCACAGACATACTCTAATTCAGCCCATGCCATGGGGCCTATAGCCTCCATAAAGCAGAACCTAGTGAGTATACAGCTGTCCTAAGGCCAGTAGAGACTTGGTCACAAGAAGAATAATTCTCACTTAGATAGCACTTCTCAATTTATAAGCTCTGTGAAGTCAGTAGAGGAAGTTTTCAGCTTCTGCCTAAAGGACAAATGTATGCTGTAGATGGTGATTTGGAGTATGAAGGGGGCAGGGGAATAGTCGCAGCATCAGAGATCTAGGACTGGAGGCTCATTGAAGTTACATCAGGCAGTCAAAAACCATTTATTAATCATCTATTTACTATGTACCTATCTACTATGCTGAGCTGAGAATAGAAAGGGAGGCTGAAGGAGAGGGAATAAGCATTTTTATATTGAGTGCCTACTTGTAAAGCACTCTGGTAAATGCTTTACAAATATTATGTCATTCAAAAAGCAAAGAAAGGCAGTAGACAGTCCAGGCTTTCAAGAAACTCATGTAAGAACTATGTAAAAACAAGATATATAGGGGATAAATCAACAGAAAGAAGGCACTAGAATTCAGGGTGATTGAGAACGACTTTTATTGGAAGGGATTTGACCATGGTCATACAAGCAGAAGGTAGCAGAGCCTGGAACTGAACCAAAATCCTATTCCTCTGATTTTTAGCACAATGGTCTTTGAATAGTGCCAGGATGCCTCTTATAATCATAACCTAACAGGGTTAGGTGGCTCCTCTTCCCCTAGAGTCTATAAAACCTGACTTCAAATCTAACCTTAGATGCTTCCTAACTCTAGGACCTTGAGAAAGTTACTTGACTCCTGCTCAGTTTCCCTAGCCATAAAATGGGGATCAGAATAACACCTATCGGGCAGCTAGGTGGTGCAGTGGATAAAGCATCGGCCCTGGAGTCAGGAGTACCTGGGTTCAAATCTGGTCTCAGACACTTAATAATTACCTAGCCATGTGGCCTTGGGCAAGCCACTTAACCCCATTGCCTTGCAAAAACCTAAAAAAAAATAACACCTATCTTCCTGGGTTGTCATGAGGATCAATTGAGACAGTACTTGTATCACACTTAGCTTATGAGATGGAGCAGTGGAAAGAGAACTGGAGTTAGGAGGAACTGAGTACACATCCAGCCTCAGACACTTGACTAGCTGTGTGACTTTGGGCAAGTCACTTAACACAGGTTGTCTCACATCCAGGACCATCTCCAGTTGTCCAGATTCATATTTGGCTCCTGGATCCATATGGCTCTGGAGGAAAAGTCAGAGTGGTGACAGCACAGCACTACCTCACCCAAATTCAATTCATGTGCTTGTCATGGCATCACCTCCCTAAGGTCATGACCTTCAAGAATGAAAGACAAACATCATCATCATCATCATCACCATCATCATCACTGCCTAGCACCAAGTTAGTGCTATATGAATTTAGTTATTATTATCATCATCATTATTATTATCCTCATTATTGTAGTACCTAAAGATTGTTTTGGCAGTCTTATGAAAGACAGAAAGGAGTCAGGAAGACTGGTTAAGAGAGTTATTATAATAGTTGAAGCAGGTGGTGGTGGAAGTGCAAAGGAGAAAGAGAGAGATCAGCAATAACAGTAGATATGATAGGAAAGTCACAACCCAAAAGAATGTAATGGTGGCTTCTGAGGTTTGGGTAATTTTCAGACATTTTCATGTCCCTGAAAGCTACAGTGGCAATCACTGCACCTGCTGAAATTGCAGGGGGGCCTATTCACTGTACTGTAGTTAACATTTACAAAGAGCTTTGAATGAGGAATACTCTATAGATCTCACTCTCCCTATTACAAAAAAGACATTTATGCTAACCTACTTTCAAAATCTCTTTTTCCCAAGGACCTGCAAGAATAACCAGTGACTCCCGCCCTCCTTAAGAGAAGATTGACTATGGACTCATGGAGCATCTGGCTGGGGGATCAACAGGGTCTCAGCTCTCAGCCTGGCTCAGAAAGTCTCACTGGCTTATCCTGAGCACGTCTTTAACCTCCCTGTGCCTCCATGTGGAAAATAGAAACTGTGCTTTCTGTCAATCTTCAGGGAGATTCTGAGAACACACTAAGCCTTAAGTCAGACTCTCAGATCTGCTCTTTCAGAAAAAAAAAATTGAGAAAAAAAAACCTATTTCATTAATAGAAGACTGACCTAGGAGAGGTGGGATAAGGAAAAGACACAATGTTTTTATTTTATTCTACATTCTCACCCATGTAATTATTATATGAATTCAAGTGAGCTTCTTGTAAGCATTTCCCTGGAATGACCAGCTCTAAGCTGCCCCCACAAAGGGGATCACATTTACAAGTTTCCAAAGAAAAATTTGAATTTTTTTCTCTAACTCTTCAGATTTAGGCTTTATAAAAAGTGAGCATTTTATTTTCTATTCTCTTAATACACTAAATGTGAGAGAGATCATAGACTGAAAGCGTTTTAGAAATTGTTTAGAATTCTGGAACCAAATAAAAATATTTTTAGATGCCATTTTCTAAGCTGCATGTAGTAGGGAGAAATAGCAGTATTTCTACCATTGCTCAGGTTCCCTGATACCTTTCAATGGACCGAGGAAGGATTTAACAATACAAAGAAGCAGAAAGCTGGATAGAGAGCCAAGGCAAAGAAAAGGCAGGGTATCAGAGAAGATGGGGTAAAATGTGGAAAAATGAAAGAATTCAGGAAAGGAATTCTAGGGGGGATGATTTAAGGTTTAAATCAACAGTGAAAATTTAGTCTATATTATATATTCTGAAGACACTGGAGTCATAAAGGATAGATGGAAAAGTTTTGTTCTCAGGGAGCTTCCATTCTATTGTAATTTGAGAAGAAAAATAGGACTAATTCTAAATCTGGTATCAAAGTTAGAACTAAAAGGGGCAGTGGATCATCTAGTCAAACCCATTCTTTTCATAGATGAGGAAGCTGAGATCCAGTAGAGGATCTCTTTAACTTTAAGGAAATCTAAGGATTCTGAGAGACAAAAGCAATGAAATAGTGCACTTTGAATATGGTGGGAGAGCTATACAAAAACATGAAAGGTGGAGACTGAGTGTCAGGTTCAAGGAGCAATATTCCAGTTTGACAGAAATGAAGACTACATTGTGATATGTAAAAAGTTTAAGAGGTATAATTTCTTGGTAATTAATCATTTTATTAATAGTGCTTACCATTTTATTAATAAAACAGGTTAGAGGGGACAGCTAGGTGGCACAGTAAATAGAGTATTGGCCCTGGAGTCAGGAGGATCTGAGCCCAAATTGGACCTCACTTAAATTCTTACTTAGCTATGTGACCTTGGGCAAGTCACTTAACTCCATTGCTTTGCAAAAACCAAACAAAATTTTAAAAAAGAGGTTAGTGGCACTTTCAAATACCAAAGACAATCTTGGCAGTGCGCTATGGCTCATGTCTTCTTGGGTGGCAATTGTCCAAAGGGTGGCAATCAGTTCTGATTGGCTAACAGTTGATAAAAGAATGAATATTTCAAAGAGAAGTGACTCACTCCAGTGACGTTGATGTCACTCTTGGACAAAAAAAAAAAAAAAAAAACTATCTCTATAAGCAGGCCTCTATCCAACCTTGCTTGAATTAAGATTCCTGGTAAGGTTGAGTAACATCTGACCATGATTGAAAAGTTGGTTCAATCCTCAAAGAATGAACCTTTGAAATAAGGACTTTAGAAAACCAATCATTGGTTATTATATATAATTTCTCTCAACACTAAGGGAAGCAGGAACAAATCAGTCAGGAAAAGGAGTTTAGAGATTGTTCAGGGCTTTAAATAAAGCTAAACTGAAGAGTTGGCATTTTGTCCAGGAGTCAAAAGGGAGCCACTGAAGATCCCTGGACAAGAAATTAACATAAACCCATGCTTTTGGAGGTACAGGTGGCTCAATGGATATAACACTGGATCTGGAGTCAGGAAGAATTGGGTTCAAATTTGAACTCAGACACTTACTGGCATGCTCAGGAAACAACCTGGGCAAGTTGCTTGACCTCTGTTTGCTTTAATACACTGGAGAAGGGAAATGCAAACCACCAAGCTATGGTGCCAAGAAAGTGCCATGAACAATATTGGCAAGCTATGCTACATGGAGTCATGAAGAGTCAGGCACAACTCCACCACAGCATTGCCTTTGGAGGATTTTTTTTGACAGCAGAATAATATGAAAAATGAAATGGAGAAAATGGAGAATCAAGACTACTTCAATAGACTGACCAAGAGGTAATGAGGGCCTGATTTAGGATCTTTATAATTCACCTTAAGAGAATTAGAGAATATAGATGTGAGAGAAGTTGCTAACATTTGGCAACTGATTAGATACAGACAGTAAATGAGAGTGGAAAGTTAAGGATGACTAGGTCATAGATCTAGTCCTGGGGCGACTTCAGATTTCATCTAGTACAACTCCTCTCAATTGTTTATACTTGAGGAAACTTAAGCCCAGGGAGTTCTACTTGATCAAGGTAATATAGATTATTAGATATAAGAGGCAGAATTTGAAATCAGGTCCTCTGACTTGTAAGGTTGACTTACCAAGATTGCTTATGAGAAGTAACCAGGATACTGTCATAGTGGTCCCCTGATTAGAAATAAGAGGAAGGACAGGTTTAGGAAAGAAGATAATTAATTCCATTTGGGAATTTATTTAGCTTGAAATGTTAGTGGAACATCCTGGGGAAGTTGTTCAGAAGAAAGTTGGTAATACAGAACTGTAACTTGGGAGTGAGATAAGGATCAATGGACAAAGAAATCATAACCAGATCCATGGGACCTGATGAGATCACTGAGGGAGCATAGAAAAAGAAGGAGGTCAAGAACAAAGCTTTAAGGGATACCACAATCAAGAGCCAAAGGAGGAGGAGTCAGATAAAGAATCAAAAGAAAACAGCGTCACAAAAATCAGGGAGAAGATAGTATGAAGTAATGAATGATCACCTGTGTCAAAAGTTGAATGAAGAAGGTCAAGGAAATGAGAAGAGACCTTCATTACTAGTTGAAATTAAGAGATCCTTAGTAATTATTGCAATTCAAGATGCTAGTAGACTTCGGGCAAGCTTAGTTTACCCTCACTTCTATCTCTACCCTGTCAGAAAAGGTTATTGTGAGCCAGGACAGTAGGGGCATCTACTAGTATAGAATAATTTGCATTAACTTTACCCCTACGTGAACTGACCGCTCTGGATTCTTTGATCAAGGAGTACATAAAACCCAATAGCCACAGAGACTTCCCATGGACCCTTCTTGTGGATTCTTTTTAATCTCCTTGTGGACAGTTTTATCCAAAACTCACTCAGTGTATTTTTGCTAAATTAATTTCTTTTTCTTTTTTTATTTTATTTTATTTTTTTTAGGTTTTTGCAAGGCAAATGGGGTTAAGTGGCTTGCCCAAGGCCACACAGCTAGGTAATTATTAAGTGTCTGAGACCAGATTTGAACCCAGGTACTCCTGACTCCAAGGCCGGTGCTTTATCCACTATGCCACCTAGCCACCCCTAAATTAATTTCTTAACTGAACATTCAAACTCTGAATAATCTGTTGCACAAAATGTAGGAACTATAGCTGGGAGAGTAATTTTGGAGAGAGAGCAATGTTGGGGTTGGAAATCATACTACAGGTAACTAAATGGAAAGGTCAAGAATTAGAGAAATAATACATCTGAATGGTTTTTTAATAGTATAACTATAAATAGGAGGATAGATTTAACTTTTAAAGAGAGAGAAACAGTAAGGAGTATCCCATGTTTACTTTATTACCCATCACATCCACATAGGAGAAATGTGTCAGATATTTCAGAGAATAACAATTAAAGTGGGGACACCAAAACGAAAAGAGCATTGGACAAAGTAATTAAAGTTTCTGGTTCTATTCTCATCTTTTCTATTAACTAGTTGTATCATGTGACATTGGGCAAAGTCTTTTGATTCTCAAATACAGTGTTTTTTAAAACTTCTTACTTCTTTCATAACCATGCCATATGAATGAAAGTAGAGCATTCTTGGGATAAATGTGGTCATTTCTGTATTCATTTCCTGTGTACTTACGTGGCCTGGTGTTTGTTGATGTTGTCATTTCAATTAAATTTGTTATTGTGACTCCATCTGGGTTTTTTGTTTTTGTTTTGGCAAAGACACTGGAATGGTCTGCCATTTCCTTCTTCAACTAATTTTACAGATGAGGAAACTGAGTCAAATAGTATGAAGTGACTTGCCCAGGATCACACAGCTAGCAAGTGTTTGAGATAAGATTTGAACTCAAGAATAGTGTATTTTTTCTAATTTCTAATTCTAAATTAAATTTCTCATTTTCTAAATTTCTAAAGTCATGAGATGATTCTTTAAGTGAGAAAGAATAGTCTATAAGATTTATTCAATGGGCACTCACTCTGGCAAGGTAAATGCCAACTTGTGGGAGGTCATGGAAGATTGAGTAGATGTTTAGTGATTCCGTGTCAATCAGAGCATTTATTATTTTTCTTTTATTATTATTCTGGCTTTATGCCAGAGGAAAACAGTAAGTCATCGTGATATGATTTCACCCAGATGCCTTCTAAACATCTGCCAGTCATAGCTTCTACCCATTCTTATTTGTTTCCACTTTAGGTAACTGAGGGTAGAGACAAAAATGAATAGTTGGATTTTAAATAACTGATCTCCTACTTAAATTATTTCAATCATATGCTGTTTCTTATATCACATCCCTAAATCTAGCCTGTTGAAACTCATATACCTGAAAAAAATCAGATTCATTATTAAATCTTTGAAATATTTGAAATGACTTGAGTGTTGATCCAAGAACTTAAAGCTAAAAATCTTAAAGTCCTGATTTCAAAATACAGAAAGTACATTTCAAGTGAGCATCACACAGAAGGAAGCATCTTCTAAGACTAAATGTCAAGCTATACTTAGATTTTCAGGAAGTCTGGGGCTATAAAATTCTAATTTATTTGAATTCTATTTAAATTACTTTTTAGGATAGAAAAGTCAAATCATTGCTTAGAGTATGAAATGTTTTTTAGATGTCACTTACATGGCAAGTACCACCTAGTATGTTTTTTTTAAATTACTCTCCAAATCAGAATTTCCTTTTCTTCCCCCCCCCCCACCATGGTAATTTATTCAGCAATTCACCAACTCTCACTAATCATGATGATGTATTTGAAGCTAATTACCCAGTCATAAATGCAGTAGGTGAAGACAGATAAGGTTTTTTAGATATATCATATATGCAAATGTTTGACACAGATATCTATTGTATTTTTTGCAAACAGATGGCCAGGTGACAGCTCTGTGAAGAGGTGTACTTTGCAGACAAATTTCTTCATAATCTAATTATTCATCGAGTTCAGTCTACAGGCTACCCCACACTGTCAAATAGGTTTTCAAAATCTTTGGATACATTTCAACATTGCAATAACCAGACAAGCTCTGAACTTTTAATAAATAGTCAGGTTAGGATTGCTTGTTTTTAGAACATCATGCATGGGAAAGTCATCAGAGCCATAGCATGAAGGTCAGCTAGTCTCAGTTCTCCTGTTAACTTCCTCTTCATTCTCAGGCACATATCTCTAGTTAGAAAAATCCATGAGAGATTGGTCATTCTTTCAAACAGAATACATATAAAGATGCACAGATAAGGAGTTAGGTTAGCATTTAAACCCAGGTTAATGGGATTTAAAGTCAGAAGGGAACATGGAGATTATGTCATTCAATCTCCACAAGCTATACATGTGGAAAAGGAGGCCCAGGGAACTTAACCCACTTGCCTAGAGTCACAGAGTCAAGATTTGTATCCACCTTCTCATTCTAAATCATATTTGTTCCTTTAGAAGTTGCAGAATAAAGTAGTTTGCTTATCCGAAGGTCTCTGGACTTCCTAATGTCATTGTAAAAAAAAAAAAGGCTGACCTCAGTTCTCAATATTGTCTTGGAAACAGAACTGCCTACCACCAGCATTTCCTGATGACCATGACCAACATTGTTGTACTAAAGGAACTGGAAGAGCTTTGCAGCTATTCTAGTTCAGGGTTTTTTGTTTG
This sequence comes from Macrotis lagotis, assembly GCF_037893015.1. NCBI lineage: Eukaryota > Metazoa > Chordata > Mammalia > Peramelemorphia > Peramelidae > Macrotis > Macrotis lagotis. The sequence goes on from NC_133658.1 coordinate 733,706,259, forward strand.
TTTTGGTGTTTTTTGTTGTTGTTTTTTTTTTGGTAAGGCAATGAGGTTAAGTGGCTTGCCCAAGACCACATGGTTACATAATTATTAAGTGTCTGAGGCCGGATTTGAACTCAGCTACTCCTGGCTTCAGGGCCAGTGCTCTATCCACTGAGCCACCTAGCTGTCCCCCCAGTTCAGGTTTTAATAGTAGAGTGTGTGTGTGTGTGTGTGTGTGTGTGTGTGTGTGTGTGTGCCTTGAATTCTTTGCAAGTTCTTTTTGTCAACCTGATAAGACCCATGAGGGCAGACAGGTGGTACAGCAGCAGATAGAGCCCTGGACCTGGAGTCAGGAAGACCTGAGTTCAAATCCAGCCTCAGATATTTACTAACTATATTACCCTGGGCAAAATCACTTAACCTTGTTTGCTTCAGTTCCTTGTCTGTAAAATGAACTGGGGAAGGAAATGTCAAATCACTATACCACTTCTGCCAAGAAAATCCCAAATAAGGTCATGAAGAGTCAAACACAATTGAAAACAACTGAACAACAAAATCCTGGGACTAACCTTTGGAGGTGGATACATAGGATCTCCTTTCTGATTCTTCTCCATTTAACAATGGCACCCAGGGAAGTCTCCTCATCATTACCTTCCTCCCTTCTCCCCAAACTTCACACATACAAATTTTCTCACCTCCAGAAACTCATCCTTCTGCATAATTAAATCAATTCAGAGTCCATTTCCTCACATCATTTCCCATTCTGGTTTCAGAACTTTATCATGCTCCAGGTTGAGTGAACTTCCCACACTTCTCAGTTTCCTTTTGTGTGTGTCATCCATTAAATTGTAGTCACTTTGAGGGTTGGTATTCCTAGTTCTTAATATAGTGCCTGTCACATGGCAAGCACTTAATAAATGTTTATTGACTCAGACTAATTAACCAATAGATAGATTATAGAACAGACTTTATCAGAAAAGTAAAATTATCCCGAAATCCTTGAAATTCACTGTTTACAATTTTAAAGACTGTTCTATTCTAGACTGACAATTCTTAGATAAGAATTTGGGTAAAAGGTTTTCATTATATAACCTGACAATGTATTTGTGTGTGCACACATATACATATATACAATATCTGTGTATATTGATTTATGAAGACAAATTTGAATTGAGCAGAAAGGGTGTAGTCATTTGAATGATTACAGAATCCTCTTCCTAGTTGCCTTCTTTAATACTACTCTCTTATCTCTACATAATTTCCCAGAGAATCAATAAAATTATCTGTTATTCTCAGCTTCTATTTTCATTTCTCTGTGCCCTCCTTCCTGGGTTGTACTACTACCAACTTTACCTGCTAAAATACTTCCCTTCAAGACCCAACTTTTATGTAATCTCTTCTAGAAAGCCTTACCTAGTTTTCCTAGTTCAGAGTTTTCAGATATAGATATAGATGTAGATATTAGAGATAGATATTAGATATAAATATAGACATAGGTATAGGTATAGATAGATTAGATATAGATATAGATATAGATATAGATATAGATATAGATATAGATATAGATGATATAGATATAGATATAGATATAGATATAGATATAGATATAGATATAGATATAGATATAGATATAGATATAGATATAGATATAGATATAGATATATATACATATACCTGTTGCATTAATTTAAATTTCTTATGGACTTATACCTTTGTGCTTATCTTTTGGCTTATATGATAGTATTTGGTGTACCTGTCTTTTTTTCCATTTTTAGATTATATAAGTGTCTTGTGCATAGATAGGTTCCATAATATTATCTTTAAATTTTATTTACTTTATTCTGAATTTAAGAAATGGAACAAGTCCTTCATAATAGTGAATAGAAAAAAGATAATTGTACATGAAACTGCACATCTAAAATGTAAAACTTGCTATTCCTTTCAAATATATAATCGTGTAAAACCATTCTATACATATTACTATTTATGAAGTCTTTCTTTAAATGCAGATATGCAGAATATGACTCCTTTCATATGTCCTTTATAGTTAATTTGAGTAAATAATAAAAATGACTTAGTTGTTCAAAATTTCTGAAAAAACAATTTTGCTGTTACTATATACAATGTTCTCTTGGTTCTGTTTGTTTTGTCCACAGTATCTTCAGTGCCATTTTTTGTTGTTGCTGTTGTTCAGTCACTTAAATCATGTCCAACTCTTCATGCTCCCATTTGGAGTTCTCTTAGCAAAGATAGTGGAGTGAGTTGCTATTCCCTTCTTTAGCTTATTTGAAAGATGAAGAAACTAAAGTAGATGGGGTTAAATGAATTTGCTGGAGTTGCACAGCTATTAAGTGTCTGAGGCTGGATTTGAATTCATGAAGATTAGTTTTCCTGATTATACACTCTACCCATTGCTCTCCTGAGTTGTCCAACACAAAGTAGATACTTAATAAGTTTGTATTGAGTTTGAATATTTTTAGTTTTCCTATATCCTCCAGGATCTAATTGAAACTCTTTTCGACAGTTTTTAGGGATTCTATAATCTATAATCTTATAAAGGCTCTATAAAATTTATATTAACTTGATTTTTTTTCTTTTTTTCCCCTCAGCCCCCAAACAGGTCCTCTTCTGCATTAGGCAGGCTGGTTACCTCACTCCCTCTGTGAACATGATATGTTCACTTTTGTCTTCTGCACTTTTACTTAGACTTCTTCTCTTGCCTAAAATGTCCTTTCCTTTCTTCTCCTACCTCCCCTACTATAATATTGTTCACCTTTCTTTGAGGCTAAGTGTAAGTATTGTAGTAGAGTAAAAGTGGATTGGGAGTTAGATTCTGGATTTTATAGCCTGGCTCTGCTGCTTCCTACCCATGACCCTGGATCTTATCCTCTGTGAAGTTGGACAAGATGCCTTCTAAGATCTTTGCTAACTCTAAATCTTGGGACCTTGTGATGTGCCAGCTCTTCCATGAAGATTTTTGAACCTTGTTTGGATATTCTCATAATTTAAAGATATTCAAATTGATTCATGATGGAATCTCCTATTATCTAATAAAGCAAAATTTGAATTATATTTTTCTCCTTACTAGTCACTGTAAACATACAACTTTACTATGAAAAAAACAAAAACCTAAAGGGTCAAAAGTGGAATTTTATTTGGATTTTTTTGCTTATACATAATCTTTATTAAGATATACAAACAGATAAAAATGGTCTAATAAGAGTGTCTGTTTATACCACTTTAATTCAATTTACAATAATTGTGGCAAAATACTGAAAGGAGATGACAAAATACTCCAATTTTAAGGAAAAAAAGTCTTGGCTACTCTGGTTTACATCCCACTAGTCGTTAACGGGTTACAATATACCACTTATTTTCAGTTTATCATTAACAATGGATGCAAATAAGTACAAAACTTTCACAACACATCAGTGAGGTGCTCAAAAAAGTTTCTGGTATTATAAATTCCACTGAAATAAAAAGTAACTACTAGAATGTTTCACTTAAAAAGTATGGAATTTTCTAGCACGATCTTTTCTTAGAAAATGTTAATAACAATATGTGCCAAACCTTTCTATTCATGAATTGCCTTGGGATGATACTGCAAAGTCAGTCACTTTCTTACTACTTGACTTATTTAACTAAATATCTGTGGTGACTTTTCACACTATATTATAAAATAATTTCATCCCTTTTATCTAAAACTAATACTATCCAATATACAATTACTACAAGTTAATGACTTTATAACAACTTAAGTAATTAAGGGCAAATAAAAAGTTAATGATTTGAGATACTGATTAAAAACAATTTTTTGTCCAGTGATCTAAGTTACTAACCATTGATTAACTGTGATAAAGTTAAAATATTAGAAATGAAATTTACTTTTCATGAGCTCCTTCTCCATGTCCTCCCTCTTTTTATATTTAATTTGGATAAAAGAAATGAAAAAAAAATTTTAAACTTCCTTCTTCATGTATTAGCATAAAGTTGAGATTGCAATCTAGAATGAGATTTTAGAATAAACTTATTTGTGGAGAAAATACTCAACCTTGCTTATGGAATTAAAGCACCTAACAATATCCTTTTAAAGGCAGCATACATATATCAGAGAAAAACCTTTTTTTTAAATACTATAGTAACAAATCCAGGAGGATGAAAATAACTTTTGGCTTATACTATAAGTAGACAACTAATAATTAAGCATGTGGATAATTATGGGGGAACAATTTTAATTTTTTCTAGTGATAAGATATAAATAGAAAGAGGAGAAAAACCATGAATGGGCAAGGGAGAAGGGGAGGTATTTTAATGTGCTCTTTTTTTTTTTCTCTTGAGAACAGACAGTTCTTAGGAAACAAGGAAGATTCACCAGATATTAGGTCTAGAATTATGAAGATTTCTTCTGGTACAAAGATTATAATTTTAATCAGATAAGAAAGATTCCCTCTCCCACCCCCACCCCCACCCCTAAAATGCTCCAGGAAATAATATAGCTGAAGAGACTTCAACAAAAAGAGAATTTTAAAATTCATTAATAAACAACCAGGAGACCTGGGAAAGGAAATAATAAAAACTAAGACTCTGCACTATTTAAAATAAGCTCTAAGTATAGAAAGCCAGGGAGTTAACATCTAATTAAGTATTGTTAAGGAGACCCAAATGAACAGGTGTAAGGGTCCATTATAATCTTATAAAGGAGAGAGACACCAGAATGTTCAGTTTGAATGTTTGTGCTAATCAAAACCCAATGTAATGGAATTATGAGACTATGCCCATGACTCCAAAGTAACTGTTATTTTCCTATATTGCATACTTTAGGCCAGAGGGCTAATATCGCTAGACTGAAAAAGAATCAGATTCATTAATTAATGTTCCTGTTTTCAATTCTATTGTGAACTGTGTGTGTTTCTGAATTTCAAAGTCTCCTTCCATTCATTACAATTATCAGTAGTAGTCATATGACTCAAAAGTTCATTTTAAATGTTCTAAGTATTTTAGAGGCAGCATGAAATATTAGATTGAAAGATGGCCTTAGGTCAGGAAGACTTGGACTCAAGTCCCATTTCTGACACATATTGTATCTGGGACCTCAGGAAAGTCACTTAACTTCTAAGTGCCCCAAATAACTCTCTAAGCCACAAATTGCACAATAGTTGACTGATCTAAATTGATAGAGGTAATTTCCTTAGCAAAAAAAAAAATCCCCTATCCTACTAAAAACACAATTCTAGATCCAACAAAATATATATAGGATTAGTCTGGTATAAGATATTTTATAAATACATAAGTATGTATGTATGTATATATATATATATATATATATACATAGACTAACATGTATATATCTGGTTACAACTTAAAATGTTATACTCTTTTTTTTAATATGAGCAGAGTGTGAGCCAGTAGTCTCATTAAACTATAATCAGCACATGGGAAATTGACTTAGGTTAAATAAGTGGTTATTGTTCACCCAGAATTTAAAAAAAAGAACCAGAAGCTCTAATGTATGAATTTCCTAAGGAATATTCCAAGGTGAAATCTTGGTCTCTGTGGATCACCTAAACATATATGAACAATAGCCAGAAGGAGAGAAAAGTAAATGGGGTGCTGGGGTGCGAAGGTTGGTGAGATGCTCTCTATCTATGAATATGATCAAGAAAACAGTGAGGTACATTTCAGCTCTATGTGCCCAATTCTAATTGTATTAGTAATTGTGTGCTTCCAGGATACTAAAAGTGTGGTTTCTCTCTGCTTCTAGACAGAACCATTAAAAGTGGGAATATACTGATGGCAAGCTTTATATAAACTCTGGCTTCTTAGAGCTGTCTTTTTGTGGTTCATTCACTGAAAACTTAAGATTTCCAAATGATCTTAGACAATCTCTGAAAAGTTAATTAACCATTGTCAAAAATCAACAGACATCTATTGGCAACCCCTCCTGGCAGAAATACCCCCTCTTTCACAGTATTATCAGGATCAAGGACCTGGAGTCCTTTGTGCAGATTCTGGATTATATTTACTGAGTGCCCATAGGATAGGGGAAAAATCATTGTGAAATCCTTCCTAATGATGGACTTTTTGCAGTTTTACAGTCCCTGGTGAGTTCTGAGGATAGCCAAAGAGTAAGCAAAAGGAAATGAGAACACATTCAAGTTCACACACAAACTACCAAAACCAAGAAATAAAGCACACGAACAAGTTAAGATATTTTGTTTCTGTTCACTTGGTAATTTTTCACCACTTGTGCCAAATTCAGAAGCATATACTAAGAGCAAAGCAATAAATTGTCTTACTGATCTAAAGACAATCACACTGACACAAAGCTGTAAATTTTGCAATGATCTCACAATCAGGCAGCTTCACAAATAGAATTCAAGTCAACAGAGACATACTGAACAATGAATGTGAAATAAAACTCCTTCCCTGGCCAGGAGGGAAACAAAAGACTAGCTCCATAATAGTGCAACAACAATAGCACATTTTCTTGTGTGAAGCACATGATTTGCTATATTTAGTGGCACTTAAGTGTTACACAGTAAATATGAAAAAAAACCAAACCCAGAATTTTTGGATGTGCAGAAAGCATAATCACATTATTAATACAAAAGTTGCTAAGCTACGGTGTATCATCACATAAGTACTGAGGCTACTACAAATTTTCAACACAATGCCTTCCTAATTGGTCAACAGTGTCATCGATTTCAATGAGCTGCCCTCTATGGTGTGCTAATGAAGAAAACCTCAGTCTGACCAGTCATTATCATCAAACTCTGAGTCATCATCAGAATCACTGTACTCTACAGCTATGCGTCTGGAGAGGATTGTTGCCACATCATTTCCCACAGGCTCTCGTTTCGCTTCTTGTTCCCGTTGTTCTTGCACCTTTTTCAGTTGAATTCCTGTGGGCAAAACACGACCCAAATGAAAAAAATCAAAGTCATTATTAGAATAGTGATACCAGAACTGGGAAGGGAAAAGGGGATTTAAAAGAACTATTGTGTGAAAAATGTTAACATTTCTTTAAGTATAAAAAAATGAATGAAAACTTTATCCAGTAAACAATCAGAAGTTGTCTTTTTTCGTAAAAGAAATGAACTTAAACTAATAAGAACAAATTTCCTACATGGAATCCTACCTTATATCCTGAGTGGGAAAGTTGGGTAGATGGGATACCTAGAGTGCTGACCCTGGAGTCAGTTAAGACTACACTTCCTGAATTCAAATTGGCCCTCAGAACTAATTGTGACCCTGGACAAGTCACTATTTGCCTCAGTTTCTTCATCTGTAAAAAGTGCTAGAGAAGGAAATCATAAAATCATTCCAGCATCATTACCAAGAAAATCTCATGAAGAGTTGGACATACCTGAACAACAACAAAATACATGTCATTACATACTGCCCTTTTTAAAAGAGAAGCTCTAACTTCATTCTCCAATGAAGTGAAAATTTGATCAGAAAGTTCTGCCTATTTCACTCCTATTATTGGAAATACTTCTCAAATGTAATCTCCTTTTCTGCCTTAGTGAAGTATGGCACACATGAACATTTCAAGGGTTCAATGACATAGGTCTTTGCTCTGCCAGTCAAGACCACAACTACTCAAAAATCAATAAGTATTTATTATACCTAGATACTAGGCACAGTGCTAGTTACTGGGATATAAAGGGAAAACAAATACAGCCATCCCTGCCTTCAACTAGCCTACATTCTTTCAGGAAAGACAATATGTATGCACACACACTAACATGCAAACACACACACATTCTCTAAATAATATTATCAAGTAATTCAGAGAAGGAAGGGGAATCAGGAAAAAGGTTTCATGTAAGAGATAGTATCTGAGTTGATAAATTAAAGATTCTAGAGAATGAGGGAATGGGGATCTGGGAAAAAGCACGGGGATAATATTAAGAATGTCTGTATGAACTATAGAATGCTCAAGGAAATTAAAATGATGGGTCTTATAATGACAGACTGGAAACAGGTTATGAAGTGATTTAACTGCCAAACAAGGGAGTTGATACCAGAGGCAATTAGGAGTCATTGAAACTTACTGAGAATCTGAATGAAACAGTCATATCTTTGACAAAAATGTGATATTCCAATTCAATGTCAACTGGAAATGAAAAAAATAAGCTATTCCAAGTATAATAGTGATTAAGGAAGGAAGTAAATATGGAGGGAAGGAAGTATGGAAGGAAAGAAACAAGGAAGGAAGTATAGAGGAGAGAAAGGAAGGAAAGAAGGAAAAAGGGAAGGAGAGAGGGAAGGACAAAGGATGGAGAAAAGGAAGGGGAAAAAGGAAGGAAGGAGGAAAGGAAGGAAGGAGGAAAGGAAAGAAAGAAGAAAGGAAGGGAAGAAAGGAAGAAAAGAAGGAGGAAAGAAAAAAGAAAGAGAAAGAAGGAAAAAAGGAAGGGGAAAAGGAAGGAAGGAGGAAAGGAAAGAAGAAAGGAAAGGAAGAAAAGAAGGAGGAAAGAAAAAGAAAGGGAAAGAAGAAAAAAGGAAGGAGAGAAGGAAGGAAAAAGGAAGGAGAAAAGGAAGGGAGAGAACGGACTGAAGGAGGAAAGGAAAGAAAGAATGGAAGAAAGGAAGAAAGGCGCGAAGGAAGGAAGCGATGGAAGAAAGGATTATTAAACACTATGGCACTCTGATAAGTACTTAACAAATATTTCTCATTTAATTTTTCATTTAATCCAATAACAACCTGGGTGCTATTACAATATTCCTACTTTACAATTAAGAAAACTGAGACTGACAAAGGTTAAGCAATTTGTCCAGGGTCAGATAGCTAGGAAGAGTCAGGGTAAATTTGAATCGAGGAGTTCTGGACTACAGGTTCAATACTCTATCCATTGTATGTCCTAGTTAGTTATAAACCTAAAACCAATATAAAATTTGTGTGTTGAGACCACTGCCTTAGTAATATCTTATTTTACAGCTAAGTCTAAATTTGTGTTTTTCTTATTATTTATATCTTCCTCCTAAAAGTACAATGTGGGGGGAGGGGGAAGGGGTGGAGGAAGGGTTAGGGGAGAAAAGGAAGAAACCAGTTAACTAAGGGTTGACTAATTAAGGAATAACTGGACAATAGTCATTGCAAATAATCATTATTGACACTAATTATTCCCAAAAGGTAAAAATATAACTAGAACAAAGAATCAAAAATTCACTTTTTATATCTAAAAGGGAAATATCTTGCAGCATGCTTGTACTTACCCATCCGAATAGCAGCAAGAAGATCACTCCTAGCATCACTGATTGTTGGCTGAGCTGGTTCTTGTCTCTTTGCTTCAGCCCCTGGGGGGCCATGCATGGGGGAGGATGAAAGGGAAGGCCCTGCTACAGGGGGGCCAGGTGGGGGAGGTGGTGGGCCTGGAGGAGGAGGGGCTGTAACCACAAGCCCAGTAGAGGGTGGATGAGGAGTAGCAGTGTATGTGGAACTAGTTGCTAATGGAGGGTAGGAAGAAGGTGTAGGAATCTGAAGAGGGCTAACAAAAGCAGTTTGTGCTGAAGGGATCATGGGAGGCGGTGGAGGTGGTGGTGGTCCCGATGGGTTGTAATATTCAATTATTTGTGCTGGGAGCATCCTAAGAAAAAGAGGAAATACATCAAGACATCAAAATGCCAGCAGAAAATAAAATTTTCTGAGGCTCTGAAATCTATGTCAGGTTAGACACTCCTGGCCACATCATATATTGTGAGTCTAACTAGAACTATGGCATTCAAGTACATACATTTTCTGGGAATAGTTTCAAAGGTCTTGCTTAATTCATTACAACAGGATATCATATCATTGCTTAACTCATCTCAGACATAAAACTGTTCCCCAAAGTAAAAGAATATTTGTGGGAGAAAGGAATATCATTCCCCCACTGAAGAAATAATCTATGAAGGCAGGAAGACCGTTATTAATGCATACTCTATGGTAACAAGTAGCAGAGAAAGACATAGTTAATCAGAAGGAAAATTACTGTGAATACTGTAGGATAGAAGTGGGACAATTGAATTTGCTGAAAAATAAGTGTATTAAAGCAAGCAGAGATTGCCTTGCCCCTTATAGCACTTGTTATAAGGTAATGTTTTAGAGAATATTATTTAAGTCAAGAGAGGAATAATAATAAAAGCAGCATATTTGACCAAATGAGAGCATTCAAGAACTATGGAATTCATTTTAAAGAGAGGAAGAAGAACCTGAATGAGAGAAAATTAGGGGTCCTGGTGAGAAGGCATTATCATGCTACTAGATGATGTTAGGTCAAGTTATGCAAGGTCAAGGAGGGGAGATGACTGAGCACAGAAACAGTAAGGGTTTGGATGTCCCCGATTTTCTTCTGTCAAATATTTCACTTTGTGCACTCATTTTCTAATAAAATTTGTGAATTGGAGTTAAGTTCTATAATTACCTTAATAAACATCTACTAAAAATCCACTATGTAAAATGGATTTGAGCTAGGTGCTAAGAGAGATATAAAGATAAGGAGCTTATGATCTAATTAGATTTTTTTAAAAAATTGATTATCCTTGGTTAGCTTATGGGTTTAAAAATACCTCATGAAACAATTCATTCAAATTTCCTATAAAATGTGGCTGCTGTTGTTTTTAAACATAATGTAACTAAAAAAGAGGATCATACTAGTGTGCCACTATACCATTTTCTTTACCAGCAATTTGGCATTCATAATAGAATTATCAATCAGACAAGTTGAGTTTTCTCTGGAAGACATTTTAGTCCATGAATTATTAAAAACAAAATCAAACTACCAACTATACTTTCAAAGAGTTCATACATGAGGAATATTTACCCATAGTCAGAGGGAGCCAAAGGTGCAGAGGCCTGCGAGCCATCTGAGGCCTGTGGTGGAGGTGGGGGTGGCTGCTGGGGTCTGTTCAAAGTCATGTGTCTGACAGGGGCCGAAGGTGGTCTATTATATTCATGCTCCAGAGTTTGGTTTGCAGCCCCATACTGCTGTGCTTCCCCTGCTCCATAAGAAGGAGTCACTGGTTGCTGATGGAGAGAGTGATTTGGAGTGGCAGGATAAGAATAATCAGTCACATCAGATGCATGGGACCTATAATTAAAGGAGGAGAAATGGAAAGGAGTAAAATGACTTTGAATTTTTTTCCTTCTAATATGCATACAACATCTGCTTTTTTGGTTATCAATTCATAAATTACAAATTCCCTATTCCCTTTTCTATTTTGTCATGAAAACTACAGAGCAATAATTGGATTACTATCTCAGCCAGAAAATGCAAGTATTGTTGGAAATTAAATTCACAGCTTCAAAATGAATATATCAGATAGATCTGGCAAGCAGTAAGTAAATACCAATACCTCACTTTTTCAATACTTTAGGAATGTTTTTCTCAATCATAGGATAATATAGAACAAATTAAATTAACAAACAGTATTTAAAGCAGACATAGCATTCTAGTTACATTGAAATATCAACAGCATATAATTAGAAATTTATGTAACAGTAGGTGAATTGGATAAACATTAACAGTAAGAGAAGTAAAAGAAATTAAGAATGCAATGCAGTGAATAATTTTTTTGCATAAACAGAGGAAATGTATTTAACCAAAGCAGAGTATAATGATTTAATAAGTTTAATATTTAAAAGCTTTGTTTCCTTTGCATAAACAGCCAAGTATAACAAGCTAAAAGAAAGGCAAATATTTTATTAGTTGAGCAAAGAGTTCACAAAGATGCAGAGACTGTTGTGGTCCAGGGTCAGCTAAGCCCAAGGGAGGGGAGTGAGTAAAAGGATGTGTTTGTCCCACAGCTGCATTAGTAAGAGACAATCATGCCATTTTGGCACTCTGTTAAAGGACACTCTGAGTCAGTAAATTGAATGCATATCATCGTAGGAAGACTGAAGCAGGGCAGGCAACAAAAAGCCATGGCTCTGAATAAAGCAAAAAAGACCAACCCTCTGGGCACTCTGTTCTCTTTCACGCTCCCTGCCTGTTCCAGTTTCTTGGCGTCACTCATGAACTCAATACCCATTTTCCTTCGCTCCCACTCTTCTTTTCTTGTTCTGACTTTCCTCACATTTATTTGCTGGTTTCTGTTGGAATTCATCTTGTGTTTCTCCCTCTGAAGCAAAACAGGCAAAGAGATATTGGTGGAAAAGCCACAGGCTGGATATCAAGCTCTGGGATTTCATGCAGTGCAGTCCAGGAAGGCAACGAAGTGGCGTTTTTTTTGGAACACAGAGGAGCTGTTCTTGTCACAGAATCCTCCACAGTTGTCCTTGTCCCTAACTGTGTGGCACAAACTCCAGAAGGTGGTGCAAATATGCATGCAACGAGGTCATGGGTATGATGCTAGTTAAGGAGTAAAAATTTTAATGAAACAAAGTGTAGGGAGCACCTAGTCTGTCCTGAGACTTGGTGCGTTTTCTAGATGTGTCCGTATTTAGAAGTGAACACCATTATGGAGGGCAGTGGTCAAAGAAAACACCTTGAAGGCAAAGCAAAATGGGCAAGAGAGAAGAGAGCTACTGATTGCTTTTGAAAATAATAAGAAGAATTATTTAATAAAATTGTCTAAAAAAACCAAGAACTTGAGACTGGGCTGCTTTGGTAACCTTTTAAAATGGTATTGTGCTGTAGGGATAAAAAGGACTAGGCGAGACAAAATAAGAAGAGTGAACAGGGCAATAATGGTGAATGGATGAAGGTAGGAAATTGGTATTTCAGAGTTAGAATTATAAAGTGACAATATGGCAGTATAGGACACTGGACCTGAAGTCAGGAGCAAATGAATTCAAATTCAGCTGCAAACACTTTCTAAATGTGTGACTCTGGACAAGTCACTTAATCTCTACCTGACTCAGTTTCTTCATCTATAAAATGGAAATAATATCACCTACCTCCTAGAGCTGTTGAGAAGATAAAATGAGCTATTTGTAAAGTTTTAATATGATTATTATTTATTATTATAATTATTATGATTATTAGAATAATCATTATAATTCTTATAATTATGGCTGGTAAGAGGATAGGTTCTTAGGAAAGATGTGGGAAAGATCAGGTAGGAGCCACAGGACTAGGAAGTCAGAGTAGGTTAAATATCATACCATTATATCTCTATAATCTTTCAGTTACCCGGAAGCATAGGGTAGGTACATGGGGTATCTTTAGGGAGATAAAAGGCCACTGAAGAACAGAAAAAGATCAGAGGGCAGATGGGAACCAATAATAAAATGGATCATTCTAGAATAGGCATTAGGAAGTTCTCTTCCTATAGATGCAGGTAAAGAATCCCTGGACTCAGTTGAGACCTAACATGTTCAAAATGCCTCAGTAGCCAGAAAGAAACAGAAATAATTCTAGAGTTGTCCTAGTCAGTCTAACAATTCTATACCAGTATGCAATGTGAGACAGAGTTAAAGATAAGGATTTTGGAATTAGAAAACCATGGCTTACATCCTAACCATGACACTAACTACCTAGGTAATCCTGAGGAAGTGACTTCATGGCCTCTGAATTTCTTTATAGTTCTAAATCTATCAATAAATAAGCATTGTTTAGATTTCAAGTACTGTTACAGAAATACAAAAATTTCCCTATTTTCAAGGAGTTTATATAAACACAGAAAGACAAGAACATCTTATTAAAAATTAATAAATAACAAGTAATTAAAAATAAATTGGATAAAAATTAAAATAATTACAAATAAATTAACTAAGGAGGCAGCATACTAGCAATTTATGGGGACATCAGGAAAGGCTTCATGTGCAAGATGTTTTTAAACTGCATTTTGAATAAAATGTAATTCTATGAGGAGGTGAGGCAGGAGTACACAATTGGATTAGGAGGCATCCAGTACAAAATCACAAAGATGGTAGAAAGATCGTCATGTATAAGAAATAGAGGCAAAATATCCAGATCACAGCACAGATGAGGGGGAATAATGTCCAACAACATTAGAAAGATAGTTGTCCAGGGCTTGAAAAACTAAATAGAGAAGTTTTTATTTGATTTTAGAAGCAATGGGGAACATACTACAGTTTATTGAATAGAGATGTGATATGATTGGATCTGTGCTTAAGGAAGGTCATTTTGACAACAGTAGATCACATAGACTGTGAAGAGAGAACTTAAGAAAACAAACAAAAAACAATTAGGAATATATTGCAGTAATCTAGGTGAAAAGTGATGAGGGCTGACTAAGGTGTTCATTGCACGAGTAGAGAAAAGGAGACAGAGTAAGTAGAAATGGCAAGATCTGGCAACTGTCTAGATGTGTGAGGTGAGGGAAAGTCAAGTCAAGGAGCTAAGATTATTTGAGGGCTTCAAATCTAAGAAACTAATAGGATGGTGGTACTTAGAAGAGAAATAGGGAAGTTTAGAAAAAGGGAGGAGCTGAGGAGAAATATGAATACTTTTTTTTTCAGATGAGACATCTATCAGGGAATGATACTGAAGGAATGATGCACAGGGTAGAGAAGAGGACTGAAGGTTCTGTGTCTATGTGTGTTAGTCATTTTCATAATTTCATGGGAATTAATGAGGTAATCCAAAGAAAAATTGTGGAAATAAAGGAAAAGCAGGCCCATGACAGAACCTTGGAGAATACCCATAGTTGGGAGAATGAAATGAAATGATGGATTGTCAAAGGAAACTGAGGAGTGGTCAAACAAGAAGGACAAATACAAAAATAAAAGATAACTTATGAAAACCTAGGGAGAATATCTGGAAGGACAAGGTGGTCTTTAACCTAGCAATACCATTACTAACTCTGTTTCACAACATGGTTAGGGAAGATGGTAAAGAACCAATAATTTCTAAAATATTTATAGCAACTCTATCTTCAAGTAGCAAAGAATCGGCAATTCCAGGGATGTCCATCAATTGGAAAAAGTGATCAACAGTTTCAAATACAGGAGAGAGGTCATGACTAAACATGAGAACTGAGAAAAGAACATCAAATTTGCCAATTAATATTGCATTAATAACTTTAGATGCTTTAGTGAAGAAAGGGTGAAGATGGATTACAAAAATTTTTAGAGTAAGAGGTGAAGAAGTAGAGGTTGAAGGTATAGACAACTTGAAATCAAGGAATTTGGTTGAGAAAGGAAAAAGGAAAGAGTGATTAAAATGATAACTTAAGGAGATAGTATGGTCAAGAGGGGTGTGTGTGTGTGTGTGTGTGTGTGTGTGTGTGCGCGCTTGGGTATGTTTGAAGGCAGTAAGGAAGAAACCAGGAAATGGGAAAAGTTGGAAGTAAGAGAAGGACCAAAGAAGCAATTTTCTGGAGATCACTTTCAGGCATCAAATTTAAAATTCCAGTAGAAAGGGGTTGGCTATCAGACTGGGGAGGAGAGAGTAGCAGATGAAGACAAGGGGAGAAACAGGAGCTTAAACTGAATAACCCCCTATTGTTTTTCTTGCAAAATAAGAGTTAAGGTCTTCAGCTGAAAGGGGAGAGATAGGATTATGTGCAGAAAGTATAAGAAAGGAGGAGAGGGTTTTGGAACAGCTTCTTTAGGTAGTGAGAAGGGGGAACAATTGAAAATCAAAAAAAAAAATTGCCTTGTGGCAATGAGGGGACTATCAGTCTATGACCCTATGTTCCTAATTGTTACTTGATAATATGAAGGCTACATCACCTCCATGTGTGCATTTTAATTTACATGCAAGCTTAAGGTTTGATATCTGGCAAGTGAAAACCTGATAAAAGAAGACAATAATAATTACATTGTATACAGTTGTAGAAAATATTGTATGATGGATAGCTAAGTGTCATAGGAGCCAATCTTAGAAAAATGTAAATGCAAATAACAATACTGTTACTGCTGCTAATAATAATAGCAGTACTTACATAGTGTATACAATATGGCACCCATATTCACCATACCCTATGCTAAATGTTTTATAAATATTATAACATTTTAATCTAGTAATAACTCTGGGAGGTAGATACTATTATTATACCTATTTTATAGTTGAGGAAACTGATGCTGGGGGAATTTAAATGACTTGTCCCAAGGGTTAATTTTCTGAGTTCAGATTTAAACTGGGGTTTTCCTGACCTCAAGTCTACTGCTCAATCCACTATGCCACCTGACTGCCTACATGGAATTTATAAATTCAGAAAAAGTACAGCTTATACAACAAAACTAAGAAAGACAAATTAATATTTAAAACATAATTATATGTGTAAAAAGGTTGGCCAGCCTGAATCACCTATTTTGTGGTCATCTAGGATCAATTTGATTTTAAAATCCAGGATGCATGCAAAGACTTTTCACCACATAAAAAAGAATATTCATTTTCTTTCATTAGGGTTTCTGGAGAATATTACCTGAAATAAGGTGTTGGAATACAAAGTTCAGACCCATAATATTCATATTATTTTTATACAAGAAGATTAGTAATGAAATTAAATGATTAATTAATCCACTGATTCAAATGAGAAAGATAAAATGCTTCTGAGGAATTGACCTTTCATGATGTATTCTAATACCTGTTTTGCAGAAAAACTACATAGTCATTAAAATTCCAAAGTTAAAAGGTAAAATTAACTAGAAATTCTTGTATTGTAGATGAACAAAATTTAACTTAGTATTTTCTTCATATAATGTTAGTAATAATCAAAATTTTTTGAGGGGGAAATGGTGGTAATGGGATGGTAAAATTAACAAAATTAGAATGAATGTAAACCCAAGACTAAATGATATTTTATACTATTTGTTTTAAACCTACAAAACCCACCACCATGAGGAAATCTGGAAGAACAATCTTGAAAACTAAATAAGCCCTAAGATTTAAAGGAGACATCTTTTCTTATTTTATATGCTAATAAAAGATTTTGCATAAAGTCTCTTTTTTCCCTAATAAAAGGCCTTAAGTTAGAAAGCAGAAAAATAATATAAGCAAAATGAAACATGTTCAAGTTAGCTCCTCTGGACTCACTGTATACATTGAATTGAAATTGCCACCCAGTGATTTTGCCATTTAGACCTGTATGAAGGAACATTTTTATTGAGCAGCTAACAGTCTCTTAGTAATCTCCAATGATGATCTTTTCCTGCAAATTAGAGTACATGACTGGTTATTTGAAGGGCAGAGACAGACACACTTTTTCTTCTATCACTCTTAGGGAGAGTTTCAAGCAGAACAATGGAGTAGTTCTATTAATTATTCTATTTATAGTAGATACCAATCATTTTCACATATCAATGGCAATTCAGCATGCCAAGCAAAAATTGAAAGTATCACTATAGTTAATTAAATTGAATTTTTAAATACTTCTAAATTAACAGTGCTAAATTCAAAATCAGTTGCTCAATTATTAAATAATAAATTCAAGTCAGAGGGATTTTAAAGTATACAAAGAAAAACAAAAATTCTTGTGACATCCACAAAATACTTTCACTACATAGCTTAAGAAAGTTCTAAGAAACATTCCAGACTTTTTCAAGAACTAAAATTATTGCTTCATTTCCAAATAAAAATAATAAGAACAATGATAAGAAATGCCTAATATTGTCTAAATTGTTTTAAAAAAACACGCAAGCACCAAGAAATGCCTCATGCATAACCATTACATGAGAATAAGGGAGCTTTAATACACACAGACCTAGTATCTGGGGACAGGGATCCCTCGGAAGATGCTCCATGGTACACACTTTGAGACAACCTGTTGTCAGGTCTAAGCTCTTTGTCATATGCCATCATATTCCACTCCTGGCGCCTGTTCCTGGCTTTTCTAACCTTTTTCACCTCACGAGTTGTGCCATCTATACGCTTTTGCTCCTGATGTCCAAGAAAAGAAAGGAAGCATGCCAAGACAGAAGGGAAAGGGAAAACAGCAGGTTAAATGCAATTAAAATGCATAGAAATATAAACCTGATATGCAAATGGAAACCATACCCTAAATGTAAAGGAAATTCTAAAGAAATCTAACCATCATTCATGAACCCAAGAGAAAGCATCTATATTTTTCAACTCATGTTGTTATCTATTGATAAGGAAAGCTGCTCTTTAGCTGCTCTCCACTGCCTACATAAAAACATCTAACAAGGTAAGATCAGGACACAGTTTTCTGCTACTGTACATTTTTTTAAAGTATTGATTTAGAATATCTGCATAATAAAATATTTTTCTTCCAAAATGAAATTAAATAACCTTTATTTTCAGTTTTCAAGCAGTATTTCAGCCAGTGTTGTTAAAAGTTAAGTAGTAAAACAGAAAACTTACCTGCCCCATTAGTGAAGTGCTTATTTTTGCTCCAACCCTTTGGCCCATACAAAAATCAAGAATATGGTCCCACTACTGTCAGGCACAATAGTACAACCTCATCAATAAACACTTAGGACTTATATGGATTTCTCTAGAGAATAGTAGCTTTTTCTTTCTGTTACTTTCATATTCATACATAACCCATAAAATACTACATCCCTTCAAGGTAAGGCCTGAATTTTCTACTTCTGTGTGACTCAAATTTTCAACTGTATCATTTTGACTGTGTAGCATTCAACTTATTTTCAACTTATTTAAACTGATCAGCCATAGGGATAACATGTATAAGTACCTCAAGCAAAGCCAAGCAATAATAACAACTCTATTGAAAATTAAAGTAAGACTTATAAAGGACTTTCAGTCAGAAAGACAGGTAGATTATACAGGTATTCTATCTCCATTGTGCAAATGGGGAACATCAGGCTGGAGAGACAGGATTTGATCACAGGTTTTTTAAATCCAGCGATCTTTTCAATGTCATCTTATTCTCTCCTCAAAATTACTTTGAAGATGCAGAAAAAGCAGCATCCAAGACCAATGGTTCCCAAAACTGATTTGGAGACATTCCTGAATGTCTCCTATTATCTCAGATAGGACCATAATTTCTCCAAAAAGTTATAAGAAAATATCAACTTACTTGCATTTACCTTATTTTGGAACTAGCTGTGTCACGGTATACTTTCAGGTAGGATAAAGTACTAAAGAGCCAAGCTAATAGCAATTAAATGCTGTGTCAGCAGTAGAGTTGGAAATCACTATCCTAAAGATCCTGTGCTATGTCTACTTTTCCAGATGGCTGATAGTGAGTTATATGGTTAATTTAAGACATTGTGAAATTACTAAGCTAAAGAATAGAGGTATTAGCCAGCTAAGATAAGTGGATAGAGTACTGGACCTGGAGATAAGAACACAAGTTCAAATCTGGCCTCAGACAATTACTAACTATATGGCCCTGAGCAAGTCACTTATCCCTGTTTGTCTCAGTTTCCTCATATGTAAAGGGAAATGGAGAAGAAAATGGCAAACTACTCCAGTATCTTTGCCAAAAAAAGCATAAAGATTCAGACACCCCTGAAATAACTCAACAACAACAATAATAGAGGTATTAGGGCTTGAAGACTATTTCAATTATAAATCTAAATTTTTGGTTTTCTGTTCACATTTCTCTTAAGGTATTAAATGATATTATGGGCACTTTCTCCAACACAGACTACAGTATCTCTACAGTTTGATAGATTGTTTTTGAGAGTTGTATGCCTCCCTCAACTATAGTAAAGCTGGGCAGATGCAAATTCTACAATCAAAACTTTCTTAGCTTAGTAAGATCTGTTCAAATTTATGCTAACTTTTGGGAAATTAAGGTCTTCCCATGTCATAGTCATTGAAGGAGGACTTCAGTGGAGGCACTATTGTATCACAATGGAAAACACATGGCTTTTTTTATATTTTAATAAGTTGTTGAGGAAGAAAAAACAGGGATACATTAAGATCTACACAGATGGATTTTTATACAAAGGAAAAAAAACAGGTGAAAATAAAGTCATTCTGTGTGTGTGTGTGTGTGTGTGTGTGTGTGTGTGTGTGTGTTTAACATTGGATTGGGAATCACAAGACTCACATTCAAATCCTAGCTCCTGTCACATGCTATTTATGTGACCTTAGAGAAAAGTTACTTCACTGCTTAGGAAATGTAAATCTGTAAAATGAAGGGATAAAACTAGATAAACTCTAAGATCAGCTCTAATGACTAAGTTTTCCAAAGATAGGACAACTCTCAGAATCAAACAGTAACTATTGTGACTTTTTTTTTTTAAAAAAAAATCTCTATTTAACCTAAAGTCAGTGGGATAACAGCAACCACCACAATTACAAGTATTTGAGGAATTCAGAATGAAATCAAAGATCTAGAAGGAGCTACTAGTTTTGTAGACATGATAATCACAGATTAATACACTTTATGTGAAGGCATACAAAAATAATTATATATGTATTTATGCCAAAAGCATCATTTTTGGATCATCCCTAAGAGGCATTTGTTAGGTCATTGAAAGGTAAATTATATATTTAATGAAGAGCACTCATTTAAGTCTCAATGAGCTTTTATATTTCGTAAGAAATGTATAGGGAGGTATTACAAGCATGTCAATCAAATATTTCCTTGACTCTTTCTTTTCAAGAGAATAATATCCATCTTTCCTTCACACAGACAATGCCTACAGAATCGTATAACTCTCCCATGATATTCTGGATTTTAATAAATTCCCAAAATCCAGTCACACACACACACACACACACACACACACACACACACACACACACACGGAAATAATTTAAATTTTTATGTCCTTTTAAACTCCTTTCTCTTTGAGGTTCTTTGAGGTTCTTTGAGGTTTATATTATTTAAATTATAAAAATCACTGAAAAATCCTTTGGGCTTTCCAAAGTCAAACATTTCTCTAAGTTAGAGGTTCATAAACTTTTTGTGTCATATATAGCCCTTTGATAGTCTGGTAATGCTTGTGAACCCTTCTCAAAATGTTTTTAAATGCATAAAAAATACATAAAATCACAAAGGAAACTAAGTATCAGAGAAAATAAAGATATAACTTTTTTTCCCCATCCAAGTACACAGACCCTCTCCCCTCTGAAATCTGCTCATAGACAAGAACCTCTGCTCTAAGTCAAAACTTTTAGTTATTGCCATACAAAGTGAATTGTCCTTCCTGGGAAGTCTGCACAATAGACCATCTTCCAATGGAAAAAATAAATTTCTGGGATCGCAAGGAAAACTTTCAGGGAGTGTTCCTTAACTCTTCTTAATCATAAATATATCTCTAACAGAGGAGGCAACCCTCTGCAGATTGTCTAGGCCATATCTATTCCACCTATACTCTCTCCTTTCCCCTCCTCAATCCCCCTAAAAAAGAACAATTTATAATATATAATCACACCTAATTATAAATAAATCAAACTGACTTTTCATTATAATATATACAATATACCATTAAAAGGTAGAGGTAATGGGTAAATGTTCATATCACTAACAACATTAAAAAATTAAAATTGATCATCTTCCTCTGCAAAGGGGGTAACAGGAATTTTTCTTAGATGTAAGTAAAAGCATAGGCAAAGAATTTTAATCACAAACTTATAAACAAAACTTGAGTTATGAGCATCTTTTACTGTCAAAATGAAGCAGATTAATTGAAAATGAGAAGAAAATAAGATGAAAATATTTTTTTTGAAAAATTATGGTCACTTTGTGATTCTCAATTATCTCCATATTAAAAATATAACCTATAAAAAAATTTCAGCCCCATCTCTGACAAATTCATAATTTCAATAAAGGGAAAGATTCAGCAATTTAGCTTGGATATTATATCCAAATTAACTCAGGAATATGTATTTACCTTTTGTCTTCTTTTCTCTTTCCTCTTGTCTTCTGTATCCTGTAGCATTTTCTCTTTCCAGAGATCAAAGAAATAGGAAGGATCAGTATAGAACTTCAATCCATCTTTCTTATCATCTCTAGAAAAATGAAATGGAAATAAAGAAAAGGAAGATTAAGTACATTTCAAGCTTAAAGGTGCTAACTCTGACTCTAATTTGCTAAACCACAATATTTAGCAAATTGATAACCAGAAACATTATTGAATGTGTTATTTCAATAACAACCTCAATAAATCTGTGGAATTGTAACTTTTATATGTAATTTTAGCAACATATGCTAAAATTTGCTAACAAAGGCATTTCAAAACTCTCTTGGCACCACAATTACATGCAGAAAATTGTTGAAAATAAATAAAAAAAAATTTCTTCAAAACAAGGAAACTGGAAAATATTTTTAAATATTACTGGGGAAGGTTTATGTTGATATCTCCCATCCTCAGTTTCCCTGTTTTCTTCCTAAACCCTGCCAATTCCTCAAGCCTGGAATTGTGACTACTGTGTAGAATGTAAACACATGCCTACTTTTATGCTATAACTCCAACCCATCTAAAATTTCCAACAAAGAGTGATCCTCAGAATTTTTTTCTGACTTTTTCTAGCAGTACAAATTTAATTCAACAGGAACTTATTCAATGTCTGTTAGGCACTGGATTAACAAAGACAGAAAGAAGATTGTTTCTCCCCAAAAGGGGATAATATTCTAGTGGAAGGTGAGGAAAAAAGAATATGAACTCAGATAAGTATATATATATATATATACATATATATATGTATATATATATATACATATATATTCTAAATAAATAGAAGGTGATTATGACAGATGACTGAGAAGTGGGATACTAACAACTGAAGGCATCAGGAAAGACTTCATGTGGAAAGTAGCAACTGAGCTATGTTCTGAAACAAGGCAGGGTTTACACAAGGCAAAGTGAGTTAACAGTTCAAGCATGAGGATTGGTCTATGTAAAGACATGGGGAAAAAAGACAAAACTTTGAGTAAGGAGAACAGCAAATAGTCCATTTTGATTGTAATACAGTTTGTAGGAGAAGTGATTAGTCTAGGAAAGTAGTGGAGTAACACTCTAAAGGACGTTAAAGGTCAAATAGAGAATTTTGTCTCCTATCCTAATAACATGAGAAAGATAAGAAAATTCTTAAGAAGGGAGTGACTCAGACCTGTTTGAATTGTAGGAGTTGTCCATTTGTCAGCTATGTGGGAAATGTACAGCAGAGAGAAGAAACTGGAGTCAAGGAAACCAACTAATATGTGATCGCTGTAAGCTGGGCAAAATGTGATGAGGGTCTCAGGTCATTATGTATGTAGTGAAAAGGGTAAGAGAAATATGGCAATGGACTCAATAGGATTTAATAACTGATCCAATATAAGTAATGAAGGAGAATTAAAAAAATGGAGGATACTCTGAGATTATGAAATAATGAAGGTTAAGAGGAAGAAAGAATTGGAAGATTAAAATGGCATATTCTGGAAACAAATATTCAATGGGATAGCGAGTAAAAATTTCTGTTAGACAAGATGTGTATGTATGCGTGGTTAAAAGAGGTGGGAATAGTGGAAAGGTGGTAGAATGTGGGTGGAATGAGCTTTGAGAGCTGATGAGAGTGTATATCTAGTATTAGAAAAGAACCCTGACCTATAGTTACAAAACAGGGTGAGCCATGCATGAAAATCCAGGATTAGAGAGTGAAACCAGGAGAGTACAGTGTCACAACAATGCAGAGAGAATACCTAGGGGAGTGATGTGAAGATCAATGTTCAAAGCTACTGAGAAGATAAGAATGAAGACTAAGAAAAGACCATTCAAATTGTTAGGTTTAGTAATATTATTGGTAATAATGAAGAGTGGTGTTAGTTGAATGGTACGGTCAGAAGTCAGATTTCATGAAGGTTCAGAAGAGGAGACAACCAAAGTTTCCCTAGGATTTTGACTGTGAAAAGGAGAAGAGCCAAATGATAAGTTGAGAGAGTAAGAAATGAGAGTAAGAAGCCATAAATTTATTGAAATTTTCCTTTTGGAGTTTGGAAATGAAAGGGAAGAGATATATAGCATGATAACTTGAGGGGACAATAGGATGAACTGAAGATTTTAAGGTGGAGGAAATCTGTTCAGGTATCATGCCTGGTATAGATTAGAGAGAGCACTGGGTTTGAATCTTGGTTCTATTATTTATTACCTTGAATAAGCAATTTCACCTACTTCTTGGTGAATAAAATGGAGATAGACAAAGCATCCCCAATATCCCTTACAGTTTTAAATCCTATTAGTCTATATCAGACTTCTCCTTTCACTCATACTCCCTATTTACAAAGAATGAAGATTCAGTTGTTTCCGACCACTAACAGCAGTTCCAATAAACTAAGGAGGGGGGTTCAGAAGAATTAGGGGATAAAGGAGCAAAACAAAGGAAAGAAGCTGCAAAATGGTTTCTGACTAATTATGCTAACATAAGACAATGGTTATTTATAGGAAGCCTGATTGGTATTGAAATCCTTAAGTCCAAAGAACTAATGATGGGGGTCATATTGTTAAGAAGCTAGGGGAGGCTGGGATCGACCTCCAATTAGTATAAATTACCAGAAGATGCATCTCTACCAGATAGGTTTTCTTTTATACTTAACCACTTTCTTTTATTTAGGCTAGAAGGTTCCATCCATCTCCTAAGTTATTTCCCTTTCCAATATCTTCCCCTATTCATTTTGCCAGGGCTTCTCTTCTTCTCTGGACCTCTTAAAAATATAACACCATCTCCCAGAATTCCTCTGAGGCTCTATTTCTTCCCTCCTTGATTTTTCTATTTTGCCTAGATCTTTCTTTGCTCCAAAACCTTTCATTCATGCCCTTTCTACCTTTCATTATGTTCAATATGTATACATGTCATATTCCCCTTCCATAAAATGTACACTAGTTGGGGACATGAGCAATGCCACTGCTTATTTTTTTGGTCCCGCCACTTACTTATTTTGCATACAGCAGGCACTTAATAAATGCTCATGGCATTGGACTAATAGATTCTTATTTGAATTTTTGTGCCTAACTACTCTATGCACAGTAAGAATTAATTTCCCAGACTCACAAAATGCAGCCATGGTCAAGCTCAGTGAATATCTTATTTTACTGTCCCTCTTAACAATGAAGTGACCCTTATGGCAATTAAATTCAACAAATTCTAATAGATGAGTTAGATTAGCTGGCTGTATTATAGAAGGGAAAATGAGAAGAAAAAGGAAAAGTGTATTTCCAGTGGGTGGTTAGGCAGTATTATTTCTCTTGGGGTTCATTTTGCATTTGGCCTGAATTGTATGCTGCACTACTCTATAATAACAGTGAGTCAACTTGTTGATCAAATTGTTTCCCTATAACCTGTAACACTGTATAATATGCTTGCTGTCTGGAATGATAAATGCTTCTGCATTGAAATGTGGAGACAGATCAATTGTTTGCTGTATGGTAACTGAATCAAATAGTTGCCTTTATATAGTCTTGGAACAGAGTAAGCATAAAGCCCACACACCATCACTGACATATGAACCATTTCTATTTAAGAAACACAGGATTCACTCTTTTGAAAACAAGCATGCTGATTACTAGAAATAATGCGACAATAGGAATTCAAGGCTTTCCAATTCCATCATGTTTTGGTCTTTTTTGCAACAATTCAAGAATGTGGAATTATGTCAAATTGTCACCTAAAAGAATTTCTCCTCAAAGAAGAATTTCTACACAGTCAAATGAGTCTTTTCACAATACTTGTCCATTGCCTAAAACCAGATTTATAATGAAAAAAGTAAAATTAGACCCTATGATTTCATAAATCCATACCTGTAAGGTGTAAGTATATTTAGGGGAGGTGGCTTATCACTCTGATTGTAAATGTCAGAAACTGGATTAGGAATACTGTTCTTGGAAACAACCTGCTGATCTTGTATCGTGGAACTTTTAAATGCTTTCTTCATATTAATATCCTGAAGCGATACTGTTGAAAGACCCAAAAAAATCTAGTTAGCAAAAAATACATTTGTTTTCACTGTGAAGAATCTAAGTTGAGTTCAATTCTTAAACATTTAGACCAATCACAAGACTTTCCAGGACAACTTTCCAACAATTTTTGCAGCATTACTTCAGAGGCACATCTTCATCTTATATCTTCTTTCCTCAAGAATAGCATAACTCTCTTTGTTTGAAGTGCAAACTAACTCAGAGCTACAAAGCAGGCACTTTCACATCTTGTGAGGGAATCGCCTAGTAGACTTCAGGTATATTAAATACCTTTCTTAAAAAATGCATTTTCTCAAAAATGACACATAGGCTGCCATACCCTTGTAATTGTGTTGATAGATTCATCTTTATTGAATATATATGATTGTTTATGTGTATAAAACAGTTTTTAATTAAAAATGGCAATAGAATTCTTTGAATTAAATATTCCTACTAATAACAGCAGAGATTCTATCCAGCAACACACACAAATAGAATCAGTGTACAGCCTATAGATGAACAAGCACCAGATTCAGTTTCTCAGGGAATAAACCTGTTCAAATAGCAAATAATAATCAATATTTACTTAGATAATTGGACTATGGTCCTTCTAGTAACATGTATAGGATTTTTTGGGCTGCAAACACAAAGTAGAAAAGATGGCAGGAGGATGCATACATCAACTATATTAAAATATTAAAGGAAATTATTAGAATCACAAAATGATCAATAAAAGTACTATGATAAAAATACATCTATAAGCTGATTAAAATGAGATTTAAGGATAAGTTCAGTGTTTCATAAATTCCAATCTATATATTTATCTACATATAGTTGTAAGTCTATTACACCTGAAACATTTTAATTATAACAAAGAACTTGAGTCAATATATATGAAATAGCTTGATTTTCAACAATTTAAATAGTTAATTATTTAACTTAATGAGAAGGTCTTAACTCCATTGACATCTGGGGTTCCTTAGTTATTCAACAAATATTTATCTTCTAAAAGAAAATGTAGACATTTTAGAAGGAAAAAAGAAATTTATAACTTTCTAATGTTGAAAGTTACATTTTTCTTAAGGAGAAAAATTAAAACTTCAGTGTACTGACTGTTTTACATTTCTATCAAATTTCATTTTGGCCCACAAAAATAAATTGGATATTGAGAGGGAATTTGTTTTTAGAAAGTACCAATAAAACACATTTTTTCCTCTTTTGTATTCTTTGTAAGAGATGATGACTCTGAAAAAAAGGAATGGAGACATATGTATGGAAAGCAGGTGATATGAAAACAAAAAAACAATTTTTTAAAAATGAGTTCAAAAAATAAAATACAAAAGCTGGAACCCCATGAAAAATGATTTTTTAAAAGTTAAACTTTACTGAGTTTCTTGACAAAAGAGCCAAACAAATGTAATAACAAATAGAAGAGGCAATAGGATATTTTTTAAAGCAACAAGAGCAAGAGATTCCAAAAAGGCACATGTATCAAGAATTTACAAGGATTTCCCAAATTATATACCATTTTAAAAAGTTTTATTTTTAAAACAAAGTTTAGTTTTTTTAATTATATATTTTAGTTTCTTTAATAAAATAATGTCTTCTATAAATGAGTGTTCAATAGCTTAATGTAGACAGTTAAATTCAATCTTACATGAATGAAATGTGCTGTATACAGCACAATATAAAGGCAAAAATTAAATTAGGATAAAAAATTTTAATAAAATTAAATTTGAAGCAATAATACAATCCTTATCCTGATGCTGGGTTTTTTCAATATATTCTTTTATAGCAAATATTCTGATGATGCAATTTTATTTATAAAAAGATAAAAGACATGCTGATTGCTCTAAATTTTGTACCAAGTGCCCTAGTGAACAATTTCAGTAAATGGGGCCCCAACAGAAAAACATTACTAATGGCAGAGGTCTAGCAGGTATTAATATTATTTAAAAACATGAAGTCTAAAAGCTCCCAATATATGTCACTTTAAGAAATTTCAGGAACCCTAAATGACCAAAACACTTATCCCAAAACACTTAGAAGAATTAATGGTAAATGATGACTCAGTAGGAAGCCTTCAATGTGCTCTACTATAATGCACATAATTTTCCTCTCTCAATCTTGCTGTTATTCTTCTCAAAAGAATACTTACTGTCCCTACTGCTGAAGTAAGTAGATAATTTGGACAAGTTTTCAGATGCAACAGTATTTGAAGTTATTACTTATAGCATAAGTAAGATTTCTAGATGGAATGGGAGTTTTACATAAGCTCTTGTACTAAAGACCCTTTAAAAGAGAAATTTTTCATTTAATGAGAATTATTTTTTAAATTGAGTATGATGATGACATAGGTAAGATGCATAGGTGTACATACGTATGTATCTTTTTTCATGACTCCTTTCCTAATTAACTCAATACTGTACATTCCCTCTCTTATCAGAATGTCCTAAGAAAAGACAAAATGAATGATCAACTTACTACCCTGAGGAAAAGCTGTAATTGTGCTGTAATTAATTACTACCATCTTGTCAGCATCACTTCTGGCTCATTGCTTTCATGCAATTACCTACCTTCTTCCACTGTTGAATCCAGCTGGGTAACTTTGACAGCGAGGCGATCAATTCTGTCTTGAAGAGAATTTGCTCTGATGTAAAAGTTGTTGGCCTCATTAAACAACTCACCAAATATGTCTTCAGCATGTTTGCCTATAAGAAGAAAATGGATGGGGAAAGCCATCTGTTGAAGATCTACTGAAGCAACCTTCACATGTTTTCACCACTGCCATACTACTGTCAACACATTATATACATACACACACACACAAACATACACACACACATATGTATATATATATATATTTTCAAAGAACTTCAAAAATGTTTTATTCAAGGGCTTCCAAGATTCTCTAAAAATATATCTAGAACATTCAAATATATATGAAAGGAACCTAGAGATTTAATGTTTTAAAATACTTCAGAGATACTTTGTATTCCATTGCCTCATGTAATATAATTTAGGTATAACTTCCTTGAAATTTCAATCCTTTTTCTACTTATCATGTTATCAAACATGTTTAAAGCTAGAGACCAATTGGTAGTAGCCCACAGCAGAATGTTTAGTAATTGAAATGTTTTAGTGCATTCTCAGGAATTAATCTCTGCTATTTCTAATATTACCAGGTTTGCATACATTGTCTCTATAAAAATCTGGCAGGATAAACCTCAATTGTTTTACTTCTAAGGGAAATAAAAGGAAAAAGTGAGAAACAGCAAGTCACAAAAATCATAACTATCAATTTCTCTAATATTCAATCTAAATATATTTTTCAAATTATATTTTGTTAGGTAACTCATGTTATTTCACAGTATCTGAAATACTATTGTTTTCTCCATGAATTTTTTTACCTTTCAAATATTTAACATATGTCCTAAAATAATTTTCCAACTTTGATCTTCAACATTTCCTTATAACCATTTGTCTTCTTTTCTTTTCTTTTTTTGTAAAATTCTAACTTTGACCTCAGTATTCAAATCAATATTCGAATTAAACTTGCTGTATTGTGATGTGAGTAATAAATTAATATAGCAATAACACTATATTTTTGTATATAGCTTTGCTTTTATATATATATATATATATATATATTTACATATATATGTATATTATCTCACATAAGATTCTCAGCAGCCCTGTGGAGTAAAAAACTTCATAACCCTGTAGAGTAAAAGGGATGGATAAAAACTTCAGCTAGGATTTAATTGAAATGAAAAGCAGGGGAGATATTAATTCTCATTTTGAAGATAAAGAAATTGAGGGAAGCTATAACCCAAGGTCATACAACTAATAACTTGAATCAAAGGCATTTGATTTCTAATCCAAGTATTCTTTCAATGGTTTAGTGGCATTCATATTTCCTCCTGGATTATCATTTTAAATTTCTATCATAAAAATCATTAAGAATTCAGTTCTAATCTGCTAGATTCTAACAACTCCCAGCTTTTGCTCAAAATCCCTGCTTTGAATTATCTTTTGAGTCCAACTGTTTTCCTCCAGAATTCTCATTTTTTTAAGGCACACAACCTCCAAGTTCTTTTGAATACTAGAAGTAACTCCAACATAACAATTAATGAAGTATTAAATAAGGCAGGATGTCAAGTCTAGCTTCCTTTGTAGGATTCCCCCAGCCCCTGCCTTCCCAAAGAGAGACATCTTCATATGTGTCAGTGTGCATTTTCTCTCTATTTATTGATCCAGGACAGGGAAGCACAAAAGTAACTAATTACCAACATTAAGAGTTGGTAAATTCTATTAGATTAATGAAATGGACTGAAAATGTTAAATACTTAAGAGGACTAGAATTAAGTCATTATTGATATAGGAAACACCTATATAAGAAAATTCCCTAATGATGTTCAGTACCATGTCTGTTTCTGTTAGAGCGAGCTTAGTGGTACAGTAAATAGTATTGAGACTAGAATCAGGAACATCCAAATTCAAAGTCCACTTCAGGATCTTACTAGCTGTGTGACCTTGGGCTAGTCATTTAAACTCTGTTTGCTTCAGTTTCCTCTATTCTAAAATGGACATAATAAGAGCACCTACCTCCCAGAGTTGTTGTGAGGATAAAATGATATATATACAGTACCTGGGATATAATACACACTTAATAAATAATTGTTTCCTTCCTATCTACCTCCAATCTTAAGGCAGGAGTTGTTAAAACTGTTTTATATCATGAACCCCTTTGACAGACTGGTGAAACCAAGGTCTCCCTTGTCACAGTGCTTTCAAATGTATGATATAAAATATATGAGTACAAAGGAGACTAATTATATTGAAATATAATAAATGTTATGCATATAAATATAAAAAGGGGGAAGGGAAGAGAATAAGCAATTAAAAAGTACACTGTGCCAAGTGTTTTACAAATATTTTCATTTGATCCTCACAACAACTCTGGGAAATGGATACTATTATTACTTTCATTTTATCATAAAGGAAATTGAAGCAAATAATAGTTAAGTGATATGTCCGGGGTCACACAGCTAATAAAGATTTAAAACTAGTTTTAAACTAGGGTCTTCCTGCCTCCTCCTCCAGGTACAATGTTCTCATCAGTACACAATCAGCTGCCCTCTAAGAACACTTGTAGAATTCTAAAAGAATGTGTAATTTGTCCAAACAATATGTGTTAGAAGTGGGACTGAGACTCCAATCTTCCTGGCTCCAAGGTTAGAGGACACCTCTCTTAGGACATTATAAACTTTGTTATTGTTGTTTTATTTCAGTTATTTGACTCATCATGACCCCATTTTGACATTTTATTGGTAAAGTTCTTGGAATGGTTTGCTATTTCATTCTCAGCTCTTTTTATAGATGAAAAAACTGAGGAAGAGTGAAGTGACTTGCCCATGGTCACACAGCTTTTAAGTGTCTGAATTTGAACTCAGAAAGTTGAGTTTTCCTATCTCCAGGACCATCACTCATACTACTCTGTCATATAGCTGCTCATATTATATAATTAACACTTAAATCTTGGTTCTTTAAGGCTCTGAGTTGGACAAAAGAGCCTCATTGATGTTCTTGGATGGAAACATTTACTTGAAAGGTTGTCTGAAGCAGTGTCACTTCTTGAAATTCATGCATAGTCCAGAAACTATGATTATCTCAGTAAATACATAAACATTAAAACACTACCCTACTTTAATGAACAGATTTTTTCCTTAAAAACACCATATGCAAGCAAAATCTTTTATACTTAAGTGTGATTTGCTTAAATATGCTTTTTACATAAATGTGCTAAGGAAAATTCATGTACAAAGTCTCTACATAAATTAAATGAAGACTTTCCAGTACACATTTTAAATACAGGTAAATTGAGGACCAAGAAGGCTAATAAGTGCCAAAGATAAGATTCAAATATCTCTTAAATCCAAAAACATTCTCACCAAAACTACAAGTCTGTCATTATCAATGAACAAACCATCAGGAAGATTTTTAACATTTTGGAGGAAGACTGCAGAATGAGAAGGGTTCATAAGAAATTGTCTTCATTTTGGTTCATTTGTCAAACATCTGAAGTATGACTCAACCAGCCTCAAAGAATGATTCTTTCTCCAAACTTATCTGTACCCAAAAAAGATTATTAAAACAATGCACCTGAGGCTCCAAGTGGAAAGTAACTTGAAGACTATTCAACAGTCTCCAGAAGCCTGTGTCTGATAATGTTTCTTTCTAGGATGAGGGAACCTAAAACTCAGTGAAACATGGGAAGACCATATGTTCTGATTCAAAGTGTGTTTAACAGAACCAGGAAGCAATCTATATTATGTCTGCAAAAACATACATTGAAAGAACAATAAAAAAAACATTTTGCACTATGAAATTAGAATGATTCTCCGATTTCTGAGAAGAATTGGGAAAAAATATGTGCCTCTTCCTTTTCACTGGAAAGCATGATGGTCTCTGGGTGGCTGTTATTACTAAGTTATCTTTCTTTTTTTTTAAGATTTTTGCAAGGCAAATAGAGTTAAGTGGCTTGCCCAAGGCTACACAGCTAGGTAATTATTAAGTGTCTGAGGCTGGATTTGAACTCAAGTACTCCTGACACCAGGGCTGGTGCTCTAGTCACTGTTCCACCTAGCCTCCCCATCTTTTTTTTTCTTTAAAATCTTTGTTAAAAAAATTAAAAGGCTCACTGAGTAGGAGATGATACATTCAGAAACAATTTTAATAAATAAAGGAAATAAAACTAGGACATTAAGGAAAAGTTTTTAAAGAAAAAAAGAGAAAGGCAATTTGTTCATCTAGATTTTAAATTATACAAGGTCACTTCTATACTTTAGGAAGATCATTTTGGTAGCTGACTGGAAGATGAAGTGGAGGGAATAGTTTTGTGTTAGGAAGACCAATCAGCAAATGATTTCCAATACTCCAAGTATGAGGTGAAGAGGACCTGCACAAAAGAAACAGTGAGAGAGAAAGAGGCATCTTTAAAAGATATTATGAAGATAAAACAGACAGATGACATCAGATTGTATATAAGGGAGAAAGTGGGCATGGAGCTGAGGATGACATCTAGATTTTAAGATTGGGGAATTGAGAGGATTACCTTTGAGAGAAACAGGGAAGTTAGGAAGAGGTACAGGTTAGGGGAAAGAATGAGTTCAATTTTGGAAAAAAGTTAAAAGATATCAGTTTCAAATATCCCATATATGTCACTGTTGTTTCTAGAAGCAGCACCATTTTATGAATGGAGAGCTGGTTCTATATAAGGAAGACCTGGGTTCAAATCTTCCCTGTGACACATTCTGTACTAGGTTATATTACTTTAGATAAGTCACTTAATATCTCAGTGTCTACATCAGTGGGGTCAAATTCAAATAGAAAAAAGGTAAGGATGCCTCCTAATCCACAAATAGGGATCCTTTCAGGTCATGTGTTACACTAGGTTTTAAAAAATGTAATATAAGCTATATCTTGTTGTATTTTATTTATTTCCCAGTTAAAATTTAATCTAATTTGTACCTCCCTTGGAGGTACTTGGAAGGTACTTCCAGGACTTGGAAGTCTTGAGGGCCATGTTTTTGACACCTCTGCTCCAGGAAGTTCTTTAAGCCTATAAATTGCAGAGAAAGTGCTGACTTGTAGGAAGAAGCTTCCTTATCTGATAATTCCCTATATTTCTGAAATTGCAGGGTAAGTCACTATCCTAACAGCCAAGTAGAACTTAGAATAGGACACAGTTCTTTACTTTCTACAGAGGAGAACTAGGACTGTAATGGTGAATCAGATAAGATCCAAGACTTCAGTCAGAATCAGTCCCATTGTAGAGATCATCACTTGCTAAACTGTGATACTCATTTTCCAATTACATCCATCAATCAAAAAAAAAAAAGGGAGGGAAGGAGGGTAGCAAATTTCCAACTTTGCTGATGTTTGTGGGGTAAAGGTGAGGTATGATCTTTGAAGGCTGGGCCCAGGATGAGCAAATTGGCTGTTCTAGGTGGGAAGAAAGAGTCCAGTCAGTTCAGGGCAGATGGTTGAATAACTAGATGCACAGGAAGGTTTTGCTTTCCCGGTGGTAGCTATGTTTTCTCATGTGTTTGACAGAGAGAGGAAAGGGGGATATTGGGAACAGGCTATGGATCTGAGGGAGGTACTTGAGCCCTAACTCCACTGGTAGGAACAGAATCTGATCCTGTGGAAACTCTTTCCTGCAATTCCTCCTGAACCTGGCATCAGTCCCTTCCTTCTTCAAAGGGAGTGGGGAGAGAACAGCAGCAATGTGATACTACTCTCCTCATTCTAGAATTTTCTTGCTCCATTCCACTGAATTATCATGTATACTCCACTTTGGAGACCTCTATTCTAAGAAGAAGGTAGACTCAATAGTAATGCCTTCCTCTTTTATATTCTAATATTTAAAGAGAACTAGTCTTTCAACAAGAAAATTGTTGGATTGGTCAGGGATCTCAAGATTTAGTGTTATAGCATTCACAGTTGTATTTCAGATAAACTATTAGTTTACCAAAAGAATAAGTTTTGTTTATTTGATGTGAGATAGGGTCAACTAGAGTGACCAGGAGACATGTCATATAGATCAAATTCCTGATGTCACCATCAAAGTGGAAAACATTAACTATGAATTTAAACATGCCTGTTGCTATAACCTAGGTACCCTGAAGGCTGAGAATCTTTTGTTTATTAGATTCTCACAGATATCAATGATAGCATGATAAAACTGTTAATCCCTACCGTAACTCTTTATAACTAACTAAGGATTAACAAAGGCCATCTGGCTATCCCTGTGGATGTTGGCCCAGAGATAGGAAAAAATCAGAAATAGGGCAGGTCAACCAAGTTTTCCTGTTCTGAAGCACCAAAGCTTACAGAGTACAAAGAACCCACTTTTCATATTGCTACTATCATGAGGTATATATTTCAATTGAATTTCTCCCAACCTGTGAAAAAGGCAGCCATAACTCAGGGGGCATCTCCTCCTCACACTAAAATTAAGAGAGCTTAAGGGTCACACTGCTATTAAGTATCTAAGACTGAATTCCACTAACTCCAAATCTAACCCTGTATCTACTGTATCAACAAGCTAACCATCATTAACAGATGACATTTGAACAAACCTGAATTCACTTTGAGGTATTACTAGTCTAAAACCCAAACAAAATAAAGAAAAAATACTCAAAACCCTAGAGACTAGATGTTGCAAAAGATAAGGGCAATTTTTTTCTGTTTCAATGGTACTGACTTGGTTAAGTTTTACTGACATCTTATTATAATTTATCGTCTAAATTGTTGTTGGTCATGTTCAGTCATGTCCAACTCTTCATGACCCCATTTGGGGTTTCCATTGCAAAGATAATGGAGTGGCTTGCCGTCTCCTCTTGTACACTTTTTATAGATGAGGAAACTGAGAGAAACAAGATTAAGAGACTTTTCCAGAGTAACACAGCTGATAAATCTCTAAGGTCATATTTGAATTCAGGAAGAGGGTTTTCCTGATTCAAGATCCAGCCCTCTGTCCACTGTACCACCTATTTACTCCCATCATCTATATGAACAGCATGGTAATAAGTATGCCATCAAATATCTCCCACTGTAAAGATTCTATCCTTTCAACTGTGGCTTGAGAGGAAGATTGGTTGTTAAGGCAAAATGACTGTCTTACCCTAGAGTTTCACAACATAATAACTTTCTGGAGACCTTTCTATGGGACCATGTCACAAAAAAATAGGTCAAAAGATAGTTCTTCAAGCACTTCAATTATATACTCCCTTGGGTCCTTTTTTTTCAGGTGTACCTACATTGAATTGAAGACTATAATTGGTTAAAATATAGAATCTAGTCTATTTCCATTGTTTTCCCATCTCCTCCAAACTGTCAAGCTTTTTCAGTATCAATTTATTAATGACTGTCTTAGGGTCTACTGTGCTGTCTTATAAGCTAGTGACTAGAAAAATCACCAAAATAGGAAAAATATATTGCTTCATCACATGTCTAGATAAAATGGATAGAAAAGAAGAGAACTAATAGATCATTTATTCAAATGACCACAGAGTCTTACTTCAAGTGAAATCAGGCCTTAAAGAAGATAGACTCTAGAAAAATAATTTAAATTAAATTGGAATTAAGATATACAGCATTCATAATGCATCATTGATCACTAATGCTTGCGATCACCTTCACATTGCCTTTGTTATTTGTGAAGAGAGAAAGTAAAAGTTTAAGAGACCTTTAAAATTTTGAAAGCTGGAAGGTGTGTGGGTGTAGGCATTTTTAAAGCCTTTCATTGAAGCTTCATTTCTTAGCCCCCCCTATCCTTTTCATAACAGTGGACCTTTTAAAAAAATGGTTGAAAGAAAAGTCATAATAAATTCAAGTACTCTGCCATGAGATTGTGAATTCCTGTAAGAACTGAACTTTAGAAAAATGGCATTTAGTATCATACTAGAAACCCAAAAGATAATGAATATCTAATGAGAATGACAGTGATAAAGAAATAATCTCCATATGCTTTTCAAGGCAATATAATTTATGCAGAAGTTTTCACTATCCAATATACTGATAATACTGAATATTTACATAGATATGATAAAGCCAGATGTTCTTTTCCTTATTTCTACTATCTTAGAAATAATCAAGTATAGTTAGCATCTGTTCTTCATTGTACTTTTATTATAAAAATTCACATGGGGAAAAAGGCACCCAATTCACAAACTTACTTGGGTTTTGTATGTTTCATGTTTTGCCTTGATTCCATCTCAAATGAAAAAATGAGAGTGAGTTAGAGCTGGCAGCAACACCTCTTTGTAATGTTCACCCTCTCCCACTTGTCTCCAAAGTATTTTATTCCAAATCCCACTACTTATGAGATTTCCATCTTCCCTTACTCTAATTAAAAGTTCTGCTCCAATGTCATATTAAGGCATGGAGATCCCCTGAGGGTTCAAAGAGTATGGCAATAGTATAAAAGTTTTGGCAGATCCAACACCAAGCCTGAGGGGTTTCAAGCATAGCTCAGCAATGAAGTTTAATTTTTTTTTTATTCTGAGAACCAGAGACTGGTTTAAGGAGACTTTAAACTACAAAAGGCATGTAAGTCAGTTTAACCATGAGAATAATCATGTTTTTCTGCCAACAACAACTTACACAGACTATCAAATTCATGCAAATATTCAATATCATCAATATATCTAAATGCATAAATAAATAAATATATCTTCTGCATTAATTATATTGCCTTGACAAATATATAAACTTAGCAGGCTTTGGAGATTATTTCTTCACCACTGTTATTTTCATCAAATATTTACTGATTATCTTTTTGGTTCCTGGGAAGATAATAAAAGTTGTCACTTTCTAATGTCCAAGGGTGAAAGGTCAAACAATCTGTGTCAATAGAAGCATCATCCACACTAATGAATTATCACAACTCTTTGAAGAATTGTTCTAATTATACTTGTTGATTTCCCTCTCTAAGACTCTTTGTCATATATTCAGAGTTGAAAGAAAGGAAATGGAAGACATAATAGTTTCATCAACTCATGATTTCTTCAAGATTTCCAGCAATTCTAGTCCATCTACAAAGATACAATTCATCTTTTTGCTACTTCTAGCAATATCCTTCACCACACTAAAACACTTTGGATGAGTTTCTTTGTGCATTTTTTCAAACCTTTCCTTATATATCCTTTCAAAATAACCTTTGAAACTTCCATTTGAGGTAACACACAGAACTAATAAAACATTTAGAATTCTAGCACTTTTTAGATATAGTTAGCACAATGTCTCTAAGGACAATATTTTTGTGATCAGTCTTGCACCCAGCTAGAAGAGAAGTGCCTTGAAAATATATATTAGATTTTTTATAAGACAGATAGACATAAAGCCTAAAGACAGATAGATGATAGAGTGACAGATAAACATGCCAAATGTTGGTGGAGACTTAAAAATCTATAGAGTTTTTGCTGTATTTATTTTCAATTTATTTTAATAAATGAAGGGGAAAGAGATTCTTATGATTAATTTAAAAATTGTTAATAAGGGACTGAAGGAGGGCTTGAAAGACAAACTATAATGGGAAGCCACTCCATTGAAGCAGGAGGAAAAGGAATATGGATAGAATTAACAGTCAATAAAGATTCTCCAATTCAGTCCTTGTGTAATTTTTCACACAAATACCGTTCTTTACATTGTATTTAGTGTCTAAAAATACCTAAATACTCCAGTTTAGTATTGACTGGCATTTACAAGATCTAGAATCTAGTCTTGACCCCCCCCCCAGTAACTTGGTAACATTTGGGCAAATCACCTGAGTTCTCTGGGCTACAGTTATTCATCTATAAAAGGAGATTATATTAAGATGTTACTTTAACTCCATTGGACAGATGTAAAAAAAGCAAAAAGACAATCAAGCATGAAAAAGTATAAGAAGCATGATAAAAATGGTATAATTTACCATTTTAATTCCATTATTTGAAATCACATACTAAGAAACGATAAGGGATTCATGAGTGTCACACCTATTAATAAAAGAAAGCAAAAATGAACTTTAGTCCCTCAAAACTCCAGAATCTGATAGGAAGTATGAGCAGATAGGAGTGGAGAGACAGAGTATGATAAATAAAATATGTATGGCATTGCTTTAACTTACATTAAGATTCTATCTCAATGAAGCAATCTTTTCAAATAAGATTTTCTTTGCACAACTATTCATGATTCAAACTAGCTCCTTAACCTGTGAAATTTTCTCTATATGCCTGTAATTAAAAGTTGTTAGGTTATTTCTATTACAAGTTTCTCAACTTAATTCTAATGCTCAAGGTGTTTCTTACTGGAAAAATAATGATTCCAAAATCTAAGTCCAAAGCAGGAGATTTTCTTTGGAAAAACAAAGTGCATTGGAATTGCATTTAATAATCATCAAGATTTACACCCCATCTGTTTTATTGGTTCTTTTTGTGCTAAAAGAAGGATAGAGAGGAGAATATATAAATTAAAATTTTTATACAGAAATGGAACAAGAAAACAGGGAGAGTTTGATATAAAGAGATAGATAATTTGACTCTTTTATGTTCCAATAATCAGACCATTGGTTTTCAGTGATAAGATCCAGAATACTCCCTCCTACTTTCTGAACAAGTCTTCAATATTTAGGACCTTAAAAAAAGTAAGACTCAACATGTGGTTGGAAAGTAACAAATCTATCCACTGTAGTCCACCTAATGAACTAAAAATGGAGATATAATCAATATGGGAATTTGTTTTTTTTAAATTAGGAATAATTGTTTTTCTGTAGGGGTTTTGGGGGGCACTATAGTAGGAAAAGAGAAAATAAATGCTTATTAATTGAAAAAAAGTTAAATTTTAAAATGTTAGTTGTCATGTAGCCGATTTAAAACTATTTCATCTTCTATGAAGTCAAATCCCTCCATCAGTACACTGTATTGGTAAAATTGTAATCTTGTTCTGAG
This sequence comes from Macrotis lagotis, assembly GCF_037893015.1. NCBI lineage: Eukaryota > Metazoa > Chordata > Mammalia > Peramelemorphia > Peramelidae > Macrotis > Macrotis lagotis. The sequence goes on from NC_133658.1 coordinate 733,745,436, forward strand.
GTATCTCAAGGAAAAGCAATCAGTTGTAAATACCCCTTCTGAAATTCCTAAAAGTATATGAAGTTCTAAACTAGAAGAATAGAACATTTTGTAGTCCCTGCTCTTGAGGTAGGCAGAGGCAGATGTGAATGTATCTTATCATTTGGGCTCAGAACTCTGTGCTAAAGGAAGACAAAATTCAATCAGATGTCTGCACTAAATTTGGTACCAATATAGTGAGTTCTCAAAAGAGGGGACCTCCAGGTTGCCAACAAAGTACAAAACAACCAAGAGCAGATGGTACTGGGATCTAGCTCACGAGAGGCCCTTATACTTCCAGCTGCCTAAGTATGATGGAGGAAGTCCAGTCTCCCAAAAACCCCAAACATTATATAAGCATGCAAATAAACAAATAAAGAAAAGCAAAAGTGAGGTTCTACTATTTAAGGTTCATAAGACGGAGTTTGTTTTAGTCTCATATGTTTCTACTCAATTAAAAATTCCTCAAAAAATTAAGACCAATTCAATCTCTATTCAGGTATCATGGAAAGAATATAAGAGAGTGATGAGTTCCAGTCTCTACTCTGACAATGGAAGTTGTGTAATTATGGGCAAGTCACTTAATTTTTCTAAGCTGCAATATTCTTCATCAGTAAAAGTGAAAACAATGGAACCAGAAGAAAGGAAGGGAATGTCTATTAGGTGGTAGGTGACTGTGAGCCAGGCTTTATGTTAATCACTTAACAAATAGTATCTCTTTGGTCCTTACAACAACCCTGGAAGGTAGATGATGTTATTATCCTTATTTTACAGTTGGGGAAACTGAGGCGAACAAAGGATGAGTAACTTTTCCAGGGTCACACAGTCAGTAAATGCATGACAGTAGATTTGAATTTAGATCTTCCTAACATCAGACCATGCATTCTGTCTACTGCACCACCTAACTACTTTAACTCATGGGGTCGTGATGAAGATTGGAACTATATATGTAAAGTACTTTGCAAATCTTAAAAAGCTATATAAATGTCACATTATTCTAATTATTTTTGGGAAAATAACAAATATGATCAATACATGGGATGCCAAGAGGTACAAGAAGGACATTTTAAAAATGTTTTTAATTTGAAAAAATTAAGAATTTGTTCAGTCATAAAAATTGCATAGCATAGTATAGCTCTGAATAGATAGGCAACAGATATTTTTTTATTTTATGTAGATTATCACAGAGGACTATGTCAATTTCTACTATAGAAATACTACCTGTGATCAATAAATGACTTTTCCAATCCATTATCAAATCCTGTCATTTTTAACTTCATACCCTTTATATACATCTCCATCTTTCCATTTACTCAGACAACATCCTGATTCAGATATTCATCAATCACCTCTTGCTTAAAGTATTCCAATAACTTCCTTAGTCTACCTTTAGCTAGCTGGCACAGTGGATAGACTAATGGACCTTCAAGCAAGATAGTTGTGAGTTCAAATCTAGTCTCAAACATTTACTAGCTGTATGCTCTTGGGTAGACCACTTAAACTCTAACTCAGTTTTCTTATGCATAAAATAGTGATAATAAGCATCTCCCAATGTTGTTGTAAGGATAAAATGATATATTTGTAAAACATTCAGCATACCTGAACATACTAATATAAAAGCTAGCTATTACTAGTCTCCTTCCTCAGCATTCATCATTAAAAATTGCTTAATCTGATTCATCTACTTTTTCAAACTTATTTCACAATGTTCTGCTTAACACTCTATATTCTAGCCAAACTGCCCTATTCTCTGTTCTCCAAACTCAGTATTCTATCTCCCATGTATCCATTCTTTTCTACTGGTTATTCTTCCCAAGTTTGAAATATAACTAGCTTCACTTCAGGGCTCAGTTAGAAGGCCAGCATCTATGGAAAAGCTTTCTTAATTTCTCTACTTATTAGTATTCTCACTTTCCTCAAATTATTTTCTGTTTATTGAATGTAAACTCCTTGAGGTCAGGGACATTGCCCCTCCTCACCCACAAGTTGCTGTCACTGGCTAGGCAAAATATAAATTCATGTTATCTAATTTTCACTGAGTTTTCATTGCAGGAAAGAAATGTCTTTATTTCTCCCAAATTATCTCTCTCTCAATATCCACAAAAAATTATTTCAATCCTTCTCTTATCTCTTCAAATTTAATATCGCCCCTTCCCATAATTGCTTAGCTGTGGACTTCATCTCTAATTTCATGAGAAAGTTGAAGCTACTTGAGTCTCCCTTTTCTGCATCTCAAAACACTTTACTTCATCCTCTACTTTCTATCCCTTCCCATCTAGTCTCTGATGAGATAAACCTTTTACAAGACAAGGCCAATCATGTATACATGTGTGCTTAATCTTTTTCCCTTCCATCTTCTCCAGCAAATATTCAGTCCTCTTCCCTGTCTTGAACCTTCAACTCACTATTTCTACTAGTTCCCACCCTACTCCTTTCAAACATACCCAAGTCTCCCCAAACTTAAAGTAACTGTTCTATAGCTCTCTTCTCTTTTTCAACTCCTAGGGGGAAAAAATTTACACTTTTACTCCTCAGCCCTATAAAATCAGATGTTTTTTGGTTTTTTTATCAATCCTCATCTCAAGAAGAAACCTAACTATTGCATTTGACATCAGTCACCATCATCTCTCCTCAATGAGGTAGGTTTTCAAAACTCTATTCTTGTCTCTTTCAAGAAAAGGGATTTGACTACTCTATCAGAATCCTTTGTTGGCCCATTATTCATCTCATATTCCCTAACAATGTATGTTTCCCATTTCTTTGTCATGAATCTTTTTCTACTTTCTCTACACTTTCCTCCTTGGTGATGTCTACAACTCCCAGGAACTTATCATCTCTATACAAATGATTCCCAGGTTTAAATGCCCAGCACCAGTCACCAACTGACTATTGAATATCTTAAATTGGATGTCAATAGAGATATCTCACACTCAACAAGTCCAAAACACCTCTTATCCCATCCTCTTCCTCCCCTCAAAATTTCCTAGTCTCTTTCAAAGTTCTCTATTTCTGCCAAAGGCACCAATCCATCCTTCAAAGTCTTCTAGGTTCATAATCTTGGTGTTATTCTCAACTCCTTACTCTACCTCACAACAAATCTAATCCTTGTTCAATTTTGCCATTCTAATTCTATAGCCTCTCTTGTATACAATCCTTTCTCCCTACTCACCAATCACTTAGTTCATGTCCTTATCACCTCTAACCTAGATATTGCAGTAGCCTTTTGGGGGGTTTTCCTTTCTCAAATCTCTCCCTACTCAAATATATTCTTCACACACCTGCCAAAATGAGTTTCCTTAAGCTCAGGTCACGCCACTCCAGAAATTCAATAAACTCCAATAAGTGGCTCATTGCCTATAGGCTCAAATATAAACTTTTCTGTTCAACTTTTAAAATTCTTTACAATTTGGCCCCAACCTGTCTCTCCAGTCTCACTGAACATTACATTACCATTTCACATTCTGCACTCTGTGATCCAGCCAAAATGTCTTTCTTTTCTCCCCGCACACAATAATTGGTCTTCTATGTACATTCCAAGGTACTGTCCATTTCCTAAGCCTGGAATACACTTTCTTCTCACCTATACTTTTTAGAGTCCCTCTTTTTGTTCAAGATTCAACTCAAACACCACCTTCTCCACATAAGCTTTTCAGATGCCACTTCACGCTGGTGCTCCTCTTTATCTTGTACCTTTATACTTTGTACTTATTTTCATATATCCCATACTGAATCTACACAAATGCACTTCTCATCTCACCTATGACAATAAAGCTCCTTAAGAATAGAAATTGTTTTATTCTTTGTATTATATTGTTAGCACCAAGCACAATGCCTCAAACATGGTAGGTACTTAACAAATGCCTATGACTTGATTTATTTTTGTTTATTGTGAGCACAGCACAGTGTCTTGCTTGGAGGGGGGGACATTGTGGGAGTGAAATGAATTATGAATTTGTCATTACTACAACTTGCACTGCAAACATGTTGGACATCTCTAATTGCAACTAGATTCCAAAAACAATCTGTATACAAAAACCAAATAAAAATATTTTTAAGTAGTATCTAAGATTATTTTCTATAAACAAATGATCAGGGATAGTTATTAAGAAAACAAATCAATGAATCAGGTTGTAATGAGGACTGTGGGTATTTTTTTAAACCACCCACTAGACAAATAAAAGCACTTGAGTGTTCAAAGAGAGGAAGATTTCTTCATGCTTGAGGCTACCAGTATGTGTAATTCCATGGAGGATTTTCAACTTATTAAAGAGTTTCTGAAAACTTAACTGTGAAAACCTGTCACCCAAGATGCAATATAAACCATTTAAACTGAAAAGGAGTGGGTTGAAGTGAGAATGCAAAATCAGGGTACAAATATAAAAGTTAGAAAAATAAATCAACTTGAAATCTTTTAAGAAAAAGGCAGCAGAATTTACATTTATGCTTTACACTTCAAAAAAGTAATGTTCTTTTGGGCTTAAATTTAAAGTTGAGAATTCAAACAACAGAAGGGACTTCTCTCCTTCCTTATGCTTGGCTGTTATACAAATCTCTGTGTACATATTATATATAAGCAGAGTGCACATAGAGTACACAGGCACACATACAAACACCAATCTGTTTTTCTCAAATAGAGGCTCCCTGCAAATGGGCAGATGGGACTTACTCAAGTTCAAAGACCTATTTGGAGATATTTAAAACTAAACACTCCTCTGCCTGTCAGATCACTTTGAAGGAGTTCTACATAAAAGAATTCAAAATGAAGGAAGAGATAATCTACTCTTTCCTGGTCAGATGACTTCTAGAGTATTAGGGTCAGCTCTGGACACCACTTTTGTTGAAGGGCATTAACAAATGGGTATATAGAGAGGAAGAGAACAGAAAAGGATTTTGAGTAGATATAAACCCATACCCTATGAAGGGACTTGAAAGAACTGAAAGAAAAGAAGGCAAGAATTAATTAAGGATAAGAATGAAATAATATGATAATTATTATTATTTTAACAACTAGCATTTATATAACCCTTTAAAATTTATAAAACATTTTACAAGTATTATGTCATTTTATTCTCACAATACCTCTGGGAGGCAGGTGCCATCATTATTTCCACCAGTGACTTGCTCAGAGTCACTCTCCAAGCATGAGTCTGAGGTTGTATTTGAATTCTTATAGGTTTGAAGTCTTCAAATCGCTCAAGCATTTTCAAGTTGAAAAGGGATTGATTAATCTTATGTTCCAGTAGAATGTGAACTTCTAAAGGGCAGGAATTGGGTTTTTTTTTCTTTTTCTTTATGTCCCCAGTGATTATTACAGTCTGATGCTTAAGAAGTTAATAAATATTTGGTGACTGGCTAAGAGTTGGGCTCCAAAGATAGAAGCTGGAAAGAAGATATAATAACAAAAAAAAGACTTCCTAATAATTTTTGTTCAGTCATTCTTAGTTGTATCCAATTCTTCAAGAAGCAATTTTTGTTTTTCCTTGGAAAAGATCCTGAAGTGATTTGCTATTTTATTTTCCAACTCATTTTCATTTATGAGGAAACTGATGCAAACAGCATGTACTAAGTGACTCACCAGGGTCACACAGCTTTAATATAGTACCTGCCTGCCAGGTGCTATGAGACAATGCTACATGAGAAAATATTAATAAAATGATTTACAAATCCTCTGAATGCTAGTTGTTATCATCATCATCATCATCATCATCATCATCATCATCATTATCATCACATTATCTCTTGAGGCCAAATTTGAACTCAAGAAAATGAGTCTTCCTGATTCCAGACTGGTTACTCTATCCATTACACAACCTAGCTGCCTAAAATGAAAGGGCTGTCTGTCTCAAGCGGTGTTGAATTCCCTATTATTGGAAATCTTCAATGGAAAAACTAGATGATACCTATTAAGATGTTCTATTGGGGGAATCATTCTTCAAACTGGTGCTGGACAAAAAGACCTCTAAGGGTCCATTTTCCTCTAAGATTTTGTCATTCTAATAAAGATGTTACATTTATCTCTGAATGAGATAAACAGAATTAGCAAATTTTGATCCTATAAGAGCTAGGTTGTTTCTTAAAGGAAAAGTCAGTCTTTCAAGGATGCAACTCTAATAGGATTAATTATTTTTCTTCCACCTGTCTCCATTAAGAATTTGATCTGTGACTTCCGGCCAAGATGGCGGAGAGACGACAGGTACAGTTGTAAAGTCTCCTGATCTCTTCCTCATCTATCACAGGAAACAAACCTCTTAAAAGAAATCTGACCCACAAAACTCAGAAAGAAAAGCCAGGAGAAAGAACATCTACCTCAGGATTTGTCTCCTGCAGCAGCTTTGGCCGAGTACCAGCAGGTGAATCTGGGCTCAGAGGGAGGATCAGCCCCAGATCAGCCAGATTAACAGCTGAATTGGAACCGGGAGTCTGAGGGCCCAAAAGCCGGACCTGCTGGATCAGCAGTGGGGCTGGACGAAAGGGGCTTGGGTCCGAGGAGAAGCAGAGGCACTGGTGTTGGTGCTGTCCCCCTGGAGCTTTGGGACCAGGCTGGGGGGAGAGGTCTGATGCAGGAGAGCTGCGGACACCATCCCTAGGCTCCTGAGTCCACACCTCCATTGCACTGAGGCCTCTTCCCAAACAAATGCAAACTACTTCTGCCTCAGGCCCAGGTGTGTGAGCAAAAAAACCAGCCCAGCTGAGGAATGACCTCAGGCCAGGGTAAAGCCTACCATTGATTGAAGGCAAAAGAATTAAATAGCTCCAACTCCTCCCCTCAAGCAAAGGGAAAAGGCCTCTTAACCAAGGTCACAGACACTCCAGAGAAAGCAACCAACACCTCCTATTGGCCAGACAGAGAAACTTCACTCAGTGAGTAAAGGCTTTAGCGATCCCAAACCCAGGTGAACCATCCCCACCCCCCAACTCAAGGTCGCAGCATAATGAAGAAGGGTCAGCAGAGAGGTGGATCCACAGAAAAATTCTTGGAAGGGAAAGACCCCAACTCAGAGGGACCTGGAACTCTGAGGAGAATACAATCTGGTTTCCAGCACAGAAAGACTTCCTTGAAGAAATAAGGAAGGAGCTTAAAAATTTGGGAGAGACAATTAATACCTTGCAACAAGAAAACAAAACCTTAGAAAGTACAATTGGACAAACACAAAAGGAAAATAAATCTCTCAGATCATCAATTGGACAATTACAAAATGAGAATAATTCTCTCAGATCTTCAAATGAGCAAATGCAAAAAGAAATTAATTCTCTCAAAACCTCAATTGGTCAAGTGGAAAGCTCTTTCAAAATTAGAATTGACCAATTGGAAAAGGAGTTGCAAAAGGTTAATGAAGAAAACTCCTCCCCCCAAAAAAGAATGGAGTCCACAGAAACTAATGACTCCATGAGACACCAAGAGCCAGTTAAACAAAATCAAAAAATAGAAAAAATAGAAGCAAATGTAAAATACCTCATCAACAAAACCAATGACCTTAAGAATAGATCGAGAAGGGGCAACCTGAAAATTATAGGACTTCCTGAAAACATTGAAGAGAAAAAAAGCCTGGACTTAATATTAACAGGATCTAGTGATGGAAAACTGCCCTGATATCATGGAATCAGAGGGCAAAGTAGTAATTGAAAGAGTACATCGATCCCCACCAGAAAAAGATCCTAAAATGAAAACACCAAGGAATGTTGTGGCCAAACTCCAGAACTATCAGATAAAAGAGAAAATCCTGCAAGCAGCCAGAAAGAAACAATTTAAATATCAAGGAGCCACAGTAAGGATCATGCAGGACCTGGATGCATCAACATTAAGGGATCGAAGGGCCTGGAACGAGATATTTCGAAGAGCACGGGAGCTTGGAATGCAGCCAAGAATCTACTTTCCTGCAAAGCTGAGCCTTTTCTTCCAGGGAATGGACATTTAACGAAATGGAAGAACTCCAAAAATTTCTGATGAAAAGACCAGAGCTAAACAGAAAATTTGGACATCAAACAGGAGGTTCAAGAGACACATGAAAAGGTAAAAAAAATTGGGGGGAAGTAAAAGGAAAGAAAAATGCAATCCAGTAAGTTGAAACCTTGACAAATGTAATTCTAACAGAGAGAATACCCCTAGCCAGAAATGATGGACATTCATGACCTATCCATGAGACTGCTATCTAATGGATGTAACTGGCTTTAACCCCACCTGGGAGAAAGACTCAAATAACTCTCAGGAATTTTGACTCTATTCAATAGAATATACTGAACTAGAAGGGACAGACACTCAGAATTTTCTATGACTTAGATAGAATGATCTAAAAAAACACTACCTCCCTAAAAAGGGGGGACAGGAAAGAGATGGGAGGAGGGAGGGGACTGAATGGGGTAAATCTCATTACACTAAGAGGTACAAAAAACCTATTCTAATAGAGGGGAAGAAGGGAGCAGAGGAGAAACACCTGAATGTTTTTTTCCTCATCAGACTTGGCTTAAAGTCAACCTACACATACTCAGTTTCAAGTATTAAAAGGGGAAAAGGGGAGGGGGGACAGAGAAAGGGAAGGGGAATGGGGGAAATGAGAAATAACAAAAGGAAGGGAAGGGAAAAGGGGAAAAGGGAAAAAGGGAAAAAGGGAAAGGGGAAAGAAAGGGGAGGGTGTGATATAGGAGGGCAAACACACTGAAGGGGTGGTATTCAGAAACAATACTGGGGAATATGGATAAAAGGGGGGAAAGGGGGGAAAATACAAACAGAGGGAAGATAGCACAGAGGGCAATAAAGAATTAGTAATCATAACCTTGAATGTGAATAGGATGAATTCTCCCTTACAACATAAGCCAATAGCAGAGTGGATTAAAAACCAGAACCCTACAATATGCTGCTAACAAGAAACTCATTTGAAGCGAAGAGATACATATAGAGTAAAGGTAAAAGGTTGGAGCAAAATATATTTTGCTTCAGCTGAAGTAAAAAAAAACAGGGGTAGCAATCCTTATCTCAGACAAAGCAGCAGCAAAAAGAGATAGCGTTAAAAGAGATAAGGAAAGGTACTATAGACAATAAAGTCATTTCAATATTGAATATATATGCAGCCAGTGGGACAGCACCCAAATTCTTAGAGGAGAAGCTGAAAGAACTACAGGAAGACATAGACAGCAAAACTCTACTAGTGGGAGACCTCAACCTCCTGCTATCAGATCTAGATAAATCAAATCATAAAACAAACAAGAAAGAAATTAGGGAGGTAAATAGATTGTTAGAAAAATTAGATATGATAGACTTATGAAGGAAACTGAATGGGGATAGAAAGGAATGTACCTTTTTCTCTTCAGTACATGGAACGTATACAAAAATTGACCATGTACTCAGACATAAAAACCTAATGATCACCTGCAGAAATAGTGAATACATCTTTCTCAGATCATAATGCAATAAAAGTCATATGCAATACTGGACCAAGGAGATATAGACCCAGAACAAATTGGAAACTGAATAACCTCATTTTAAAAAATGAGTGGACCAAAAATCAAATTATAGAAAGAATTAACCATTTTATCCTAGATAATGATAATAATGAAACAACATACCAAAACCTATGGGATTCATTCAAAGCAACTCTCAGAGGATATATTATAGCTCTAAATGCTTATATGAATAAATTGGAGAAAGAGGAAATCAATGAACTAAACATGAAACTAAAAAAATTAGAGAAAGAACAAATCAAAAAATCCCCAATCAAATACCAAATTAGAAATTCTAAAAATTAAAGGAGAAATTAATAAAATCAAAAGCAAAAATCTATTGAATTAATAAATAAAACCAAAAGTTGGTATTATGAAAAAACCAATAAAATTGATAAACCTCTGGTCAATTTGATTAAAAAAAAAAAGAAAGAAGAAAACCAAATTGCTAGTATTATAAATGAAAAAGGTGAACTCACCACCAATGAGGAGGAAATTAAAGGAATAATTTGAAATTGTTTTGCCCAACTCTATGCCAATAAATTGGATAATCTAAGTGAAATGGATGAATATTTACAAAAATATAAGTTGCCCAGGTTACCTGAAGAAGAGATTAAATACCTAAACAGCCCTATCTCAGAAAAAGAAATTCAACAAGCCATTATTGAACTCCCTAAAAAAAAAATCTCCAGGGCCTGATGGATTCACAAGTGAATTCTACCAAACATTTAAGGAACAATTGGTTCCAATCCTATATAAACTCTTTGGAAAAATAGGGAAAGATGGAACTCTGCCTAACTCTTTCTATGAAACCAATATGGTACTGTTACCTAAACCAGGAAGAGTTAAAACAGAGAAATAAAATTATAGACCTATTTCCCTGATGAATATAGATACAAAAATCCTAAATAAAATCTTAGCAAAATGACTACAACAAGTCATCACTAGGATAATATGTTATGATCAAGTAGGATTTATTCCAGGAATGCAGGGATGGTTCAATATTAGAAAAACTGTTAGTATACTTAATTATATCAACAACAAACCTATCAGAAATCATATGATCATATCAATAGATGCTGAAAAAGCTTTTGACAAAATACAGCATCCATTCCTATTAAAAACACTAGAGAGTGTAGGAATAAATGGACTGTTCCTTAAAATAATTAGCAGTATCTATCTGAAACCATCAACAAGCATTATATTAAATGGGGATAGGCTAGAGACATTCCCAATAAGATCAGAGGTGAAACAAGGGTGCCCATTATCACCACTACTATTCAATATTGTATTAGAAATGTTAGCATCAGCAATTAGAGAAGAAAAAGCAATTGAAGGAATTAGAATTGGGAAGGAAGAGACAAAACTCTCACTCTTTGCAAATGACATGATGTTCTACCTAGAAAATCCCAAGAAATCACCTAAAAAACTACTGGAAAAATTAGCAATTTTAGCAAAGTTGCAGGTTATAAAATAAACCCTCAAATCCTCAACTTTTCTATATATGTCTAGCAAGAAACAGCAGGAAGAGCTAGAAAGAGAAATCCCATTCAAAGTAACCTCAGACAATGTAAAATATTTGGGAGTCTATTTGCTAAGACAGACTTAGAATCTTTTTGAAAACAATTATAAAACACTTCTCACACAAATTAAATTACATTTAAATAACTGGGCAAATATCAACTGCTCATGGATAGGGAGAGCTAATAAAATAAAAATGACAATTCTACCAAAACTAAACTATATGTTTAATGCCCTAGCAATCAAAATTCCAAAAAAATTACTTTAATGAGTTAGAAAAAATTGTAAGTAAATTCATATAGAGAAATAAAAAGTCAAGAATTGCCAGGAACTTAATGAAAAAAGTGCAAATGGAGGTGGCTTAGCCCTACCCGATCTAAAATTATATTATAAAGCATCAGTCATCAAAACTGTTTGGTATTGGCTAAGGAATAGAGTGGTGGAACAGTGGAATAGACTAGGTGTAAAAGCAGGAGATGATTATAGTAATCTGCTGTTTGATACACCCAAAGAATCCAGCCATTGGGATAAAAACTCCCTCTTTGATAAAAATTGCTGGGATAATTGGAAGTTAGTATGGAAGAAACTTAGATTAGACCAACACCTCACACCCTTTACCAAGATAAGATCCAAATGGTTACAGGACATAGACATAAAAATCAATACTATAAGCAAATTAGAAGATCAAGGACTAGTCTACCTGTCAGATCTATGGAAAGGGGAACAGTCTATGACTAAGGAAGAGTTGGAGAACATCACCAAAAACCAATTAGATGATTTCAATTACATTAAATTAAAAAGCTTTTGCACAGATAAAACCAATGTAATCAAGATCAAAAGAAATGTAGTAAATTGGGAAACAACCTTTATAACTAATGATTCTGACAAAAGACTCATTTCTAAAATATACAGAGAACTGAGCCATATTTTTAAAACAAAAAGCCATTCCCCAATTGACAAATGGTCTAAGGATATGCAAAGGCAATTTACAGATGAGGAGATCAAAGTAATCCATAGCCACATGAAAAAATGCTCTAAATCATTGATTATTAGAGAAATGTAAATTAAAGCTTCTCTGAGGTACCACCTCACACCTCTCAGATTGGCCAGTATGACCAGGAAGCATAATGATCATTGTTGGAAGGGCTGTAGGAAATCTGGGACACCATTACACTGTTGGTGGAGCTGTGAACTCATCCAACCCTTCTGGAGGGCTATTTGGAACTATGCCCAAAGGGCAACAAAAATGAGCATACCCTTTAACCCAGCAATACCACTACTGGGTCTATACCCTGAAGAGCTGAGGGAAAAGGGTAAAAACATTACTTGCACAAAAATATTTATAGCAGCCCTGTTTGTGGTGGCAAAGAATTGGAAATCCAGTAAATGTCCTTCAATTGGGGAATGGCTTAACAAACTGTGGTATATGTATGTCATGGAACACTATTGTTCTATTAGAAACCAGGAGGGATGGGATTTCAGGGAAACCTGGAGGGATCCTGAGTGAGATGAGCAGAACCAGAAAAACACTGTACACCCTAACAGCAACATGAGAGTTATATTCAACCTTGAAGGACTTGCTCATTCCATCAGTGCAACAATCGGGAACAATTTTGGGCTGTCTGCAAAGGACAGTACCATCTGTATCCAGATAAGGAGCTGTGGAGTTTGAACAAAGTGCAAGAACTATTCCCTTTAATTTAGAAAAAGACAGGTATCTTATTGTCTGATCTTGTTACCTCTTAGAATTCTCTTCTCTTTAAGGATATGATTTCTCTCTCTCATCACACCCAATTTGGATCAAGGTACAACATGGAAACAAAGTAAAGACTGACAGAGTGCTATCTGGGTGGGGGGAAGCAAGATTGGGGGAAAATTGTAAAATTCAAATAATATCTTTAATAAAAATAATTTTAAAAAAAAAAAGAATTTGATCTGTGTGGGGGTGGCTAGGTGGCATAGTGGATAAAGCACCAGCCTTGGAGTCAGGAGTACCTGGATTCAAATCTAGTCTCACACTTAATAATTACCTAGCTGTGTGGCCTTGGGCAAGGCACTTAACCCCATTTACCTTGCAAAAACCTAAAAAAAAAAAAGAATTTGATCTGTGGGGGCAGCTAGGTAGTGAAGTAGATAGAGCACCAGCCCTAGAGTCAGGAGTACCCGAGTTCAAATTTGACCTCAGACACTTTATAATTTCCCAGCTCTGTGACCTTGAGCAAGTCACTTGACCACATTGCCTTAAATAAATAAAAATTTAAAAACATAATATGATCTGTGATAAATGAGCATACCCTTCAATCCAGGAATACATATATTGGGTTTATATGCTGAAGAGATCATGAAAAAGGGTAAAAACATCACTTGTACCAATATATTCATTGCAGCCCTGTTTATGGTAGCAAAGAATTAGAATTTGAGTGAATGTCCATCAATTCAGAAATGGCTGAAAAAATTGTGGTATATGTATGTAATGGAACACTATTGTCCTATTTGAAACTATGAATGGGATTTCAGAGAAGATTGGAAGGATTTTCATGAACTGATGCTGAATGAGATGAACAGAACCAGAAGAACACTGTGCACCTGAACAACAACAAGGGGGATCAACATTAACCAATCAAGCCATTAAGGCTTTGCTCATTCCATCCAGTGCAACAATCAGGGACAATTTGGGGGTATCTGTGGTGGAGAATACCATCTATGTCCAGAGAAAGAACTGTGGAGTTTAAACAAAGACCAAAGACTATTACCTTCAATTAAAAAAAATGTCTTATGTACTACATAATTTTGCTATCTCTAATATTTTATTTTTTTCCTCAAGGATATGATTTTTCTTTCAACACATTCAATTATGATCAATGAATATAGCATGGAAACAATATAAAGATTATCAGACTGCCTTCTGTGGAGGGGTGGGGAGGGAAGGGAAGGTGGGGGAAATTATAAACTTCAAAACTTTACAGATAAATGATAGTTAGAAACTACTATTGTATGTAATTGGAAAACAAATATTTATTAAGAGAATAAAGAATTTGATCAGTGCACTTTAAATTTTTGTATTCTTATCAACTGAAGCAATATTTTAATAAACTCAATAGGATTTTAATTTAATTTTCCTCAAATTAAAAATTATTTTTAAACCTATGTAGCACTCTCCATATCAATAGGTATTTCCAAGAGCAAATTTCATTGTTTTTAAGCCTTGAATAAATAGAGAGAACAAGTTGATTCTGAAAGTAGGTCAGTTTTTTGCACATAATTTAATACATGTCTTTTCAGAAAAAAAAAGTCAGTAATTATAAGTACATTTCACAATTTATGTAGCAAACAAGTCCTTTGGCTTGCAGATAAGGTTGCTACTTAAACAATCACAAAATCACCAGCATGTTAGAGCTAGAAGAGATCCTAGAGATTATCTAATCCTTATTTTGCATATGAAGACCTTAATGTTACAAAGTGAATCTGTTGAGTCACTGAATAAAATTATCTCATTATAAATCCGACATTCTTTCAAAAAAACTACACCTCTTCCTCCCAGCCACCTCCCCAAGTATAAATGTTTGTCTAATACCTTTTCTCTAAATGAACACTATATAATAAAACCTGATACTTAGATATCATTTATATTTTGCAAAACTTTTATAGAGGATATCTTATTTGATCCTGTGAGGTAGGTGCCATTATTGATTCCCATTTCATAGAAAATGAGACTAAGGTTGAGATTAAATGACTTTCCTAGGGTCAGTTATTTTGCTGAGGCAAGATTCAAATTCAGGACTTCTTTACACTAAGTCCAGAGTTCTCTATCCATGACAATCCTGAATCTCTAATACTATAAATAATAACTAGGCAAAGATTTGATTAATACATTAAAGAATCAAAAGGTCAGAAGGAACTTCAAAATCCATTTGGTTTAATTTTATACCCGAACAAGAATCTATCCTTCAATATATTCCCCAAGTGACCAATAAATAGTCTTTGAAGAAGGGAGTTAACTACCTCCCTATGTGGCTCATTCTACTTTTGGAGAATTCTTCAAATTAGAAAATTTGAAATTGGGGCAGGGGGAGATCAAGGTTAATTGACTTGCTCATGGTCACAGAGCTAGTATCTGAGACCAGGTTTGAACCCAAGGTCAATACTCTATCCACTGCACTACTTAGTTGCCCCTAAATGGTTTCTTAATTGTCCAATTTAATAATCTTTTCTCAATTCTTATCCTTCCCAGCTTCTCTGTAGTCTTTAACACTGTTGATCATACTCTTCTCCTTGATAATCTCTTCTCTCTGTTTTTTCTGTCACCATTTTGTCTATCTGATTACTCCTCAGTCTCTTCTGCTAGATCTTCATCCAAGTCATCCACTTACAATGGGTGTCCCCTAAAGGATCTATTCTGAGTCCTCTTTTCTTCTCCCTCTACTATTTCACTTGGTGCTCTCATCAGTTCCCATAGATTCAATTATCATCTCTATGCTGATGTTTCTTAAATCAACTTATACAGCCCTAATCTTTATGCCCACTTTCAAACTTACACCTACAATTATTAATTATACATCTCAAACTAAATATTTTGAAGACATTTTAAGTTCAATGCATCTAAAAATGAAGTCATTATATTTCCACCAAAAAACATTTTCCTCTTCCTAATTTCTAATTGTAGAAAGTACCATCATCCACGCTCCCTTACCATTCCCCCCCTCCCCTCAACAGTGAACAGTCAGGTAACATTGTATATACATATTTGTGATAAACATGTTTAGAGATTAATCATTTCAGTATGGGGAATTAGAATTAAGGGAAAAGATACATAAGATCCATTTTTCATAAAGTGTTCAACAGATTATGAAGGGCTTTTTGTTTTCTTGAAATTTTTAAAATTTTGTTTTGTTTCATTTTGTTTTTCTTCCTCTGGATGGGGATAGCATTGTCCATAGCTGGTCTAATACAGTTGTCCTAGCTCTCTGAACTTCTGAGAGGAGCCACTTCCATCAAGGTTGAAGGAAACTGTCCTTATTCCCTTATCCTTGGACTCCTACACCAGCCTGCACTGGTCTACCTGTGTCAAGTCTTTCTCCACTCTAGTCCATTCTTTACTCAGCTATCAAAATGATCTCATTGATCATGACACCTCTACTTCCTTTTCCTGCAGTAAGTTATATTATTTCCTTATCACTTCCAGGATCCTCTCTTTATCATTCAAAGCCCATCATAATCTGGCACCCCTGGACAAATACCAATCTTGTTGTTTACCCTTTAAAATTCCTCCCGATCTCCCTCTCCCTCAGTTTCCACTAGCAAATACTTGCTTTTTTCTTATCCTCAAATTTCCAGGCCATAGAACAGAGCCTGGAACATAATAGATGCTTTATAATAAATATTTGACTGATTGATTGATTAATGACTCATTAGAATCTCATGATCATTTAACTATCCCCTTATTGTTGAATATTTAGGATATTTTCTTTCTTTTTGTTTTATAAGTATTTGTTTTGGAAGGGATTTTTGACAATTACATACAATGTTACTATGAAAATTTTGAACATAAAGGACTTTCTTGTTAGAGGGAATATCAAATCCTTGTGTATAACTAAAAACTTTATTCTCTGAATAATTTTAAAGTAAAGATTATAAACACAATCTTTTTATATTTCCAATAAGGAAATTATTGGGTAAAAAAGTATGATTATCTTAGTAACTTTTACTGCATTTTACACTGCTTTATGCTTAACAGATATTATTGCATATTGCCAAAAACCTTGAAACAAGCAAATAATTAAAAAAGAGATATGAGTAGTTGGTTTTTACCCCATAGATGATGTCTTGTCCATATTTTATATAAAGATTAATAATGCAATTTAAATTTAAATCAAGGACTTTGAAAAGCATTTCATGAAATATTCTTTGTGTTTTCTTCTTAAGCCCTCTTGCAGATGCTTTTACTTAACTTAGACTTCACTTCTTATGCCTTCAGCCTTAATACTTGTAGTTGATGATCTTTAAGTCACTTTTTTGGTATTAATAAGTTTTGAAATTTTTCTCTCATGTCTTCTTTATATACTTTGTGAATCAATCTCTCAATAGTGCCACAAATGTGAAGTTCTAGCAAGGATGCTGGAACAACATACACAACACATATAACAATATGAGATTTGCTATGATGACTGGCAGGAAATATGTGGAACCTAGTCTGCAGTGAACTTGTGGTGAATTGGGTGGCAAAAGACAAATAGCTAAACTCTGCACACAGCCTAATCAGGTTAATTCCCCATCTTTTATTCTTTAGTGTCATTTCTACCTTCCATAAACCCAACCATTACAAAGTCCAAGTGTGTTGGTTATCCTATCTTTGATGGTGAAAAATTTGTTATAAAAATGTTTACAAATATTTTACATTTTTATTCTATTTGTTATCCTGTTTTTGTCCTTGGATTCCTGTTCAGTAGAGACTCTCACCAAGTTTTCCTTATGTTGGTTTTACTGCCTCTATTTCACTCTGTTTTAAGGTACTTTAGAAAGGATATTCATGGATCTTATTTTTGATTAAATATTAGTTTAGATGCAACACTGATTATGTAAAATCTTGATCTACATTTTCAATTTCAGGTCAACAAAGAAAAATTTTAGAGAGTAAGAGAATATTTAACTTATAATTATAAAACCACTTAATTATAATAAACTGAATTGCTTTCAGGAAGTTAGTGAATATTTTACTTCCAACCACTTCTCAATAATGTCTTTTTTATAATCCTTTACTCAAAGTATGTAAAATTATATAATGATGTTTGTTTTACTTGTTTGAAAAGAAGGAAAATCTTAAAAACAAGACCCCAAAGAAATTGAAGATCATAAATCTTGTGCTTTTCTAGGTAGGTAGTATAAATGTGATTTCAAATAGGTTCAAAGATTACATATAAGTATTTAGCATCTCAAGAATTTCCACTGAGTTCTTATTAAAAGTAGAAAAGACAGAATTCAGTGTATTTGAAATTTCTGAAAGAAATTAAGAGCATTTATATATTACCCCTTGAAAAGTCAGTTTAAAGTGGCTCAGCCAACATAGCTAAAATCTTTTTAAAAATATTGTCAATCATAAAGAATTCATATTTATTTCATTTACAAGTATTAATGATGAAGGCATAAGAAGCGAAGTCTAAGTTAAGTAAAAGCATCTGCAAGTGAGCTTAAGGAGAGTTTAAAAAACTAACAATATTTCATGAACTTCTTTGCAAAGTCCATGATTTAAATTTAAGTTGCATTATTAATCTTTATATATAATATGGACCAATCATCTAAGGGCTAAAAAAATCAAAACAGCTCATGTCTCTTTTTAATTATTTGCTGCAGAAGTATCTTATCTATTTAAAAAATTAATAAAATTCTAAACATACCTTTTCAAATACTCAGAATTACAGACTGTTACATCTAAAAAAGTGACTCAGAAATTGGCTGACTCAACTAATTCATCTTACAGGTGTTGAAACAGAAAACTTGAGAAGTGAAATAATTTTTTCACATTCCCAGCCAATTAGAGGCAAAATCAAGATTTTACTTATTTCACTTGACTATAATCAAAAAATGACCCCCCCAAAAGATATAAATATTAACATTAATGGGAGTCCTTGATGCATTCATCTGAAGCACTGGTTTTATTTAAACAACTTAATAGAATTCCATGTTCAGAATGATTTACTACTATTTCTGCCTGATGCTAGGGAGATGGAATTTTTAAAATGGCAGAGGGTCATGTCTTTATCTAAACTAAGTAAACTAATGCACTCTCACGGATTTCAAGTAGTTTCACTAATACCAGAGGACGCTCCTCTATCAGAATACATCTTCACATTTTCAAAATACTTTACTAACATCAAAATGAATAGATTATCACTGATCATCAAAAAACCTTTTCAGGAAGGAAACTTACTTAGACTGCTTAACTGTCGTATGATAGCTGCAAGGGTACTATTGGTTACACATTCCAATTCACTGGAAATCCCTTCTGGTAGTGCTCCTCGGCAGAGATGCCTGGGTTCAATGTTCCTCTTGACTAAAGGCATGGTTTACAGTCTGCAATTTAAAAAAAACCATTTATGAATAACATAAACATTCACATCTTAACAATCTAAGAATTATGGTAACACAAGGAAATGATAAACCTTCTAGTACTAGGTGTTATTATATCTTGCCCATAGTGCTAAACCTATATCAATAATCTGATGGTGAGATCCACACCCAGAATAGATTTTAAATAAATACTTATGTAGTACATTATATTATCAAGTAGCACAAATTTAAAAAATTTGATCCTTACAATAACTCTGTGAAGAAATTAGTTACAATAAATATCTTTGCAAGATAGTGGGGTTAAGTGACATGCCCAAGGTCATACAGCTAGGTAATTAGTGTCTGAGGCGGGATTTGAATTCAGGTCCTCTTGACTCCAAGGCCAACACTCTTTCCACTGCACCACCTAGCTGCCCCCACAACAAATATTAATAAATATTCTGTTCAATTCTCTATCTCATGTTTCTGATTACTTCCTGTTGGCTCACTATCTGTTTCTTCTGCACCTAATACCTAAACAGGTGGGAATAATTAATGAAGTTATTGAATACTTGTGGTTCTAACTACTCTTCTAACCCCAGATGAGACAAGTAGTTACAAGAAGATAAAAGGAAATGTCTCATCCATTACTAAGGAATGATGAAGACATTTCATAATTAATGTATATGAAAAGATGATGAAAACAAAAGGGAACAAAAAATTAAAGAAACAGTAAAATATATCATTAAAAATGCTAATGAAAAGGTTTACAGAACAACAAGCTAACATTTTTTTCTTGAAGAGAGTCTACATGGAAAAAATATACTTATAAGATAGATCAGAATTCTACAATTGAAAGTAGAGAAAACAAGCCACTGTTAAATTCTATTGCAAACTGGGAAATACAGGTGAGAAATATACTAAAAGTCCAGAAGGACCAATTCCATGACAACTAGAAAAAGTGTTAAGTGGGATTTAAAAAACTTGAGAACAACAAATGAGAATGATTGCAGAGAAGGACATAAAGTAAATACTAAACATTTATGAGCAGAGGGGGAAAATAGAGCAAAAGATTTCGATGGTTAATGTACACACACACACACACACACATACACACACACACACACACACACACACACACACACACACATATATATATATATATATATATATATATATATATATATATAGTATTTATAATAAATACCATTATAGTATAAACAAAAGGATAGCTAATTGTCTAGAGCTCTGAGCCTGAGGTCAAGAAGACCTGAGTTTAGATCCAGTCACAAATACTAGCTATGCAACCCTGGGCAAGTTCTTTAACCACTGTCTGCTTCAGTTTCCTCATCTGTAAAATGGGAATAATAACAAAGTCTACTTTTCAGGGTAGTTTTGAGGATCAAATGAGAATAATTGTAAAGCACATAACATATTACCTATAGATACATGGTTGGTTACTTGTCCTTCATTCTCAAAGAGGACCAAAATGACATCACTATGTTAGAGTCAAGTTCCAGTGTGTCCAATTGCAGCTGACCAGACATGTGCTGCTACCACAGGTTGGAAATAAATAGTCCATATGAAATGGGTGAGTTCTTTAAATTTTAACATTCAAGTTTCTTTTAAGCTACTATAATTCTACTTTGCTCATCCAGCACTTTCTCTGATGAGGATCCACCATGCTGGCTGATCCCATGCTGTACAATTAATTCTAAAGTTCTTAAGGGGAACCTTGAGAGTGTTCTTGTATCACTTCTCCTGACTCCCTTGTGAGCACTTGTTTTGTGTGAGTTCTCCATAAAATATTCCTTTCAGCAAGCATATGCCTGGTGTTCTATTAACATGACTAGCCCATCTAAGTTGCACTCTCTGTAGTAACATTTGAATACTGGGAAGTATAGCTTGAGAAATGACCACAGGGTCTGGTATCTTCTCCTGCCTGGTGATCTTCAGAATCTTCCCAAGACAATTCAAATAAAAGGGATTCAGTTTCCTGGCATGGTGCTGGTAGGCTGTCCAGGTTTCATAGGCATATGGCAATAAGTTTAGCACAATAACTTTGTAGACCTTGAGTCTGATACCCAGTCTAATGCCTCCTCTCTCCCACACAGTAGGCACTATATAAAAGCTAGCTATTATTGCAAAGAATGAATGGCTGCATTCATCAGCAATCAATGTCATGGTAGTCTTTCAAAATGTGTTTCCCATGAAATATCTTTTATTTTAGAGTTTCTCAAGTGAGATAATATATGGAAAGCACTTTGCAAATCTGTAAGCATAATATGATATAAATCTCAACTGTTAACATTAGAGTCAAAGACTAGATCTGTTATATCATTGTAATAAGGAAGTCCTAGGTGAGAAAGCCCCTTCTGCTAATTCACATAGTCATCTTCTCTGCAACTTATAATTTGAGAAAGTTGCCTACAATACTGAGAGGTCAACTAACATTATCATATTTAGCATTGATTTTCTGTTTCACAAAATATTTGTAAACTTAACAGAACCCACCTTCCTCATTCTACTCTATAAGTCATCTGTCAGTCCTATAAACAATCCATTCAACAAGGATAACTATATTCAATATAAAGTTGTCTCCTGACCAACTGTTCCTTGGCAATATGTAGCTGCCCACTCTTGTTCATTATGACCCTCTTCATTATACTTTTAATAACCTGCAAATTCAGTGTTTAATAAACAGTAGTAAAGTATTATCTAGAGTCTTAAAAATGCTGTTGGAAGACTTATGAGGTTACGAAGATGGGCCATGAACGTGTGTGTGTGTGTGTGTGTTTGTATGTATATGTGTTTATGTAGACTTTGTGTGTGTTTATATAGACAGTCAGAAAAGTGATATAAAAGATATCAGAAAAATGAATGACTGGAAAAGGAAAAGGATTTCTCATGCAGTTATAGCAAAAGATAACTGATGGATGCACCAAATGCTCCATTAGTACTCATGTAACATCAAAAGATGTAAAGATAGATATCTAGCATATTGATGGGAATGAATATGATGGGATGTCTATGGACACAGCCAAGAAACATAGGAAATGAAGACAAGGTTGGGTTATAATCTTCACTAATGAAGCTAGCATGAACATCAATGAACTCTTAGTTTCATACAAGTAACTGGCATATAATGGGAGTCTCATTTAGATGCCTTTACCTGTCACAGAGGTATCTTGAATATACTCAAAGTTATATGGATATAGCACCAGTTCTCCAGGCTCCAGCAATCAGGAAAGTCTCTGAATTGAGGCTATTGATAGACTATTGTAGGTAATATTACCTCCTCTTTCAAAGGTTAGTCTCTGTGTTAAATTTCTCTTTGTTTTCTTTTAAGAGTACAACTGTTGAAAACCATTTACAAAATACTTAATAAGGCAATTGGGTATAAGTTTCATTGATGGGTTGGGGGATCATTACAATAATAAAATCATGGATCCTTGAAGTATGACTCTACTATAGCTCTTCTCTCCTCCTTTATCAGGAGCTAATGCCCAGAATTTTGCCATCTTCTCTATTCCTTGAAATGTTCCTGACAATTTCCAAGCACAAGGAAGTTAAAAGTGTTTATCAATCAAGATATTTTTGACTCTCTTTTCCAATTCTATGAAAGAGGTTTCTAAATTCCTTCTTAAAAGTCTGTAATTAACCTGAATTGTTTTCTCAGCTTTCCAATTGTGTTAAATGCTCTGTTATTTATTGTTTCCCAGTGGACAAAATTTTTTCTGATATTAAGCAGAATTTTGAATTAACTCTGGAAAAAGTTAGAGCCATGCTGGATTAGTCTTTTTTTTCTTTTGAAAAATGCTTCTCTCTGGGAAAAATATAGCATAATTATTAACAAAATACCCACAAGGGTTTCACAGTCAAAATGCCTGTGCTAACTAAAGTAGAGCAAAAAGAAGACATCACCTCAAATTTGATTTTATGAGATGTGAACAATTCAAATTATATATAAAAAGCTTTTAAAATTCTAAAAGAAAGAACAATGCTCTTATAAAATAATTTTAATTAACTTTATTATGCTATGGTTTACTATAGTAGACATTGGTTAATTTATTCTATTCTACTATATGTAATGCTAATTTTTTAAAAAGTAATTCCTGACCTCAATAAACTTGAATTGTACTAAAGCTAAGGGGACAATTTTTATTTATACAAATAAATGCTGGGTATATCATGATAATCTTATCTGGAAGATAGCACCAAACATGAGTTTTGAAACATTTTAATAAAAAGGAGCCAAGTGAGAAGGGAATATATAACAGCAATGGGAGATAGATTGTTTAAAACATGACAAATTTCAATAATAGCAAACAAGTCAGTTTTGCAAGCATATAGAATATATGAAAGGAGGCTGTATGGAATAATTCTGAAGTGGTAAACTAGAGACAAATTGATAAAGTTCTCTAATGAAAAGATGGAAAGTGTGCAATTTATCCTAGATGCAACAATAAACTTCTGTAGATTATTGAACATTTTAATACTATGTTGAATATGATTTAGAAATATCATTTTGACAGTCAAGTGAGGGATTGTTTTGCAAATGTACAGGTAAGAAACTAAGGAGAGCAATTAGTAAACTCATAAAATAGTCCAAGAAAGAGGCTATGAAGAACTGAACTAGGTAGTATACACTTTATATGTAAAGAGAAAGGAATAGTGTGGAGGGAGAAATGATTGAATTGGATAAGGGTTAATGATTGGACAAGGAGAGTGGGGGAAAGTGAAAAGTAAAGGCTGACTCCAAGGCTATAAGGCTGATTGTATGGAGAAATGGTGATGCAGTAGGGTAACAGGATCACAGATTTAAAGTTGGAAGGGACCTCAGAGGTCATCTAATATACATGCACCCTTCAAAGAAGAGAATGAGTAAATGATATCACCAGGAAAACGTATGCCAGGAAGAGAAGATAGCAAGGTCAAGGAATGATAAGGGGAAAATCAGAGAAAGAAGGGAAGATTTAGCAGCATGTTGAGTAGCTTCCAGGTTGTGAACTAATGGGAGTCCATAGACAGTAAATGAAGTATGGACAAACATAAATAAGTTTGTAATCTGCATCAGTGGAAGAAATATTCAAATTGATGAGATGACAGATACATTTGAGTAACATCAAGTTTTTCACAGAAATTTCTCTACCTCTTTATCCTTACAACTGATGAAAGTACATTACTTCTATCTATCTTCATGCTGGTATTTTTGAAAATGTTTCTCATGAGCACTGAAATATCATCATGTCCCATTAAGTGATGGTTTTTATTATCTTTGAAAGAAGCCTAAAACCTACTCCACCAACTCTTTTATTTACTTGCCTTCCTGAGTGAGTTTATGAGCCATCCTTGCATCTAGTAACAATTATCTCTTGTTTTCTGATTTCACTTTCAGAGAGAATGTCAAGATTCATAGAATTCAGCTCCTCTGGCAAGATAGAATTGATATTCAGAGTCTCAGAGAGTCATCACAGACTGTCTAAATTCTGAAATTTTTAATGCCCTCTGCCTCCTTTTTGCTACTCTCCCACCATAACTGTAGAAGTAAGAGACAGACCTAGAGTGAGGGCCATTTTATATCTTTGTTTTATGAGATGCCAGGACTATTAACTTTTAGTCAGATGATGAACAACTCCAAACTTAGCAAGGCTAATTCTCAGGAAGCTGACCTAAATTGACTGTCATTGGGGCTCTGTACTTAAAAGAACAAACTGCCTAATTTGTTATATCTGATGAGATAGTACAGGTAAAGCACTCAGCAGGTAGGTGATGAGAAGGTGGTGCTGGGGTCATTAGGATCTAAATTCAAATGTGATCTTAGGCACTTACGTCCAAGCAAATCATTTAACTCTATTTGCCTCTCAATTGTAAAATGAAGTGGAGATGACAATCTACTCCAGTGTCTTTGCCTAGAAAACACCAAAAGGAATCACAGTAGTTTGGACATGACTAAAAATGGCTATCAAGAACAAAAGCTTAGTATCTGCCTGGCACATGAAAGATGTTAAATAAATGCTTATTCCCTTCCCATTAGTTGCATGCTTAATGCACCGCATAAGAATAACATACAAAAAGGTACTTAAATGTTTATTTACTGATTTGTAAATTAAATAAAATATTATTTGGAAAAATAAAACTGCTAAAACCTATATATTATCTATAAATTTTAGATTATCCTGTAGCATTTTTAATCCATGAAGCCCTGGGGCAAATCATCGACCTGACTTCTCCCTCCAAATTGGGCAGAAAATTTGGAATTAACCACATAATTAATAATAAACATGATTATTATGAACCCCTTTGAGTTTTTCAAAGCATCCTTATGTTCAAGTTCTTTCATTCCCCTCCACAGTCACAGTATTTAGTGTATCCAGGTTGATGTTATAATCATTTTAGACCTGGGGAGATTGAGGCAAAAAGGAGTAAAAGAAATAGCTGAAGGTCAAGAAAATTGTTAGCTGTGGCTCTAGAACTTGAAATATAATTCGATTAAGATAGCACTGTGAGGGGTAGCTAGCCAATCTTTCAGGATCTTGAATCTACTTAGTATGCAGCTTTTGTCTACATTTTATTTGCCCTAGATATAAAAAGCCCCAAGACTAATCTCCATGGTAAAAATTCACTAAGTTTTCCCAGGGGTTAGCACTGCATCTGATCCAATATAACCTTCAAGGTGGCTGTACAATGTCGTATAAACTATAGCTTCAGGGACAGCTAGGTGGTGCAGTGGATAGAGCACTAGCCCTGGAGTCAGGAAGACCAGAGTTCAAATCTGATCTCAGACATTTAATAATTACCTAGCTGTGTGACCTTAGGTAAGTCACTTAATCCCCATTGCCTTAAATAAATAAAATTTTTAAAAAAATAAACTATATCTCCCTAAATTAGTGTTGAGAATGTCATGTAAAGAAAAAAACATTAATAAAATACAGATAGATTATGGTCACTGCATTCACATGGTCTATCTATTATAATCAAAATATTAGTCTGAGTCATTTGTTCTTCAAGAGGGAAGTATTTTTTACTTTAACATTATTTAATGGGGCAGTTAAGTGGAGTCAGGAGGACCTGAGTTCAAATCCAGATTCAGACACTTAGTCATTATCTAGCTGTGTGACAGATCACTTAACCCCATTGCCTTTCAAAAATAAAAAAAAACTAAAATAAACTATTTAATCAACTCATAATTGTTTTCCTTATGCAGGGTCCAATATTTTATCTACTGTGCCATCCACTCGGATGACCAAAGCAATAGTGATACAAAAAAAGGCAACAAAATCATAACTATCTTCAATTAAATAATATTCTAATGACAAGACAAATATGAAAGTAACTAGGCATGTACAGGACATAAGCAGAATAGTTGGAAGATAATCTCAGCAGGGAAGACACTGGCAGCTTGTGGAGAAAGGAAGTACAGGAATAGTCCTGTACAAAGTGAGATTTTAGCTAAGTATTGAAAGATGCTGGGAGACATTCCTTAATATATACAAGGATATGATCAGGTAGCTTACAAAGGAAGAAATACAAACTATCAACAATCTGATGGAAAATATTCTAAATAGCTAGTAATTAATGACAAACATTAAAGCAACTTTGAGAATCCACCTCAGATCTATAAGCCTGACTGAGAAAAAAAAAAGAAAATGATAAATTTTAGAAAGGCTGGGGGAAATTAAGTATACTACTACATTGTTGGGGGAGTTGTGAATTGGTCCAGTCATTCTGGAAAGCAAAATAAAAGTATGCCTTTTGTACATCACTTTTGACCTATCTAGATCAATAATAAGTCTATACTCCAAAGAAATAAAACATGGGAGGGAATCTATATGCAAAACATTATAGCAACTTTTTCTGTGGTAGCCAAAAATTGGAAAATAAAGAGTATACTATTAATGAATAGTTAAATAAAGTTTGATATGTGGATATGATAGAATGTTATTATCATAAAATGATGAAAAGAAACTGAGTGAACTGATACAGAATGAAATAAGCAGAAGAAAACACTTTATACAATAACATTGTACATTAAAAAAGCCAACTTTGAAAGAAGAAATTTGATCACTTCAGTGATAAATCTCATATCTGAAAGAATGAAGGTAAAACATGACACTGACTTATCAGACAAAGGTAATGAACTTAGAGAATAAAAAGTGATACATATTTTCAGACATATCTAATAATGGAGATTTGTTTGCTGACCTATGCAACTCAATATTAAAGGACTTTGTGTGTAGGGAGGTGTGTTTACTGAACTCAGTGGTGGTAAGGGAAGTGAGAGACTAATAAAAACTAAATAAAAATGATATTAATTGAAAAAGGAAAGGAATGTACATGAGAGATGTTGTAAAACTAACAACAAGATTCTACCACAGGTTGGATATGTGAGTTGAGTTGAAGGTGATACCAAGGTTGTAAGTCTAGGAGGATCATAATGTCCTCAATAGTTGATTGATTGAATAACAGAAGTTTCAGAAAATGTAAGGATTTAGAAAGAAAGACAATGAGTCCTGATTTGTACATGTGTTTGCACTACCTTCACCATGAAAATATAAGCTCCTTGAGGGCAAAGATTGTTTCCACCATTTTTTTCTGCTCTTTTTTTCCCTAGAGACTTAGATCACTACCCTACTACATATTAAGCACTTAATAAATGCTTTTGACTGAATTACTGAGGTCTTCATTCAGATATCCTAACCCTTGATTCCCCATGGTTCTTCCAATCAATCACCTCTATTCTGGCTTCACTTAACATCCTTCATAGGTTGACCCTATGGCCCAAGTGCATAGTAAATAAGTACTTAGCCTTGACCCTATGACCCTAAGTAAGGACTTAATAAAACCTTTTGACTGAATTATTGAGGTCTTCCTTCATTAAGATCCCCTAACCCTTGATTCCTCCTAGTTCTCCCAATCAATTACCTCCATTCTAGCTTCATTTCCCATCTTTCATAGTCTCAACCCTGTATTTTAACTAGTTTCAAAGGTCTCATTCACCCTTGAGCCCTTTGTTCCCCTGACCTTTAAGGTTACCACCCTGAGTATCCTCAATCCTGGAAAATTCCTATAAGACATTTATTACTGCCTTTGTTGTTTCTACTCCCCAGCATTAAAGTGCTCCTGGTGGAAGTCTGGAAATTATTCACTATAGTAAACATGTTTCCTAACCTTAACTCAATTCACAAGACTGTAGAACACTCCTTATTAATCAACCAATTCACTATCAAATCTTCCTTAAAATCTTGTCAAAACCTCTCAAGCTTCATCCTACCAATCCCTCAACAGATGACCTTGCTTCTGATTTGGCTAAAGAAACAGGTCAATAAAGGTGAGAATTTACACTTCTTCTAATCTGTAGCTTCAAAAGACTGTCATTAGCCACACTTTGTCCTTTCTTTTCATGTCAGATGAAGTAACATAACTCTTTGCTGACCTTAATCATTCAATCCATGTCCCTAACCCCATCACTTTCAGAGACTATATATAATAACAATAATTGCATTCATGTAATGCATTAAGGTTTGTACAATGTTTTACAAACACAATCTCATTTTATGTTCTTCATAACAACCCTCAGAAGAAGG
This sequence comes from Macrotis lagotis, assembly GCF_037893015.1. Lineage (NCBI taxonomy): Eukaryota > Metazoa > Chordata > Mammalia > Peramelemorphia > Peramelidae > Macrotis > Macrotis lagotis. Next base: position 733,774,040 of record NC_133658.1, read on the forward strand.
TGCTATTATCATTCCTAATCTACAGATAAGGAAAATGAAGTAAATAGAATTTAAGTGACTGGCCCAGGATCACACAGCTAATATCTAAGGCTAAAATCAAGGCTTCCTGACTTTAGCTAAAGCACATTCATATACATATATATATATATATATATATATATATATATATATATATATATACATATATATGTGTGTGTGTGTGTGTGTGTGTGTGTGTGTGTGTGTATAACCTTTCCCTCTTCACTGGTTTCTTCTTCTCTGCCTAAAAAATATATACATATTTCACTTCTCAAAAATATCCCTTGAACCTGCCAGGTTCACATCCTTTCTCTCTTCCCTTCATTGCTAACCTACAAGTCTATTTTATGTGTGTGTGTGTGTGCGCACATGTGCATGTGTATGTGTGTACAAATATACATATATACATCTATATTATATATGTATGTATATAGGCACTTCTACTCTCTCATTATTTAATCACTCTCAGAAACATCTCATCTGGCACCTACCATTTTATTCAAATTGTTTCCTCCTAATTGTAGTGACTTCCTAATTGTAAAATCTAATGTAAAATCTAATAGCTTCTTCTCAGTCCCTATTTTACTTGATCTTTTTGAAATATTTGGCATTAACCCCTCTGCTTTTCCTAAATATTCTCCCCCCCCCCCCCCCCTTGCCTTTTGTGGCACTGTTCTGTTCCTCCCACATCTCTGACCATTCTTTGTGAGTTTCCTTATCTGGCTTCCTTGAGTGCAGTCATTATCCAAACCTCTTTCCTTGACCTTCTTTCCCCAGCATTTTCTCCTTAGCAATCTCATCTACTCCCACACTTTCAATTATCAACTAGGCAGATGACTCACAGATCTCTATCTGTAGCTCTGACCTCTTGTCCCACATATTCAACTGCCTCCCTGATACCTCTACTTGGATAACACATCTGATTGATTGAATCAACTCAATCAACTCAAACTCAGTTTTCAAAAGAGAATTGGTCATTATCAAACCTCCAATATCTTCCCCTCCCTCTAATTTCTTTTGTGATGAATTTCACTGTTCCATAGGTCCTTCAAGTTCAAAATCACAGTCTTAATTTGAGCCTCTCACCTCAGTATCTCATTGATTATTAAGTCCTTGAGTCTTTCTCCAAAATATCTTTCAAATCAGTTTTCTTCATAATCTCTTTTTTGGGCTTTATAATTGTTTGATGACTTATTTCCTTATCTCTTGGCTCCTCTCTCTTTGCCAACATAACTTTATGATGGCTCCTAACCTTCATCTCTTGGAATTTCTAATAAGGAAGACAATTAATAAAGTACTTTAAAGTTTACAAAGCACTTTACATATTCTATCTCCTTTGAGATTTGCCTTGCAAAGAAGTTGTAATTGGTTTGATTTTTCAAGACCTTTCAAATCTTGTTTCCCACTGGTCCCCTTTGTATACTCTAAACTCTAGCCAAACTGTTCTAACCGTTATTTCTCAATCTCATGCCATGCTCTTCTCCTGCCTCCATAACTTTGCAAAGTCCATTATTCAGCCTGGAACAGATTTCTCCATTCTTCCACTCCCACCCTCTAACATTCTTCTCTTGCTTTCAGGTCAGATGGGGCCTCCTCCAAGAAACCTAACTTGATCATCCTAGCCAGCAATGATTCTCTCTCTCTCTCTCTCTCTCTCTCTCTCTCTCTCTCTCTCTCTCTCTCTCTCTCTCTCTCTCTCTCTCTCTCTCTCTCTCTGTCTCTCTCTCTCTCTGTCTCTCTCTCTCTCTCTGGATCTTTCAGGTTACTTGGTTTGATCTCTCCTTCACACTACAGTGTTTTCTGATTTGTATTATAGTTATCTGTGCATGTGTCTCCTCTCTACTCCTTGAAAGAAGGGACTAGGTAATTATTTTTTCATCTTTGTATTTCCAGCATTTAGCATATAGCAGGTGCTTGACAAACATTACATCTCATTAGCTGTTCAATTGTAAACATTTGTGCCAGTGTCTTTTCAGAACTTTGCCCATTTGGTTTTGCAGTTATTCTATTTCAGTTCATCATACAGCAGCTGCTTGGGCAGATTGCTTTTAGTCATTCAGTGTTGTTTTCTTCCAGAGTCAGAAAAGGCTGGAATTGATCATTTCAACTATATAAAATCTTGGAAATGTTTAAGACACCTTTTCTAGACCCTTCTCCATGTGGAGTTGGCAATACAGCCCTAAACCACAGACATAAGGTTGTTAGGTGAGATCACCAATCTATTGAGTGTCAGGTTTCTGATTTTAATCAAATGATCCTGCCTCTAAATCTAAAATAATTTCCATTTCATTTTTATGTCTCTCAAATACAAGCATTCTGTACAATGGTAAAATACTTTTAGAACTACTTTTTTCCTTGTTGAAAAAAAGATGAACTGCATTGCTACATCTAGCTAATCTCACACAAGACCTCTATAGAATGATTGACTGGATATAAGGATATAGTAGAAGCCATAGAAGTCTTTCCTCAACAGCAATAACACTATACCTTTTTGATCCCTATATCTGCTGGACAAAGCCCTCAGATCCATCATACAACCACTGTGTTTTTTTTCTGCTCAAACAGTAGCTGAGGCTATGATCCAATTCAAGGGTGATATTGAACATTAATGTCCAACACATGTGTGGCTTATAGTATTAGACCATGAACACTGTCAGTGCCCTAGATATCAAAAGTAACTGAATTTGAGAAAGATTAAAACTATCAGGTCTAATCTCATCAAATATGGCATTCTTACCCAATTAATCAAGCATTTAATTTATTCATTCCATCTCAAGTATTCTTTGAGTTTTTTAAAAAATATTATTTATTTTTATTTTATTTTCAGTTCCAAATTCTCTTCCTACCTTCCTTCCCCTCCCCACCCATTGAGAAAATAAGAAATACAATATTCGTGTACATAATGTACTTTGTAAACTTGGAACAGTTATTATTATTGTTGTTGTTTTCATATCAGCAAACACTATGCTTTTTTTTTGCATTTAGGAAAAATATCACATGAATTCTGATAAAATCTTCCAGTGGTAGAAAGGTTTTTCAAGCTCATTGGTGGATAGACTCATCCCTTTATTTACTAAAGGATAGTAGAAACAGCACTAGAATTAGTAAAGGGCAGCATTGTCAAGACTTTGGCTTAAGCAGCAACATCTGAACAAAGTGAATGAATGATTCCTCTCTTCTCTCCTCCTAAGCAAAGTCATAAAGGCAAGCCCTAGAGACCTGTGGCTTGAGCCTCTCAATGACTGCCCTAGCCAAGTCCTGGCCCTATGGCCAAATCTCTCTTTCTCTCTCTCTCTCTCTCTCTCTCTCTCTCTCTCTCTCTCTCTCTCTCTCTCTCTCTCTCTCTCTCTCTCTCTCCTGCCTTTCCTATAATGGGGGTCTAAATCCTTGCAAGGGATGAGGAGAAAAAATTTCAGAGGTTGATCACTCCTGTGAATGATGGAGGTGGACAGAAAACAAGTCATGAAAATTAAGGGGAATGTTATTTGGGGGAAGAGAGAGAAAATTAGTGATTGGGATGGAAAAATATGTGGCAACTCCTGCATTTATTCAAAAGACATGAAGAATGATCTAGAGACCATAAAAGATAGCAGTAAAAATCTGGAAAGGATGGAGTTATAGTTTCTGAGTGATGGTGGCAGATCTGAAAGTAGCTGCAAGGTACAAGGACTATACCAATAGTTCTACCTGGTACTGGATGTGAGAGAAAGATATGGGAGAAGGCAGCAGACTTGGAATGGGAGTCAAGAGACTCTGAAATCATGAGAATATCAGATTACAAGAGGTGATGGTGGTAGAATAAGCTCATTCATCATTAAACTTGAAATCCTTTTGCCAATGAATTTTTATCAGACTTCACTTGAGTCTTCTCCTACATTCCAAAAAGTAGTGTGAGGAATATGGGGGTATTTGGTTTCCACAAGAATGTGAAGGAAGATCATTAGTTTATATTACAAAGATTGGGGTCTGCCTATATTGGTACCTATGGGTAGGTATGTGAGCGAAAGACAAAAGACTTAGCCTTAACCTGATCAAAATCTGAGATTAGATCAGGTCTTCCCCATCTGGTTCTGTGTCTTTCTCCTTTGTGCCTGCTCAAGGTTATTGTTCATTCCCCTGTGAGGGAAAATATATCAAGGCAAATGTATCAATTAGATTGTGACCCTGGCCAATTATTGGCAGAGAGCAGGGAGGAGCAGGCCTTTAAAACTGCATATAACACCCAGCCTTGCCATGATTTGGGGCCCCTTTCCTTAAAAGAGATGGTCCTTTTATTAAGATGTCTTAATAAAAGCCATTGAACTCACTCTGGAGTGAGTATCTATAATGATGAGCCATTTATAATAGTATTATTTATTGCTTTAACAATAACAGTAAATAAGCAATAAAATTAATTTGTCTTATGCTAAAATTCCTAGTTATGTTCCCTATTTATATTAATGAATTGAACTTTTGAAAGTAAATTCTCATAACATGAAATTCCTCTTATTGCAAGATACCACTCAGGCACCATCCTATCTGTGAAACTGCCTCTGATACTCACAACTGAAAGGTTTTCAGAGATCTAAATATTTTAATTACCTCATTCATGCAAAAAAGAATGTTCACCTTTGGTAGAAATTTTTGATCTGAAATTAAAATTATTTTCCATTTTTACTTGGTGATTTAGCCAAGTGCAAAATGTTTATTCCTCTGCAATATTTGTCTCTGAATGCTCTACTTGGCTAAAGTAATGGCAGAGGAGCTTAATGGCAGAATTGTTTCTATCTCACTACTTCCCACTAGTGAAATATTCAATCCCTCTGAATATTTTTATGGCATTCTGTTTGTGCACAAAGTTTAATGAGTTCATTAGTTACTCCAACCACACCCCACAGGCAAAACAAACCCAACTAAATGCTAATCAAGGGAGGGAGTCAAAGCCAAATTCATTAGACTTTCCATTCCTAAGGGTATCAAGAATCAATTTGATTTGTGAGAGGCTGAATAAAAACAATGGCATCTCTATCAAATGAATATTAACATTTTTCTGGAACAAATTATAATGTAAAGAGAATTGTTGAAGATGGTGTTTTGATAAATTTGCTTAAAGAAATACACTTCTCTATAAAGTTAATCAAAAAGATAAATTCAAAGGCCATAGATTAGGTGTTAATGGAAGACAATGCAGTACAATGAAAAAAGTGTTGCATCTGGGGCATCTAGGTGGCCAGTGAATAGAGCACGGGCCTTGGAGTCAGGAGTACCTGGGTTCAAATCTGACCTCAGACACTTAATAATTACCTAGCCATGTGGCCTTGGGCAAGTCACTTAACCCCATTGCCTTGAAAAATCTAAAAAAAAAAAAAAAGTGTTGAATCTGGCACCAAAGAACTTGGATTCAAATTCTGCCTATCAATTTGCTTTTTATGTGACTTTGGCAAATCACTTAATCTCTCTTGCCTTTAGTTTCTTTAACTATAAAGTGAAAACATTGGATTCGGATTCCAGTTAGTTGTCAATCTAATTCAAAGTGTCTATCTCAAACACTATCAATATTAACAATAATTAGAGTATCCATTGGTATATCAACTTAAGTTTCACAAATTCAATAACTCAGAAGTTCATAGGATCAGAGATTTAGATTTGAAAGGGACCTTAGAAGCCTGGCTGCCCTCCTTATTTCTTTGTTTGGCAGCAAGTGGGGCTAAATGACTACATAACGAGTAAATGGGGCTGGATTTGAACTCAGGGCTCAATCCACTGAGTTACCTAGTTGTCCCTCTCTTCTTCGTTTTACAGATAAGACAACTGAGGTCCACATTAGTTAAGGGACTTACCCAAGGTCATAGAGGTCATAAGGGCAGGGTTAGAATTTGACTCCAGGTCACTCTGACTCCAAATCCAAAGTTCTTTCTATTGTATTTCTACCTCATAATGGCAGCAACATTGGGGTACTCAAATTCAACCCCCTTCCTCAGTCTACATTTCCACTTGTCCATTTTTATTGCTCATATTCTATTCATTCAATCAGCAATAAATAAAAATTAATTAAATACCTGCTATGTGAGGCATTCTGTTAGGTGCTAAAGGCAAAAAACAGCACCTATTTTCTAGAAGTTCACAATCTTCTAAGAGATATAACATGCCAATGACTAGGTATGTCAAAGATATAGACAGGAAAAATTGGAGATGATAATAGTAAATTTTGTGATTCTTACTTCTGTTCAATTGTTTTTTTTAATTTAAAATGTACAATGAAATCTGTATTTTATTTCTATTCTGACTATGAACTTAGAATAGGAAAATGTCATTAGGATCTAAAAAATGATGAAGAACTCATTCTTTTGAGCTAGCCTTCTCTATTAGCATACTTTTAATGTTAAGGGTAATTCACAGAAAGCATCTAAATATATCAATTTATCATCACATAATATGAGAATGTCTAGGAGATCAAGCAAATGTGAGAACTTTTAAGACACTATATACTTTGATCATAACCTTAAACATGATAAAGCCATCTTTCACATCAGATCATTCTAACAAATATGATGTATAACTACCAGCAGCAGAGACTATAGAAAAATGTGGGATAGATAAGACATTGCTCCAAATATTTCAATCAAATGATATTGACATGTTGGAGTGTATGGCGTATTCAAGGACTAGCACCTCTGGATATGATGAGCCCTTTTCAGGGCTGCTCAATCACCTTTGGTGTCTACTAGCTATCCAATTCTCACCTGTGACTCTGAGAAGCTCTAGCATGCACAGGGGTCATACCCTGGTAAAACCATCTCAGCAGACTGGTTAAACCAGGGACACATTACAGGTCTTAAACTCATTGGTGAGTTGGGAAAATGTCTATGCCAAGCATGTAAAGACCTCCCCTAGCAGAATGAGTAAATGAAAACAATTTGTTCCAAAGGCCATGAAGACAGGCGAAGCAGGCATTATAGAACCATTAGAGCTTAATCAGACATCAAAGCATCAAAGATAACACTGCATCCCAGCCATTGTCAGTCTTGGTGTTTTTGTCTTACCACTGGTCTTCAATGGTTCTGGGAGAGAGAGAGAGAGAGAGAGAGAGAGAGAGAGAGAGAGAGAGACTGATGACTTTGTGCAGCTCTGCTTTACTTAAATCTAATTCATGCTCAAGTCAAGATATCACCCTGTAATGTCATGTCCTCTTGGAAAATGAAAGATGAGCACCACTAACTGACATGTTAGCATCAAATATAGCAGACATCAGATAAACAACTATTTTTAATCCTCCATATTAAGATGTTATTTTTATGCAGAAAAAAGGTCCTTGCTAGTTTACAAATCCCGATTATAAGAAAAGTGTCATCTTAATTAACATTAAGAATTACCAAGCACCAAAATGTGCCAAGTATGGAATAGAATAGTCAATGAGCCAGAAGGCCAATTCCTGTCCAAAAAAAGAAGCTTTTACTCACCTAGCCAATGGTCTGTCCTTCTTATCACCCCAAGACCATATTTCTGCTTTTGTTTATTCTTCTATGCCTATAGAAGAGCATTTTTCTATTCATCAAAGGAACATTTCAACAAAGGGAAACATATGTTCCTTTTGTACAGTGAGTGATTCCAACATTAGCTATCTAAGCAAATGTCAACTCAAATAGCAATACCTGGGTCATAACAGTAGTGGGTCATTTAGAATCATGGATTCAGGAAACACAAGAAAATGTCAGAGTCAGAGCAGAGACTGAGAAGCTAGCAAAAATGTAACATATTCAAATACCTTAATAAAGTCTTTAGATAGGAGCGAAGATGGTCATATGGTCAGAGAGTTATAGCTATAGAAACTAATGAGTAATCTAATCTAAACCCAACATTTTAACCAAGAGGAAACTAAAACTCAGAAAAGTTAAATAATTATACAACTTACAGATAGTGAGTGGTAATTGGCAAAAATTTAGAAAATTAAAACTCAATTTTTGAAATAGCTTCCCATTCCAAGATTTTATAGTTCAACTAGAAATACTCTGCTATGAGATACTTCAATATAATTACAATATCAATGGCAGGGGTGCAAGTTCCCAAATTTCACCTAACACTTAAATTACTCATTTTTAAATAAAATTGTATGTGAAAATGTTCCATATATCCATATTGCATTTTTGCCCCTTAGAGATAGTCTCTTCTATCCAGATCCTGCAAACACAACATGAATAAACCATAGTGCACAGAACATTCACACCCAGGGGATTTCAGTTTACTTTGAATTCTCTAGGGCAAATAGTTATCAGATTAAAGTATTAAATAACAAAAGAAGATGCTGACATATTAATCCTGTTTTTTAACTGTGATGGTTATTCATACCAAACACAGGACCTTCTGGATGATTTTGGGCAAATGAGACTGGAAATGGAAAAAAGAGGGTTCTGAGTTTTTTACACTATTTTAAAATCTGTTTGGGAATTCTTGTATAAATTTTTAAAAATAAAACTTATTTTTATTAAAATATGGTACAATAAATCTTTTTTTGAAAATTTTCAAGGTGAAGCATTTGGAATAGAGGGAGAGGAGGGTGGGAAAAAGGAAAGAAAGAAAGAGAGAAAGGGGTAGACTCAGAAAAACTCCACAATTTTGTGATTTTTTTTTATCATAAATTACCATATGGCTTCAATTAAAAACATATTTCCTAAAACAGGGACAAGGTCCTGTTGTATTTACTTTATTCTCACAAACATTTTTTTCCTAAGAAAATGTGACATTTTCTAATTTAAGAAGTACAAAATTCTTTACCCTAACAAAATGAGTTTCACTACAGGATCTCAGAGGTGACATAGGACAAATCAGTAATATACCTTTCCCTAGAATGGGGCATCTAAGTGGTGCAGCAGATAAAGTGCCAGGCCTGGAGTTAGAAAGACTCAGCTTTCTGAATTCAGATCTGGTCTTGGACAGATTTGTGACCATGGGCAAATTATTTCACTCTGCCTCAGTTTCCTCATCTGTAAAATGAGTTGGAGAAGTTTCACACCAGTATCTTTGCCAAGAAAACCCCATAAGAAATCATGAAGAGTCAGACAGGACTGATGACAACTGAAAAACAACAAAAGAATATCCCAGTTTTCAGGCAGGTCTATGGTATTTCTTCAGCGACAGTTCTTCTCTACCTTATGGAAGGGTTCTTCAAGTCATACATTGATATTGCCTCAAAAAATCTAACTCCTTCATTTCTCAATTCCTTCAGTTTCCATACTACTACTGCAATATTTCATCAGTGACAGCTCTTCTCTACCCTTATAGAAGGGTTTTTCAGGTTATATATTGATATTGCTTCAAAAAGTCTAACTCCCTCATTCCTCAATTCCTTCAGCAACCAAACTACTCCTGCAATTCACTCAGTTGTGCAAAGAGATAATCATACCCTTGATCTTGCCAACACCCACAAATATTTCACTTCCATATAAAAATTTATGAAACTCCCTTATATGTTCATAATTTCCTATCTTTCTGTCTCTATGTATTATCACTGCCACACCTATTCTTCCTCCTCACCAGTACTTCCAATTTCCAACAACCCTGAGTTGTTTCTCAGAATTCACCTGTGCTCCTACTGCATTCTCCTCCTTTCCCAATCTCAATCATTAACCAGTTTAGTTCTACACTATCCTCTACTCTCAAACCCCTGGCCTCAGTATCAAATTTCCCCTCATGATTTGCAAAATCCCAACCCTAAATTACTGCCATCATCTGCCTCTTCCACTCCAATTCACATGCAGTTGAATGAAGTTGGAAGAAATGACCCATCTTGATAGATTGACTGCAGACTTACAACTTTTAATTTCAACTAGACCTTCACAGGATCAAACAATCTTTTTCCACCTCCTTAATTTAATCTATTTCAATCATCAGAGCCTGTTTCAAACCTCTTATAAAACTTCAAAACTCTCTTATCAAACCTCCATAACCTATTCTACCACCCCCCCAACAACTTAGTTAGGCATGGTCCTTCATATAAGAAAATATGGGGGGGGAGCAGCTAGGTAGTGCAGTGGATAGAGCACCAGCCCTGGAGTCAGGTGGACCTGAGTCAATCTGACCTCAGACACTTAATAATTATCTAGCTGTGTGGCCTTGGGCAAGTCACTTAACCCCATCGCCTTAAATAAATATTTTTTTTAAAAAAGAGAAAATACAGGCCATTTACATGAGCTCTCTTCTATAACTCTCAAATCAAGAGATAATATTTGTAAAGTGCTTACCACAGTGCTCGTTGTGTAGGTGCTCTATTGAAAGCTTTATTTACTTCCCTTCTCTTCCCTCTCAAAAACCTTGTCAACCTATTCACTCCAACTTTATTTCACTCACTGAGGGCAGCTAGATGATACAGTGAATAGATAGAGCACTGGCCTTGAAGTCAGGAAGATGGGAGTTGGAATCCAACTTCAGACACGGGGTATTCACTAGTTCTGTGACCTTGGGCAAGTCACTTAATCCTGACTGCCTCACATCCAGGATCATCTCCAGTTGTCCTGATTCATATCTGGTCACTGGACTAGATGGCTCTGGAGGAGAAAGTGAGTCTGGAGATCTAGTACAGCATCCCCCTCACTATAAATCCAAATCACTTGCATCACCTCCATGGTGTCATAGTCTTCGAGATTGAAAAATAAACCTCATCATCCTTGAATTGACTGCTTCCAACAATCATCTTTCCCCTCTAATCTTTAACCTCTTCCTTGTTATCCTCAAAGGCACACTATCCTTATATCCTCCCTAGATTTACCATGCTCTTTTTATCCTATATATTATCTTCCATTCATAGCCATGTTCTTTAAAAAGAAAAAGCTATTTCCTCTACATTCACTCACTTCCAAATACTCTGCAATCTGATGTCAAATCTTAGCATTTAACTACATCTGCCCTTTCCAACATTATCACCTGCCAAATAGGACAGTCTTTTTTTTTTTCAGTCCCCATCTTTCTTGATTTCTCTATAGCATTTTCCTCTTAAAAAGTCTCTCTCGGAGCGCCCACCGGGCGCTGCCTGGTGCCCTCCCACACGCGGGTGCCCCGAGCCACCATGGTGGAGAACTCGCCATCGCCGCTGCAGGAAAGAGCCATCTATGCCTTCGTGCTCTTCCTGAGCTCCCAGTGCAGCTTCATACTCTATCTTGTGTGGGCATTTATTCCCAAGACCTGGTTAAACTCCATAGGACTAACATACTGGCCTCAAAAGTACTGGGCAGTGGCTTTGCCAGTCTACCTCTTGATTACCTTAGTAATTACTTACATATTGATATTTGGAATTAATATGGTGAATACTTCTCCACTGGATTCTATTCATACAGTCACAGATAACTATGCCAAAAATCAGCCACAGAAGAAATCTCAAGAAAAAGCTGTCCCAGCCTTAAAGGACATACCTATTAGTGAAGTAAACCAAATGTTCTTTATTGCTGCCAGAGGACTATATACTAAAAGCTGAATCCTAGAGAGAACATCGTAATCACAAACATTCATTTAAAAATTTTTAAAATAGGATTATTTTTAACTAATGATTTTTCTATCTCCCCCAAATACCTTGTGTTCATTGAGAAGGGAAAAGATTCATATTGATTACATGGAGACCTGACCTTGGAGCCAGCAAAACATTGATTCAAGTCTCCCTTCTGAAACCCTAAATTGTAAGATGTTGGGCAAACCACTTCTCAATGTTCTTTTTAACTCTCTAAAACTCTATGTCACAGAGAAGATGTAGAGACAGGGACTTCCCTATATTAGTTTAATAATGGATCTAGTCCCTATCTTGATCAGATTTTTTAGGAAAAAATTCCAAATATCAGTTGATGAATGGAAGAAATAAAATATTATGTGTCATATGTACTAGCAAAGAAGTTCTTATTAAAAATCTGTCTAATTAAACACTATACTTAATGAACAAGAAAAAAAAAGTCTCTCTCCAGAATCCCAGCCAAGCTGACAGAGAGAAATCAAGCCCTGTGCTAAGGTCTCCTGATCTTCCCTCATTGTAAGGGATTGTTGTATGTGGGAGTACTGTAAACTTTCATCACCTGGTGTCCTCGAGCACAAGAGCCTTGTTTTAGTGGTTGATTGTAGAATGCCATGGGAATGGGAGTGGACCAGGGACTGGGGAGGATATTTAAGCACTTATATTTGGTTTAATAAATGGAGATCATGGGGGCGGCTAGGTGGCACAGTGGATAAAGCACTGGCCTTGGAGTCAGGAGTACTTGGATTCAAATCCAGTCTCAGACACTTAATAATTACCTAGCTTTGTGGCCTTGGGCAAGCCACTTAACCCCATTTGCCTTGCAAAAAAAACCCTAAAAAAATAAAAATAAATGGAGATCATGGAGAACTTGGGGAACTAGGAGATCTTAGAGTATTAGGAGAACTAGGAGAACTTGCCATCCTTGTCTCCCACCCCTTCAACATTCACCTGGGTAAGGATAAGCTAGACAGCAGGAACCTAACACTTCCTGAGCACCTAGTCAAACTGGAATATAACAAATGGTGCCTGGACAGGGACACAAAGGCAGAGCTATCTGAGTTGAGTCTGGTATAAGGACCAGCAGATACAAGTAAGAGAAACCAGGAGACATCCCCAGAGCAGAGAACCTTGGAGTGGTAACAGATTGTTACCAGGGGGGTGATTTTAAGGAAGTTGGAACAAGGAGGTGTAAAGGAAAGCAAAAGTAAGAAGAAACAAATAAGTATTCAGCATTGAGGAGTCAGTGAGAAGTAGAGTCTCCAAGGCAGCACCACAGGGGACAGAGATTCTTCCTCAGCAGCAGTCTGTACTAGCACTATGAATGGGATGTGGGGAACCTGCTTGCTGTTCCTTTTGATTGCTGCTGCCTGTCTGGCTGCACTAACTTCGATCCAAATCCCTAAAGTATGACCAACTGCAGAGACTTCTCATCGGTGCCGCAGACCCAGTGCCATAGACCTGGACACCAACCGTGACACCTACAACGAATTCCACTCCCAAAGGAATTTTACTTTCCAGCCTACAACCAAGCATGCCACAATTCTTGCTCTGGCACCAGAAAGCCGTGAAGTACACACTAACTGCACTTCCTCTGTTGAGAGCAAAAATATCACATGCTCTTAGACAGTCTGTAATGGTATTGACTACTGTTCAGAAAATGCAACAACTCCAAATTGTACTGTTGTTAACAACTCGAGTAATTTCAATTGCTCTCTATCATTCTCTGCCACTCTAATCTTCTGCAGAGGGCGGGGGAGGGAGAAGGGAAATCTTCCTTTTTGGAACTTTGAAACTCAAGCCTATGTCTTAAAAAGCTTACTGTAGAAATCAAGGGACCCCCATTCTTTCTTCCTGGTTAGGGAAGGAAGGGGGAGTTGGGCAATGACTACATTTTTCTTAAGCTATTGATTGGGAAGTTTCATGGTCAATTAGTTAAGAAAAAAGGGGAAGAAGACTTTTTTCTTGGACTGGAAAATTCAGATTTCATTTTATGAATGAAGCCTGTGCTTATGGCTAATATTTTGGTATGTTATATATGTGTATCTAATCATAAATAGGACATTTTACACATCTCTTCTGGCCTAGAAAGGTGGGAAAATGTTTCTATATTTTGAGATCTGGTACTAACCAGGGTATCAATCACAACATGGTAAAAGTGATACAAGAGAATTGCTTCTGTGTTTGTATTTGTGTCTAAACTCCTGTGTGTGTGTGTGTGTGTGTGTGTTATTCAGATCTGAAATAGTTACAGTTGCCTGAGTTAAATGTTATTCCTTTGAGTTTGGGCTTTGAATTTGATTGCTTTGAAAGGATTTTTGGTTGGGCAAAAAAAAAATTTGTAATCTTTATCTCATCTCTCATCACACAGTTATGGTAAGGGGAAATATCACAAATTGTGACCCCCTTATGGGATAAAACTGTGGATTCATGCATAATATAATAATGTAAATATTATTTTGTGAAATTTAATAACTCATGTTAATTGACCTGGATGCTTAGTTGCTTTTACTATTGTTTAATTGACATTTGTTCATATTATTTTTAACTTTTGTTTACAACTTATTTGGCATTCATTATGTAATTGAATTAAGGAATTTTGCTTCAAAAAATGGGGGGGGGGATATGTAAAGGACTGTTGTTTGTGGGAGTACTGTAAACTTTCATCATCTGGTGTCCTCAAGCACCAGAACCTTATTTTACTGGTTGATTGTAAAGGAGTTGGAGTGGGAGTGGATCATGGACTGGGGAGGATATTTAAGCACTTATATTTGGGTTAATAAATGGAGATCTAGGAAATATTGGAGTATTTGGAGAACTAGAAAAAATTTCCATCCTTGTCTCCACCCCCTCCAATGTTTGCCTGCATAAGGATAAGCTAGCCAGCAGGAACCTAAGACTCTCTGAGCAGCTAGTCAAATAAGAATGTAACACCTCATATATGATATGAAACAAACCTCATAACAGAAATGATCAACAAAATCCAGAAAAAAGAAACTAGGAGAAGAAAATCTACCAACAAGTTCTGTCTCCAGTGGTGGATGAGCCAGGGGCAGAGAACAGAGAGCCAGTGCAGAGGTGGAATGAGACTCGGAATAACCCAAGGTCATTGGGAAGGCTTTGACTGAGAGCTGAAGTCTGAGAACCAACTAAGCTACGGAGGCTTTGGCTGTGACAGCAGCAGTCTAGAGAGCTCCAGCAAGACTGGAGGGTGAGTTCCAGCACAGAGTGTGGCTGGACATCAATCCACTGGGCTTGGCTGGTCAGGAGGACCATGGACTCCTTATTTTGATTTCAGCAGAGTCCTATTCCCAGAACAAAGGTAGTAACAGTACCCCCCTCCCCCCCCCCCCCCAGGCTCAGGCTTGGGCAGCAGAGCTCCCTTTGCTGAATAGGGAGATTAACATTATCGTCCCCTGGGTCCAGCCCACTTTGTTCAAGGATGAAAGTATCCAGCAGTGCCACCCATCCTTCTAGGCCAAGGAAAAGGGCCTCAAAGCAAGGATGCAAACTCTCCAGGGAAAGCAACCAGAACCCCTTATTGGTGAGCCCACTCAGAGTTACTAAACTCAATGAGGAAAACCTCTAGCATCCCCTACTGGCCAGCCCACATGGAGCAAAGCCTCTGTGAACTTCTGTGAACCAGGCCCTCCCACAACACAAAATATTAGGAAAATGATGAAAGGCCAGTGAAAATAGAGGTCCAAAGAAATCTACCTAGAAAGTAAAGACCCTAACTCAGAGAGATCTAGAACTTCTGAGGAGAACAGGATTTGGTTTCCAGTCCAGAAAATCTTCCTTAAAGAAATCAAGAAGGAATTTAAAAATCAATTGGAAAATTTGGGGGAAAAAACCCAAGAGAAAATTAACAGCTTGCAGCAAGAAAACAAATCTTTGGAAATACAATTGGACCAATGTAAAAAGAAAATAATCCTCTCAAATCCTCAATTGGGGGCAAATGGAAAACTCCTTCAAAAATAGAATTGACAAATTGGAAAAAGAGTTGCAAAAAGGTAAATGAAGAAAATTCTTCTCTAAAAAAAAGAATGAGGGGAGGCTAGGTGGCGTAGTGGATAAAGCACCAGCCCTGGAGTCAGGAGTACCTGGGTTCAAATCCGGTCTCAGACACTTAATAATTACCTAGCTGTGTAGCCTTGGGCAAGCCACTTAACCCCGTTTGTCTTGCAAGAACCTAAAAAAAAGAATGGAGTCTGTGGAAGCAAATGACTTCATGAAACAAGAAGAATCTGTCAAACAAAACTGAAAAAAATGAAAAAATAGAAGAAAATGTAAAAAAAAAAACCCATCAGGAAAATCACTGACTTCAAGAATAGATCCAGGAGAGACAAGTTAATAAGCCTTGGGTTCATTGAAAATATTGGAGAGAAAAAAAGAAGCCTGGACTAATATTATAGGATTTAGGGATGGAAAATTTCCATGATATCATGGAACCAGAGGGCAAAATAGTTATTGAAAGAATATATCAATCCCCTCTAGAAAGGGGATCCCAAAAGTAAAACACCAAGGAATATTGTGGCCAAATCCAGAACTATCAGATAAAAGATAAAATCCTGCAAGCAGCCAGAAATAAACAATTTAGATACCAAGGAGCCACAGTAAGGATTACACTTGACCTATCCACATCAACAATAAGGGATAGAAGGACCTGGAATGAAATATTCCAAAGAGCAAAGGAGCTTGGAATGAAGCCAATAATTCACTATCCAGAAAAACTGAGCCTTCTCTTCCAGGGAAAAAGATGGACATTTAATGAAATAGAAGACTTCCAACTTTTTCTGATGAAAAGACCTGAGCTAAAGAGTAATTTGGACTTCAAAGAGGAGTCACAAGAGATACAAGAAAAGGTAAATAAAAAGGGTAAAGGCGGGGGGGGGGCGGGGAACTGCTATCCAATAAGATGAAACTGGCTATATCCCCACCTGGGAGAAAGATTCTCATAAGTCTCAAGAATTATAACTCTATTAAAGAGTTATACTTAGCCAAAAATAATGGTCACTAGTGACATAACTATAACTCTGACAGAATGATTTAAAATAGCATCTCCTTAAAAAGAGGGACAGTAAAGAGATGGGAGGATGGAGGAGATTGGATGGGGTAAATCGCATTACATAAAGAGATACAAAGGACCTATTGCAATAGAGGGGGGAAATGGAGGAGATGAGAACCACCTGAATCTTACTCTTATCAGATTTGGCTTAAACTGAACATACACTCAGTTAAGTTAGAATACTTCTCTTACCTTTCAAATATTAAAAGGGCAAAGGGGGAGGGGGAGGAAAAGAGGAAATAACAAAAGAAAGGGAAGGAAGAAGGGGCAAAGGGAAAGGGGAAAGAAAAGGGAGGGGGGTATAAGGGGACAAACACACTGAAGGTGGTGGTATTCAGAAACAAAATATTGAAGAAATACAGATAAAGCAAAAAAAAGGGTGAAAAATACAAACAGAGGGATGATAGCATGGAGGGCAATAAAGAGTTACTAATTTTAACTTTGAATGTGAATGGAATGACCTCTCCCATGAAATATAAGTGAATAGCACAGTGGATTAAAATAGTTATTGAGGGTGGATAGGTGGCGCAGTGGATAAGAGCACCAGCCCTGGAGTCAGGAGTACCTGAGTTCAAATCTGGCCTCAGACACTTAATAATTACCTAGCTGTGTGGCCTTGGGCAAGCTACTTAACCCCACTGCCTTGCAATAAAATAAATAAAATAAAATAAATAACATAAAATAAAATAAAATAGTTATTGAAAGAATAGTTATACAGAATCCTATAATATGCTGCTTACAAGAAACTCATTTGAAACAGAGAGATACATATGGAGTAAAAGTAAAAGGAAGCAAAATATATTTTGCTTCAGCTGAAGTGAAAAAAGCAGAGGTAGCAATCCTTATCTCAGAAAAAGAAGCTGCAAAAATAGAACTCATTAAAAGAGAAGATAAGGAAGGAAACTATAACCTCCTGAAAGGTACCAGAGACAATGAAGCAATTTCAATACTATATATATGCACCAAGTGGTATGGCATCCAAATTCTTAGAGAAGTTAAATGAGTTACAGGAAGACACAGCAAAACTCTACTGGTAGGAGACTTCAAATTCCCGCTCTCAGGTTTAGATAAATCTAACTATAAAATAAATAAGGGAGTTAAGGAGGTAAATAGATTGCTAGAAAACCTAGGCATGATAGACCTTTGGAGAAAACTGAATGGGTTTAGAAAGGAATATACTTTTTTTCTGCAGTACATGGCACAAACACAAAAATTGACCACGTACTAGAGCATTAAAATCTAATGATCAACTGCAGAAAGGCAGAAATAGTGAATATATCCTTCTCAGATCATAATGCAATAAAAATCATGTGCAAATTGGGCCAGGGAGATATAGACCCAGAACTAATTGGAAACTAAATAACCTCATTTAAAGAATGAATGGATCAAGCAACAAATTGAAGAAAGAATTAATGATTTCATCTGAGATAATGACAATAACAAAACAACATACCAAAATTTAGGGATACAGCCAAGGTAGTTGTCAGGGGATATATTATATCTTTAAATGCTTACATGAATAAATTAGATAAAGAGGAAATCAACAAACTAAAACTGCAACTTAAAAATTAGTGAAATAACAAATTAAACCCCTCCAATTAAATACCAAATTAGAAATTCTAAAAATTAAAGGAGAAATTAATAAAATCAAAAGAAAACTATTGAATCAATAAATAAAATCAAGTGTTAGTTTTATGAAAAAAAGCCAATAAAATTGATAAACCTCTGATTAATTTGATTTTAAAAAAAGAAAAAACCAAATTTCTAGTGTCGTAACTGAAAAAGATGAACTCATCACTAAATGAGGGGGAAATTAAAATAATAATTCAGAATTATTCTGCCCAACTCTATGCCAATAAATTTGATAATCTAAGTGAAATGTATGAATATTTATACAAATATAAGTTTCCCAGGTTAAATGAAGATAACCCTATCTCAGAAAAAGAAATTCAACAAGCCATTATTGGACTCCCTAAGAAAAAAATCTCCAGGGCCAGATGAATTCACAAATGAATTCTATCAAACATTTAAGGAACAGTTGGCTCCAATTCTATATAAACTCTTTGGGAAAATAGGTGAAGATGGAACCCTGCCTAACTCTTTCTTAGACACCAATATGGTAATGATACCTAAACCAGGAAGAGTCAAAACAGAGAAAGAAAATTATAGACCATGATGAATATAGAGGCAAAAAACCTTAAATAAAATCTTAGCAAAATGATCACAGCGAGTTATCACTAGAGTAATATACCATGACCAAGTAGGATTTATCCCAGGAATGTAGGGTTGGTTCAATATTGGGGAAAGTTAGTATAATTATTTATATCAATATCAAACCTATCATCTGATTAAATAAATAGATGCTGAAAAAGCCTTTGAAAAAATACAGTACCCATTCCTACTAAAAACACTAGAGAGTGAAGGAATATATGGATTTTTTTTCTTAAAATAATAAACAGTATCTTTCTAAAGTCATCAACAATCATTATATGCAATGGTGATAAGCTAGAGGCATTCCCAAGAAGATCAGGGATGAAACAAGGATGCCCACTATCACCACTACTACTTAGCATTGTGTTGGAAATGTTAGCTTCAGCAATAAGAGAAGAAAAAGAAACTGAAGGAATTAGAATTGGGAAGGAAGAGACAAAACTCTCACTCTTTGCAGATGACATTATGATATACTTAAAAAAATCCAAAAAAAATTCATCTACAACCCACTATGAAGAATTAGCAACCTTAGCAAAGTCACAGGAAATAAAATGAAACCTCATAAATCCTCAGCATTTTTATTTATGACTAGCAAGATACGGCAGAAAGAGCTAGAAAGAGAAATCCCACTCAAAGTAACTTAAGACAATATAAAATACTTGGGAGTCTTCCTGCCAAGGCAGACTGAAAAAGTTTATGAAAACAATTATAAAACACTTCTCACAGAAATAAAATAAGATTTAAATAACTGGGCAAATATCAAATGCTCATGGATAGGCTGTGATAATATAATAAAAATGACAATTCTATCTAAATTAAACTACTTATTTAGTGCCTAAGCAACCAAAATTCCAAAAAATTACTTTAATGAGTTAGAGCATGTGGATAAATAAAAAGGTCAAGAATTTCCAGAGATTTTATGAAAAAAAGTGCAAAAGGAGGTGGCTTGGCCCTACCAGATCTAAAATTATATTATAAACCATCGGTCGTCAAAACTGTCTGGTGCTGGCTAAGAGATAGACTGGTGGATCAGTGAAACAGACTAGATATAAAAGAGATAGCAGGAAATGAATATAGTAATTTGCTATTTGATAAACCCAGAAGAGTCCAGTTCTGGGGATAAAAACTCTCTCTTTGATTAAAAACTATTGGGAAAATTGGAAATTAGTATGGCAGAAACTTGGATTAGACCAACATCTCACACCCAATATCAAGATTAGATCAAAATGGGTACAGGATTTAGACACAAAAGACCATATTATAAGCAAACTAGGAGATCAAGGTGTAGTATACCTGTCAGATCTATGGAAAGGGAAGCAGTTTATGACCAAGGAAGAGATGGAGAACAACATTAAAAACAAACTAGATAATTTTGATTACATTAGAAATGTAGTAAATTGGGAAACAATTTTTACAACTAATATTTCTAACAAAGGACTCATTTCTAAAATATAGAGAATTGAGTTATATTTATTTTAAAAAAAAGCCACTCCACAATTGACAAATAGTCAAAGCATGTGCCAAGACAATTTGCAGATGAGGAAATCAAAGCAATCCATAGTCATATGAAAAATTGGTCTAAATCATTACTTTTTAGAGAAAGGCAAATTAAGGCATCTCTGAGGAACAACCTCACACCTCACACTTCTCAGACTGGCCAATATGACGAGAAAGGACAATGATCAATGTTGGAAGGGATGTGGGAAATCTGGGACACTAATGCATTGTTGGCAGAGCTGTGAACTCATCCAGACTTTCTGTAGAGCAATTTGGAATTAAGCCCAAAAGGCAATAAAAATGTGCATACCCTTTGATCTAGCAATACCACTACTGGGTCTACCCTGAAGAGATCATAAAAAGGGTAAAAACATCACTTGTACAAAAATATTCCTAGCAGTCCTGTTTGTGGTGGAAAAATATTGAAAATTGAGTGAATGTCCATCAATTTGGGAATGGCTGAACAAATTGTGGTATATTTATGTTATGGAAAACTACTGTTCTATTAGAAATCAGGATGGATGGGAATTCAGAGAAGCCTGGAAGTATTTGCATGAACTGATACTGAGCGAGATGAGTAGAACCAGAACATTGTACCCCCCACAGCTACATGGGGGTGATGATCAACCTTTATGGACTTGCTCATTTCATCAGTGTAACTATTAGGGACAATTTTAGGGTATCTGTGATGGAGAATACCATCTATATCCAAAGAAATAATTATGGAGTTTAAACAAAAAACAAAGACTATTACTTTTTTATTTTGTTTTTTTTTTTAGGTTTTTGCAAGACAATGGGGTTAAGTGACTTGTCCAAGGCCACACAGATAAGTAATTATTGTCTGAGGCTGGATTTGAACTTAGGTACTCCTGACTCCAGGGCTGGTGCTCTATCTACTGTGCCACCTAGCCTCCTGACTATTACTTTTTATTTAAATTTTAATAAAAGGTATCTTATGTAATTATGCTATCTCATATATTTTTCCCTTAAGGATATGATCTGTCTCTCAATACATTCAATTTTGATCAATGTATAGCATGGAAACAATGTAAAGACTACCAGACTACCTTCTTTGGGGGTTGAGGAAGGGAAGTGAGATTAGGGGGAAAATTGTTAAATTCAAAAACAAATAAATAAATAATTTTTTTTTACTACAAAAAAACCCCAAGGAAATAAATGGTAATTCCACTAAAAAGAGTCTCTCTCCTCTGGGTTTCCATAACAATCCATTTTTTGATTTTCATCTTCCATAACTATCAGCCCTTTCTTTGTCTCCTTTACTGATTCATCATCCATCTAATACCCATACCTATGGGCATTCTCCAAGGATCTCTCCTGGCCCCTATTCTCTACTCTCAATTGGTGATCTCAACAACTTGGAGAGGTTCAATTAGCATCATTTTGTAGATGACTCACAGATTTATATAGCTGGTCATAGTCTCATCCCTGTGCTTCAGCACTACTCCAAGTACATATTGAACAATTCAAACCAGATGTCCCCTAGCCATCTTAAATTCAGCATGTTCAAAACAAATCTCTAGATTTTCCAAAAAAAATGCATCACTCTTCTGAATTTCCCCTCTTCCTACCTTCCATTTAGGTTTATAATCTCAGCCATATCAATTATTCCTCAGTACTACCTTGCCCCACATATCTATTCAATTGAAAAAACCTTTTTCTTCTTTCAAAGTACCTCTGGCATCTTTATCCTTCTCTCCATTCATTCTGGGTCAGACCCTCATCATGTCTGCTCTAAAGCATTTTTGTTTGCCCTTTGTTTTAAAAAAGACCAAAGATATCACAGAGTGATGACTTGCAAGTGGTTTGGATTGAAGTGAGTCAGAGCTACACAAAATCCCTAGCTTTCTCTTCTAGAATCACTAGAGTCCAGAAGCAAGACAAAAGTTAAGAAGACTGGCATGAAGTGGATGATCTTGTATTCTTCAGTGTTTCACCAAGCTATAAACACTCCACAGCACCTGCTTTCTGCTACTTTCATGGTCATTTATTTCACCTGGGTTCACATACTTGGAATAGGCAATCCCTTATCTGTAGATTCCCCTCAATCTGAATTATCAATCCACTGAGAAGGCTTTGTCCAGGTGTAGCTTGCCTCTTGGGCTACTGATTCTTGGAGTCAAAGGTGAGAATTGAGTGACAGGCAGATACCAAAGGTAAATAAGAGCTCCACAAGCCCTCGAACTAGAGGGGCTATTCCTACCTGAACATTCATTCACTCCACCCAAAACATTATAATCCCAAAGACATCTTCCTCCCTTCCTCAAGTCTCTCATTCCAATCAGTTGTTCAAGAGGTTTTTCTGAAGGCAATAATCTGTCATTTTTATTAAAAACCAGGAAATGCAATGAGTGATAAGAGGCAAGAGTCCTGTCCTCAAGAAGTTAACAATCTAATGGGGGAGACAACAAGCAAACAAATATGTGCAATGAGCTCTCTATAGGAAAGATAGGGAATAATTAAAAGAGATAAGGCACTAGAATTAAGGACTGAGAAAGGTTTCTTATAGAAGAAGAGATTTTAATTAGAATTTAAAGGAAATCAGGAAAGTCAGCATGGAGAGGGGAGAAAAAAATGCACGAAAGGCATGGCAGGAAGACAGCACACTGACCTAACCATGTCATTCCCCTACTTAACAAGTTACTGTGTTGCACAAGCTTAAACTCTTCTCTTTGACATAGAAAGCCCATTATAACTTGATTTCAGTGATTGTTATACTTCACCACCATCACTACCACTCTTCAGACCAGTCCAATTGGTATTCTTGCTGTTTCCCCAGCCAGCACACTTCATCTTAACTTTCCATGTCTATAGATATCATTGACTATGCCTCCTCTTTACCCCTACCTTTTAGAATCCTGCTTTCTTCAGCAATCAAACAACCTGAGCATCACCTTCAATACCAAACTGTGTCTAACTGGGAAAGACCCAAGGAAAGGAGAAAGATGACAATGGGATTATAATGCTTTAGGCTAACAAGCAACTTTTAGTGCCTACTTCAACAAAATTACCTTATATTTATTTTGCATATATTCTGTATGTATATATGTATGTATGTACATATATATATATATATATATATATATATATATATGTGTGTGTGTGTGTAGTTACATCTCCCAGAACAAGATTGGAAATTCCTTAAAGAAAAGGACTATGATTTGTTTCTTTGAATTCTCAGTGTCTTCTATAATGCCTAGCATATGGTCAGCATTAGGTATATCCTGATTAATTAATTGCTTTTATGCAACATTTCTCAAATTATGTGTGTATAGATCACTGGATAAGGACTCAGAAACCATAGTATGTAAATCTTGTCCTACTCTCATTTCACGTCCCCCAACCCCACTTTTTGGACACAGAGAATCATGAAAGCCTTCACAGCATAGGATCCTACACCTACAATTTGATTCCATTTCTGATTTAAATCTCTCAGCAACAGCAGGATATAGCAGAGCAGAAGATCACAGAATAGTGCCTCCTATTTAAAATTATCTTCACCACTGTCTATTACAAAATCTGAAATCCTTCCATTAGGGATTCATTCCCTCTCATACTGAAGATTTTTGAACCCTTTAAAAATCTCCTAATAAATGAAAATAACCCTACAATTATTCCACCTGATATTATCATTCTAGACCACACAGAAAGACAAATGAGGAATGTGAGAAGTTAGGAAACTATTTCAGATAAGGGTTGTTTTAAGGAAATATGTATTCTAGCCAGGTAAAGGGAAGTCTTGGGGACAAAGTTAGGTCTTTATGAAAAACAAGATAAATTATTGAAACAAGATAAATTATTGTGTGGAAGAAGTATAGTAATAATTCTATATGTATAGTGGAGCTTTGAAGCAATGGGTAGGAGCTTTGAATGATCAAGGTACCATCATGGTAATATATTTAAGAAGTCAAGTTCAAATCCCACTTACTGGGTGACTTCATTTACCCTTCCTGAGCCTCAGATTCTACATTATAAAATAGCAATTCTACAAGAAGATAAAGCTGCAAAACAGAAGACAATTAGACAGAAAATGTAATTAATTTAGCTTCTTATAAAATATACCATGTTAGATTCCACAAGGTCAAATTATATAATACAAAAAAAATGAGAATGAAAGGTCATATATTTCATTCAGAAATAAGAAAAGAATCTATAACCAGATATAAGATAGAGGAGATTAGAAAAAGTCAAAATAGACTATTTCAATCAAATTATCAAATAAAAATTTAGAAGATCTTGCATTAAATAAAATTAATGTAGAAGGTTAAAAGAAAATAAGTGCACTGAGGAAAAGTCATTTCATAAAATATCTCTGATAAAAATCTGACACAAAAATCTACAGTGAGTTGTGAATTTTAAGTGATTTCATCGAGGATTCAAGCAATGTAAAGATATGAAGAATTAGTTTTCAGGGAAAAAATAAGATATCAACAATTTCCTGAAAGACTGTTCAAAATTACTAGTAATCAGAGAGACAATTAAAATGATGCTGAAGTATCATCTTGCATCTATCAAATTGACTAAGGTGATAAAAGACAAAAAAAAAATTCAATATTGGAAAGACTGTGAGAGAACAAGCTAATAGGATGAATTGGTCCAACCACAGCAGGAACTAATTTTGAATCTTGCAAGAAAAATTACTGCTGTCCATTCTTCTTAATCCAGTGATGTCAATGTCAGAAATAAAAAAGGTCAATATGAGCAACATATAATACACTCTAGTAAAAAGCCAGAAGAAAGTATGTGCTCAAACTCTGGGGAAGGACTACAAAATTGTGGTATAAGAATGTAATGGAATATCATTATGCCATACTGAATAATAAACCAAGATACTAAAAAAATATGGAAAACTTGCAAAAAATGTTACATAGTACAGAACATAGAACCAAAAAATATACACAATGACTATAAAATATAAATGAAGACAATACCAAAAGCTAAAAAAGTTCAAGTCAAATACAATAGTCAGTATTTTCCATAGTAGTAAAGTTGATGTATATTTGTCTACTACCAACCCAGAAACTGCATATAGTTAATCTTACTTACTACTAAGGTATTGGACTTTTTATGGAAATCTCCTTTGTAGTGAGGTGAAGAAGGACAAGAGTAAATGAGGAATGAATAATGAGGCAAAACAATATGTAGATATTTTGTAAAAATAATTTAAAAAACTAATTGGTTCTGATTAAATTATTTCTCAGGTAGTTTTTTATTCTAAGTCTATGAATCTTAGTTGTAATATAGCTGATTTCAGTTCAACAAAAGGAAAAAACTTCCTAATAATTAGCACTATCTAAAAATGGCATTCTCTTGCTACAGAAGGAACTCATTAAAGTTCCTTGTCAAAGAAATTGTTCAAGTAGAGCTGAAACACTTGTCTAGGATATAGGATTCATGCTTTAGGTTAAAGTTGGATTAGATGTATTCTAAATTTTTTCAAATTCTATGATTCCTGCTAATATGTAACCAAAGATTAGCACATATCTAGCTGAAAATAAATCCATGTAGAAAAGGAGGGGAAATGACACCAAAAAAGAAAATAGGGCAGGTAGCAGAAATCCAGAATCTACTGGGGCAGACCTAAGAGACAAAGTCCAAGTTAATATCAACCTAATTTAAAGTTTCATTCTCCAAATGTATGAAGGACAGTAGCTCAAGAATGGATGGCTTTGAAAGGTAAAAGGAGAAGGTGACTTAACTTATCCTAACAGCTAGATGCTTCTTTTATATTCCCTGGTAATTTAGCAATACATGATTAAATCAGAAATTGCTTACCTGACAAACTGTTAGAATATTGATTACTCTCCTTTTTAACTTTAATTGGACTGGAGATGGAGGGAAAAAGTCTGAGTTATAACAATGTTGAAATCATTTTATGTGACAAACATATAAATTCCTTAAGCTGTTTACTACAAGTTTATTACTGTTTATAATCTATACTACACATTTGTTAAATTGATGTCCTTGTAAATCACAAATTTTCTTTAAAAACTTCTTATTTATAATGCAATAAAGAACACGACATACAATTTTTAAGCACATCTTTAAATTCCTCTAAAGCTGAATACTTTTCAACATAAAAATCAGCAATAAACACTTCAGAATCTAAACCTGTCAGTCTGCTTTAATAGATGAATTCTACAGAGATACGCCTTGCTGACTAATATTGATCCCACTTAACAAGTGTTTATTGGATTTTAAGAGGCTCAGAGTATCTATCTAGGTCATACAGAATGGTAAAGCTCCCATGTTCTGCCTTGTAAAAATATGCTATTTAAATTCTCAGATGTTTTTAATCTAATCATCGGGCTATAAGATTTATATTTATCAACAACAATTAAAATATGCTTAAAAGTCTGAAGAAAAACAAATATTTGACATACATAATAATTTTATATTTTCCCTTTCATTGAATTTTATTTTGTTTTTAGTTCTGAATCTTCTCTCTTCCCATCCCCTGAGAAGGCAAGAAAAAATATAATCTAGATAATAACTTTAAATTGGCAAATTAAGCTCCAAAATCAGTCTAAGAATTTTACAGCTTGAAGGGACTTAAAAGATTATCTCTGCTAGCATCTTAGTTTTACAGATGAGGTAAGAGAAGCCCAGAATGGTAATTTGCCCAGTGACATACCCAGTAAAAGGCCAAGCTGGAGCTCTCAGGCTATACTATATAAATACACTGATTTATGCATTATTTAAAGAACCCTAAGAAATGACTGTATTTTTGAACATTTTAAACTAGAGCTGGGATTTTATAAGGAACTCCCCAATGAAGAAATGTACACTACCAATTTAATTCTTTATATACCCTGAGATTTATGGTTGGAGAAAGCTTTCTTTGGCACTGAAACATTAATGACTTGCGCAAAGTCAAATATTGGACCTCCTGTGTCTTCCTGATTCCAGAGGCAACTTTAATCACTATGCCACAATGTTTTTCATAAAATGTGTATAGTATATAAAAAATGTAACTCCAACATACTACAACTGCAATCTTAACCTATCTTCAACTATTTTACTTGCTATCATTACTAAATAATATTGCATATTCAATTAACAATTTGTTTGGCACATTAGAATTTAGAGCAAATTTTGGGGGAAGGGGATTGAGAACATTCAGATTCCTTTTTAAAACTTTCTAAAGATGTTTGAAATTAAACCTTTTCCTCTTTATATAAATTTCCCCAAAGCAAACAAAGGCATTAAAAATCATTCTGCAATCTATTTTAAAAAAAAACGCCATTCAAATCTGCAAAAATTGTATCAGGTACTATGTTAACCATGCACTAAAGATCGGAATGAAAAAATGAGAGAAAGAAACTTAAGGAGCTCACATTCAAATAAAAGTATACAGGGTAGTTTGGGGAGGGGAGACACTAGCTGGTGGAATACACTCCCTACTCACTTTTGATTCTTAGAAACACCTGTTAGAGAGTATTCTTGAATTCCCTTTTCTTTATTTCTTTTTTTTTAATATGAATTTAACAATCAATAAAAATCACAAATATTACAAGTCACAAAGAACAGGAAAAAGGCTGTGTGAGAAACTCTCAACTCCTGCCAATTTTTTTTTTGAGGATATATAGGCAGCTATGTAGCACAATGAAGAGAACAAGATACTTGGGGACAAGAAGACCCGAGTTCAAATTCTTTCTAATACATACTAGCTATGTGATCTTGGCCAAATCTTAAATTCATTCAGCCTCAGTTTTCTTATTTGTGAATGGAGATAACAATAGAACTGATTTATCAGGGTTATGAAGGTCAAATTTCTACAGAGGAGGCTATCACAGAAGAAAGATGATGAAGGCGTAAACTGGGATAGTGGCTGAGTGAGTGAAGAGGAGAGGACATGGGACACAGATTTTGTGGAGACAGAAATGACAAGATTTAGCACCTGAATAGATATCTGGACTGGGGGAGGGAGGAGAAGAGAATGACACCAAGGTTGAAACTTGAGATATCAGCAGTGCCCTCCATAATAAGAAAGAAATTTAGAAAGGGGGGGAGGGGAGCA
Source organism: Macrotis lagotis (assembly GCF_037893015.1). Taxonomy (NCBI): domain Eukaryota; kingdom Metazoa; phylum Chordata; class Mammalia; order Peramelemorphia; family Peramelidae; genus Macrotis; species Macrotis lagotis. The sequence goes on from NC_133658.1 coordinate 733,802,339, forward strand.
GGAATAGAAGATAATTAATCCCGGTTTGGAAATGCTGAGTTTGAGATTGCTATTGGACATCCAATTTGAAATATCTAATAATTAACTGGTACTGTGGGGCTAGAGAGGAAACTAGGACTGCATAGACAGATAAGTGAATCATTTACATAAAGACAATTAAATCCATGGGAGCTAAAAAAGGTCATGACAGACAGAATAAAGAAAAGAGAATCTAGAAAAAGCCTGAATGGACCCACTTAATATAGTTGTCATTGGTGATGAATCAACAAAGGAGACTTAAAGATCAGTAAGACAGGTAAGGAAAGCAGGAAAATAGTGACCCAAGAGGAAAGAGTATTCAGGAAAAAGGGATCAACAGTGCCAAATATGGTAGTGGTCAATGAAGAAGATCACCAGATTTTGCAGTTAAGATATGATGCAATAACAATAATAATAATATATATATATATATAATATACATAATAATCATTAATAATACTACTTATTATGTGCCACAAATATCATCTCATTGGATGCTCACCATAACCCTGGAAGATAGGTGCTGTTATTATCCTCATTTTATGACAAGGAAACTTGGGCAAACCGGAGTTACAAAACTATTTAGTAATCTGAAATTAGATGTGAACTCAGGTCTTTCTGAGTCCAAAGTCCCAATGCTCCATCACCAATAATTTTGGGAGATCAGTTGCAATCCAGTGATGAGATCAGAAGTCAGATTTCAAAGGATGAAGATGTGAGTAAATGGAGAGGAAAATAGATATGCAGCATTTTATTTTGGCAATTTCAAAAGCCAAAGGAAGAAAAAAATAGGATGACTTTTTACCAATTTGTTTGGGTCTAATGATGGCTTTTAAGAGTGGAGAGTGGGAAATTTGAATACGCTTGTGGGTAGCACCAGTTCCATAGATAAGAATAGCACTGGGAGATAGTATCCAAGAGAGTAAGGTTGGTCAGTGGTATCAAGGGCAACAGAGAAGTCAAGAGGAATAGAGTGAGAAAAAGTCATTTTATTTGGTGGTCAGGAAATCTTTGGAAAACTTTACAATGAGAGGTTTTATTTGAATGATGAAGTCAGAAATCAGATTGCAAGAAATAAAAGTGGAGTACATGTGGAGGGCTCAAATTCAAATGACTTTTTAAAAGAAGTTTGGACAAGAAGGGGAGGAGAGATAGAGAACAATAGTTAGGGTTAATGATCTAGAAAGAAGATGGTTTAGACTTGGATAAAGTTCAAAGACAACAGGGAAGAATAGGGCGGGATCAAAGATCAGAGATACCAGGAAATGGTAGTCAGGACAATCTCTTGTGACTATGGAAGGGGAATAGGATTAAAGGAGTACATAGAAGAACTGTCCTTGGGAAAGGGCCTTTTATCAGAGAAAAAAGTAAAGCATTATTAGACAATGCTGTCAAGGAGTTGTGGAAAGAGGAGGAGAAAAGAGATAACTTTATGTTGACAGTGTCAATTTTTCCACCAAAGTATGAGGTGACGGCTTAGAAGAGGACAGTCAGGAGATAGGATAGTTGGAGGCATGAAAAAGAGAAGAAAAAAAGACTAGAATACCCATTATGGAGAGAGAGGTAGAGAATATTTAAAAATGTGAAGACATTATTAAGGAATTTGGCTGTAAAGGTTTCAAAAGTAGAAATATTGTCCTGAATCTGTTTCTCTTGTTCATCTTGTTTTTGTCTTCTATTTCTTTCCTACCCATAGCAACAGCAAAAAAGAAAAGAAAATGGGGGAAAAAGAAAGTCATAAAACATGTATTTTCCTTAATAATGACAGATATTTATGGATTAAATAGATATGACCCTATCTTCCCAAACATTCATCTTGGTTTTGTTTTGCTTTTTTTTCTTTAAAAAATTCACAAATTGACAGTACTTAGGCACTTAACAGTGCCTAGCATCTAGTAAGTGCTAAATAAATTCTTGTTTATTAAATGGTAGACAGAAGCCAGCTTCTTGTACTTTTTCCCTACACCCTGAATAATTGCTACAGCTACAACTCTCAAAGTACTGCCCTTAGTATTCAAGCTCTTTGGCACATAGTGAATTAATGAGGAAATTATTCCATCCTAATGATGAGTTTTTTATAAAAGTATGGGCTAGAGACCTTCTACTGCAATAAAAAAAAATTGGAAAATTTTCATCAACTGCACTTAATGTAATCCTAATTATCAGAAAAGTTATTCCTCACATTTATCTGAAATCCACCTCCTTACAATTCTGAATCATGATTTTTAGAGCTCTTATATATGTTTAGTACAGGAGATTAGGCCTAATGAGACTGATTTGGTAGAAAAGAAGAGAGAAAGAAATCCAGAAATAGTAGCTTTCAGAATACCAGTAATAAAACTTTGGCATTAAAGTCATCAGAAAACAGATGGCACAATCTATATTAATATATGTAAAAACAAACAGTCATTCCCTAGTTCATATAACTACTTTCCCCCCAATAACTGTAGGTAGTCCTTGAAAAACTCTAAAGCAATTCACTGCAATAAAAGACATTCCAATAAAAATCTTATTACTTTAACTCTCATAAAAAGAAGAGTCATCCACCATTACCACATTCCAGGCATTTTTCTTAGTCAAAAAAAGAAACCTATTATACGCAGCTGTCCTGATTTCAGTTGAAGTATTAATAAGTACCTATATAGGAACAGTAAAGAAGAAAGAAGGAATGAAAGGGGATGGGAATAAAAAGGTCAGTTTGAGATATCCAGTTATAAATGCTCTCATTTCTCCCATAATGATCATGATCATTAGCATGTATAAATACATTCTTCTATGACACTACTGAATATAAGTTCTCATTAATGAAGCCAATGAGAAAAAAGTATTTAATTTTTAAAATTTCCACTTAAATAATTTTCCAAGACTCAATCAACATGCATTTTTAAGGCACTATTTTGTGGAGGGCAATTTGTAAATCACATATACTAAGTAGTAAAACAGGATGAGAACAGATTGTGAGGAGTTTTAAATATCAAATAGAAAAGTTTGCTTAGGATTTTGAAGGTGGCAGGAAGCCACTGGATTTATTAAGTATAAAAAATACAAAAATGAAATTTGTACTATAGGAAAATCAGTTTGGTAGCTACGTGAAGGATAGATTGGAAGGGGAAGGTTTGAGACAGAAAAGCCAAATAGGAGATTAAAATATTCAAGGTAAGAAATGATGAGGGCCTGCATTGAGGTGGTGTTTATATGAGTGGATAAGATAATCATGGATATGAATTATAGAGCAGTGATGTCAATCCCAAATAGAAATGTATCTCTATGGGATCACTTACTGACTTAGAAAACCACAAATAAACACTATGTTGTATGGCAATTTTCTTTGTTTTGTTAAACATTTATCAATAATATCTTTTTTCATTTTGCTGAAAATTTTTATTGAATTTTTCCAATTACATACAAAGATAATTTTCAACATTCATCCATTGTAAGTTTATGAGTTCCACATTTTCCTGCTACCTTCCTTCCCCTCCCTTTTCCCCATGACCGTGAATAATCTGGCAAAAGATCAATAATATTTTAATCTGGTTCTACATACCAGGAGTTTAAAGCTTTTATAGAGGAAAAAAATTACAAGACTGGCAATTGACCTGATTTGAGGGATGAAGGAAACCATGAAATCAAGGATGACATTTCAGTTGATGCATAAAAGATGATTAATTTATTATTGCTGTATACCACCACCTTATATTTGTCCAGGACTCAAGTGTAAATTTTAACTTTTGACTTTTGCAACAATCACAAAGTAGACAAGAAAGATGTAGTACCATTTTATATATGAAAAAACATGAGTCAGAGAGGTAAAAGTGATTTGTCTAAGGTCACATGACTAAAATTCAGCTCTTCTGCCTCCAAATTCAATGCTACATGTATTAAAACATTCTGCATCTCTATTTCAAGATATATCTATAGATCTTAGGGTTAATGTGGATAATTTAAATCCTAAAGTAATCAAATCATCATTTCATTTATTCATCTTCAGTTCAAGTGATCAACTCCAAATTTTCAAAATAACAATAGTAGAATTTACCAGTTAGCATATCATAAGCGGTTGCTGGGTTGTTGTTTTTTTCTTCTACTCATACACAAAGTAAAGATGTGGATGAAAAATAAAAATCTAGAGTAATGAAAATTAAAAGATGGGGATGGGAGAGGGGGGCAGCAAACATTCCCAGATAGGAAAGGAAAAAAGAAAGAAGAGAAAGCTTAGGACTTAAGAACTAGATAGTTATCTCCTGAATATGAAGAGTAAATAACATTTAGTTCTTTAAAAAGGGATTTGGATAAAATGAATATTAAAATAAATGCCTATCATTTAAATTCTTAATTTTGAGATTAAGATTTATGCTCTAAGATATCAACATTTCTAACAGTATGGGCCTTGCTGAGGTGTCAGAAATTAAACTACAGAATTATAAGGTCAACAGGATTGAAATGGTTGAAGAAAAAAAGGCAAAAAAATCTTACTGTTCAAGCTATGTGTGGTCTGTAGAAATTTTCTTCAGTTAGCATCAACACTGCCTTTTCTCAGATCTTAGCAGTGATAGTAATTAATGTAAAATCTACAAAAAAAAAAAGACAAAATTAAACATTGGTAAAGAAAAATCCAATTAAACCATTTTAAGGAGCTAAGGTTTAGATTATACATTTGAACAATTTGGCAGAGGCAGATCTAATCCTGAAACTAGTTCCCCTTAGTGTTAATGAATGCTTGAGGTATGCAGAAGGTTATTAGAAACCTGGAAATATTATAATTCTTACTCACAATCCCAGAAGAGCTAGAATACTATTCTTAAATGCCTATAGTGAATGAGAAGAGAAAAAACAGGCAGAAGTAAAGAAATGTGAGTCAAATTATAGGCAAGCAGCTGAAATACTCAAAATATTTTGTGTTCAGCATTCATTTATAAATGCAACATGCATAACAGGAAATATATGAATAAGAAGACAATGAAATCCTTTGGTCACCACCTCTGGGCAGACAGTTGCATAGGGAGAGAATGGACCAGAAGATATAAAGCTATGTGTATTCATTCCTGCTACATCCCATACAGTGCTAATTTCTGTTTTTTAAATTTAAATTTATTCATTTATTATTCTACCTACATGCAAAGAGTTTCCAACATTCACCTTTTTGTAAGATTTTAAGTTTCACATTTTTGTCCCTCCCTCCTTTTTCTCCCCCCCCACCTTGTCAGCAAGCAATTAATCTAATATAGGTTATACATGCATAACTATGTTAAACATATTTCTATATTAGTCATATTGTGAAAGATAAATCACAACTAAAAGGAGAAAAATACCATGAGAGGGTTAAAAGACACACATAAAGCATAAAACAAATATTTTAAAATGGAAAATAGTATGCCTTGGTCTGCATTCAGACTTCATAATTCTTTCGATGTGGATTGTATTGTCCATCACAAGTTCTTTAGAATTGTCTTTGAGTATTGTACTGTATTGAAAGTCCAACATATTTGAACATCACCAGTGCCAACTTTTGAGGACAGGACAAGAACACATGTATAACTCCACAGTCAAGCCTACAGAAGTCTATGCAGCTAATCTGAAACTTCCCAAAAGATCACTAAAATATGTTTATCCTTTGACTCAGAAATATCACCTCTGATGTGTCTATATTCCTAAAGAGAACAAGAAAGAAAAAAAGATGCAGATGTGTAAAAATTATTTGTAGCACTTGTTTTTGTTGTGGCAAATAATTAGAAACTATTGTGGGTGTTCATTAACTGGTGGTGTGGTTGAATTGATTGCAGTTTATTAAGTAATTAAGTAAGTACAGTAAGAAAAAATGAAAAGGTCAGTTTCAGAGAAACTTAGGAAGACTCACAGGAACTGGTTCAAAGTGAAATGAGTAAAACCAGAAGAACAATGCAGGGTAAAGGCAAACAAATGTAAAAGACTTATTCATTCTGATCAATAAAATGACCAACTGATTTCAAAATACCATCGATGAACCAAGTATTGATCTCTTCCCAGACAGATGATAGACTCAAGATGCAGAGACATGCATTTTTAACATGGTCAAAGAGACATGGGAATCTGTTTTGCTTGACTATGCAATTTTGTTACAAGGGTTTTTCCCCCTTTAAATGGAGATGGTACATAGTAGGGAGAGGCATAGAGTCTTCCCCTTCCTCCAAAAAATAGAAGGAAAGTCAGAAGTGAGTAGAGAATCACTGGTTCTACAATTTATAGTTCATTACTGGTTCTGCTCCTAATGGTATCTGATTGTGGTAGTTCCACCTGTCTGTGATCCATAAAGCTACCTTCTTTCAGGGTCACCTCTGCCCTAGCCTCAGCTCATCCTTTCCTTATTAGATATTTCTAGAGTAGAAAATTCACTGGCTCAAATACTTGACATTTCCCTACCTGTGAAGTCAGAGATGTGAAACCAGATATGTCTGAAAAGTAGTTTCCACTCCCTAAAAAAAAAAAATTAATGGCCCTGCAATGTAGGGCATATAAATACTATGTTGAATTGTTTAGTGGGAAAGGTCAGGGTATACCACTCATAGAAAATAAGAATTACTAGAGACAGTATGACCTACATGTGCCAGGCCTGGAGGACAGCCTCTCATAGAACCATGGATAATCCTTCATAACAATTGGCCTAACAATCAACTTACCAAAGGTTCTAGTGACCTCTCGTTCCATTCTTGATTGCCCTTTCCCATCCTCAGTCCCATCCTCTACTGCCTTTACCCTTGATAGTCTCTTCCATTTTAAAACTTGGGTCTTCCTTTTGTGAACTAAAACATGTACATAATGAAGATTCACTGCTTTTAGCATCACTGTCTATTAGGACTGGGATGGAGACTTAAAACAATAACTTAATCTTCCAGGTCTCAGTTTGCTCATATGTAAAATGAGGGGACTGAATGAAGAGGTCTCTTAGAATTCAACTACATATACAGTAATAGGCACTAAAATTTTTTTTTGAATTGAACTGAATCTATTGAATAGTGAAACTGACTCTGAGAAAACAAAAAAAAAAGTTAGATCAGCTTTTACTTCTTAAAAAATGCTTCGACGTAGGAAAAACACCCTGCATTAACATCTACAAATTGAACACCCCAAATTTTAAGCAAACCTTGAGGTCAATGGATGTTTTTGAAAGGTTTTGGTTCCTACATTGAAATTTAACAAGATAAAAATAAAGGAGCAGCTTAAACCTCTAAAAAGAGCCTTGTTTTTAAATAATAAAATTTTAGAACCATCAATAAAAATTCCTTCTAAATTCTAAGAAAATCAACAGTTAAATATTTCATGTTTACTAATAAGTATATATGTACTAATATATTTTAATAAATAATAATAAACTAATAAATATATGAAAACATATGTGTATATATTCATACACATACATGTATACATATATGTGTAGTTATATATATTATCTATATAGATTTTGGAAGTAGGCTGGGGACTGTGATTTCAATGTTGTAATGAATTTCAGTGAAGAACTTTCTCACAGCTAGCTGTGAGAACCAATGGGGAGAAAATACATTTTGCATCCTGTCTCTACCATATGCAACACTGATTGAATGACTAGACAAGTTCCACAATGGTGCCCTAGTGATCTCTCCTAAACCATAAGCAGTCATGAAGGTGCCAATTTACATTCAAAGAGAAAAATGCTTCACTGGGAGCTCATTACACCAATGAATTCACAATGCCCAACCAATTCCCCAAATACAGGAAAAAGAAGTGTAAACAGATGAACAGAGACAAACAGATATAGAGTACGTTAGTTAGAAGTTATATTTTTCAGAAAAAGAATTATATTTTTCCATTGTAGTAAATTAGAACCACTCTTAAAAACAACATATAAAGCACATTTATGCTCACGATATCATATTGAGATTTACATATTTCTTAATTTTACAATTTCCCCCCCCAATATCACTTCCCTCCCCTCAATCCCTACAAAAGGCAGTCTGATAGTCTACATTTTTTCCATGCTATACATTGATCCAAATTGAAGGAATTAAAAGAAAAATCATATCCTTAAGGAAAAAATGAAGTATAAGAGATTGTAAAATTACATAATAAGATAATGCTTTTTTCAAATTAAAGATCATAGTCTTTGGTCTTTGTTCAAAGACCACAAATCTTTCTCTGGATGCAGATGGTATTCTTCTTCACAAATACCCCCAAATGGTACCTGATTGTTGCACTGATGAAATGAGAAAGTCCATTAAGATTGATCATCAACCCCATGGTGCTGTTACATTGTACAGTGTTCTTCTGGTTCTACTCATCTCACTCAGCAACAGTTCATGTAAATCCTTCCAATCTTGTCTGAATTCCCATCCCTCCTGGTTTCTAATAGAACAATAGTGTTCCATAATGTACATATACCACAGTTTGTTCAGCCATTCCCCAACTGATGGACATCCATTCAATTTCCAATTCTTTGCCACCACAAACAGGGCTGCTATGAATATTTTTGTACAAGTGATGTTTTTACCCTTTTTCATGATCTCTTCAGTATAGACCCAGTAGTGGTATTGATGGATGAAAGGGAATGCACATCTTTATTGCACTTTGACCTAATTCCAAATTGCTCTCCAGAAAGTTTGGATGAGTTCACAGCTCCACCAACAATGTATTAGTGTCCCACATCCCTCCAACACTGATCATTGTCCTTTCAGGGCATATTGGCCAGTCTGAGACGTGTGAGGTGGTACCTCAGAGAAGATTTAATTGGCATTTCTCTAATAAGTAATTATTTAGAGCAATTTTTCATATAACTATGGATTGCTTTGATCTCCTCATCTGTAAATTGCCTCTGCATGTCCTTGGATCATTTGTCAATTGGGAAATGGCTTGTTTTTTTATAAATCTGACTGAGTTCTCGATATAATTTTAGAAATGAGTCCTTTGTCAGAAATACTAGTTGTAAAAATTGTTTCCCAATTTACTACATTTCTTTTGACCTTGGTTACAGTGGTTTTTGTTTGTGCAAAAGGTTTTTAATTTAATGTAATCAAAATTATCTAGTTTGTTTTTAATGATGTTCTCCTTCTCTTCCTTGGTCATAACTGCTTCCCCTCCCATAGATCTGACAGGTAAACTATTCCTTCTTCTAGCTTGCTTATAATACTGTGTTTTATGTCTAAATCCTGTATCCATTTTGATCTTATCTTGGTATAGGGTTTGAGATATTGGTCTAATCCAAGTTTCTGGCATATTAACTTCCAAATTACCCAACAGTTGCTATCGAAAAGAGAGTTTTTATCCCCAAAGCTGGATTCTTTGGGCTTATCAAACAGCAGATTACTATCATTTCCTGCTATCTCATCTATACTTATTCTTTTCCACTGATCTACCACTCTATTTTTTGGCCAATACCAGACAGTTTTTGTGACTGATGGTTTATAATATGATTTTAGACCTGGTAGGACTAAGCCACCTTCTTTTACACTTTTTTTCATAAAATCCCTGGAAATTCTTGACCTTTTTATTTCTCCACATACTCTAACTCATTAAAGTGATTTTTTGGAATTTTGATTGGTCAGGCACTAAAATAAGTAGTTTAATTTAGGTAGAATTGTCATGTTTATTATATTATCACAGCCTATCCATGAGCATTTGATATTTGCCCAGTTATTTAAATCTTATTTTATTTGTGTGAGAAGTGTTTGTCATTTTTATTATATTATCACAACCTACCCATGAGCATTTGATATTTGCCCAGATATTTAACTCTGATTTTATTTGTGTGGGAAGTGTTTTGTAATTGTTTTCATAAAGTTTCTCAGTCTGCAATGGCAGGAAGGCTCCCAAGTATTTTATATTGTCTGAAGCTACTTGGAATGGGATTTCTCTTTCTAGCACATTCTGCTGTATCTTGCTAGTCATATATAGAAATGTTGAGGATTTTTGAGGGGTTATTTTATATCCTGAGACTTTGCTAAAGTTTCTAATTGTTTCTAGTAGTTTTTTAGATGACTTTTTAGGATTTTCTAGGAATAGCATCATGTCATCTACAAAGAGTGAGAGTTTTGTCTCTTCCTTCCCAATTCTAATTCCTTTAATTTCTTTTTCTTCTCTTATTGCTGAAACTAGCATTGCTAACACAATATTGAATAGCAGTGGTGATAATAGGCATCCTTGTTTCACCCCTGATCTTATTGAGAAGGCCTCTAGCTTATACCCATTGCATATAACGCTTGTTGATGGTTTCCAGATAGATACTGCTTATTATTCTAAAAGAACAATTAATTTATTCCTATGCTCTCTCATGTTTTTAGTAGGAATGGGTGCTGTATTTTTTTAGCATCTATTGATATAATCAGATGATTTCTGATAGGTTTGGTATTGATATAGTTAATTATATTAACAGTTTTCCTAATATTGGCTAAATCCTGCTTGATCATAGTGTATTATTGTAGGTGATACCTAGCTGTAATTGTTTTGCTAAGATTTTATTCAAGATTTTTGCATCTACATTGATTAGAGAGATAGGTCTGTAATTTTCTTTCTCTGCTTTGACTCTTCCTGGTTTAGGTATCAGCAATATATTGGTGTTGTAGAAAGAGTTAGACAGAGTCCTGTCTTTACATATTTTCCCAAAGAGTTTATATAGAATTGGAACTAATTGTTCCTTAAATGTTTGATAGAACTCATTTGTGAACCCATCTGGCCCTGAAGATTTTTTCTTAGGGAATTCAATAATGGCTTGTTGAATTTCTTTTTCTCAGATAGGGTTGCTTAGGTATTTAATTTACTCTTCAATTAACCTGGGCAACTTATATTTGTGTAAATATTCATTCACTTCACTTAGATTATCAAATTTATTGGCATACAGTTGGGCAAAATAATTCCAAATTATTACTTTAACTTCCTCCTCATTGGTGGTGAGTTCACCTTTTTTATTTATGACACTAGCAATTTGGTTTTCTTCTTTCTTTTTTTAATAAAATTAACCAGAGGTTTATCAATTTTATTGGTTTTTTCATAAAACTAACTCTTAGCTTTATTTATTAGTTTAATAGTTTTCTTGCTTTTGATTTTATTAATTTCTCCTTTACTTTTTGGAATTTCTAAGTTTATATTTAATTGGGGGTTTTTAATTTATTCTTTCTCTAATTTTTTTAGTTGCATATTTAGTTCACTGATTTCCTCTTTCTCTAATTTATTCATGTAAGCATTTAAAGATATAATATATATCCCCTGAAACTGGCTTGGCTGTATCCCATAAATTTTGGTATGTTGTCTCATTATTGTCATTATCTAGCTTGAAATGATTAATTCTATCTTTATTTTGTTGTTTGATCCATGCATTCTTTAAAATGAGGTTATTTAGTTTCCAATTAGTTTTTAGATCTATCTTTGGCATATGATTTTTATTGCATTATGATCTGACAAGGATGTATTCACTATTTCTGCCTTTCTGCATTTGGTTATTAAGTTTTTATACCCTAGTACATGGTCAATTTTTGTGTAAGTACCATGTACTGCAGAAAAATGTATATTCCTTTCTATCGCCATTCAGTTTTCTCCAAAGGTCTATCATGTCTAAGTTTCTAACAATCTACTTACCTCCTTAACTTCCTTCCTGTTTATTTAATGGTTAGACTTATCTACATCTGAGAGGTTGAGGTCTGCCACTAGCAGAGCTTTGCTATCTATGTCTTCCTGTAACTCATTCAACTTCTCCTCTAAGAATTTGGATGCCATACTACTTGGTGCATACATATTTAGTATTGAAATTGCTTTATTATCCATGGTTTCTTTTAGGAGGTTATAGTTTCCTTCCTTATCTCTTTTAACTAGATCTATTTTTGCAGCTGCCTTTTCTGAGATAAGGATTGCTACCCCTGCTTTTTTTTCACTTCAGCTGAAGCAAAATATATTTTGCTCCAGCCTTTTACCTTTACTCTATATGTATCTCTCTCTGCTTCAGATGAGTTTCATGTGAGCAGAATATGGCAGGATTCTGATTTTTAATCCACTCTGATATTTGCTTATGTTTTATGGGAGAATTCATCCCATTCACATTCAAACTTATAATTACTGACTCTTTATTACTCTACATGCTATCTTCCCTCTGTTTACATTTTTCCCTTATTTTCATTTTATCCATATTCCCCAGTACTTTGTTTCTGAAAAATATCGCCTATAGTGTGTTTTCCCCCTTTTACCAAGCCCCTCCCCTTTGTTTCCCCTTTCCCTTTGTCTCTTCTTCCTTCCTTTTCTTCTGTTAGTTCCTCTTTTCCTTCCCTCTCCCTTTCCCCTTTTAATACTTGAAAGGTAAGAGGAGGTAGCTCCAAGTTGACCAGTCAGTAGGGGATGCTGGTTGCTTCCTCTTGAGTGTCTGTGCCCTCTCCCTAGGCCTGGAAGGGGTGGGTAGTACTGCTGGATGCTATTTACCCTTGAACAATGTGGGCTGTGCCCTGGGGTGAGAAGGTTAATCTCCCTATGCAGTTGAGGGAGCTCTGGGAGACCTGAAGAGGGTAGGGTGCAAAAGGGCTGTTATTGTGTTTGTTCTGGAAGAAGACTCAGCTGAAATGAAAGTATGGAGACTGAGGTTCTCCCAACCAGCCAAGCTGAGTGAACAGATTTCCAGCTGCACTCTGCAGTGATCTGTGCTGGAACTTGCCCTTTAGCCCTGCTGGAGCTCCCCAGACCAACACTCCCACAGCCAAAGCCTCTATGGATTAGTTGGCTCCTTCAGTCAAAGCCATTATGACTGATCTTAGGTTAGTCTGGCTCTCACCCCACCCCTGCTGGCTCTCTGTTTTCTGCCCCTGGCTCACCCATGATCCCCAGAGACAGACCTTGTTGGTAAATATTCTCCTAGCTTCCTTTTCTGGGCTTTGTTGATTGAATTTCTGTTAACAGGTTTATTTTGTATTATTTCTGAGGGAAAACTAGGAGACCTTAGCACAGTGCCTGGCTTCTCTCTGCCATCTTGTCTGGAAGTCTGAGAATAATTTCCTATTTTGAATGACTATCCTTTTTTACTTATTTTTTCATGACAGAATGATACCTATTATTTGAAAATCATGAAGGTCTGCCAAAAAGATGTATTTTCAATATGACTGAGAAGTAAAACAAGGTATCATCATACCTGTAGAAAGCAGTTTAGAAGTCTATTTTTGCTGCAAAGATTTAGTTCCTTTCACCTAAAATTCTCTTGTATATAGAAATTAAGTTCACATTGATCTTTTCATCAGTTTTAGACTATGTAATTTTCCAAGACATACCAGCTGTTGGCTTTTGATTTACTTAATTTACATAGAACAAAATTCTGTTAAACTGAATAAGTAACTACAGCAATATTAATTTTATTTAAATAGACTGGTGAATCACAGTGTAAGGAGTCCTCAGTGAATCACTGGGAATGGAGGAGGAAGCTGCTGTTGTTACAATTGTTATGGAGTCATGTCTGACTCTTCATGGCTCCATTTGGGGCTTTCTTGGCAAAGAGATTGAAGTGGTTTACCACTTCCTTCTCCAAGTCATTTGACAGATGACAAAACTGAGGCAAAGAGAAGTTACTTACCCAGTTACATAAGTACTAAGGCCAGACATGAACTCAGGAAGAGGAGGTGCTCTATTTATAGGATTATTTATCTTTATGCCACAGTAAGACACTAAAATAGGATGTTTTTATTCTTAAATATGTAATCATAAAATTAGACAGAAGACAGTGAATTTCTTACTTTGGTATTTGCATCCAGTAGTTAGCAAAATTCCTGGCACATGAGATACAATAAACATTTTTTGACTGGTTGATAAAAATGAAGTGTACTAAATTCCTACAAGTTCTTATCTCCCATATAAAAGTAACCATACCAGTTGTATCCATGACAAGTGAGCATGGGTTGAAGGAATTGGGTGTGAGAAGGTTAATTTGGACAGGAAAAGACTCAAGGGGTCAAGTGGTACTTGGTCTTCAAGTATTTGATGATATCCTATGGAAGAAGATCTAGATTTTTACTAAAGAATGAGGAGCAATAAGTGGAATTAATAAAGAAGTCAATATGGGCTTGACATCAGGGGAAAATTTCTAATTCTTATAAGATCATTCAAAAGTAAAATGTAGGTGGTGGGTTCCCCTTCAATATATTTCTGGCAGAGAACAGATGAATACTTTTGAGTTATATTACTATGAGGATTCCAGTTAGGGCTGGGCTCAACTAGATAGCCATTGAGATTTTTGAGGTCCTGTGACTTTAAACTGAAATCTAGGGAAAATTAGAATCTGCAGTACCTAAATGTTTGCCAGAAGGCAGAGTAGAAAACCAGGCTATCACATATCATAGCTCTATTTGCCTCTAGGGAAAACTAGTGCTGTATTTCATTTGGTGCTCCTGCTCAAGATTTCCCAAGCCACATCCAGGTAATAAAAGTCACTAACTCTTATCTACTATTCTTATCCATCCAGTCAACACTGTGGGCTGCAGAAGAATAGACAAGGCAGAGGAGAAGAGTAGAAAGAAAGAGCTATAAGGGAACAATAACCAATAAAGACAATACCTCAGGGAGCGGCTAGGTGGCAGTGAATAGAGCACTAGCCTTGGAGTCAGGAGTACCTGGGTTCAAATCCTACCTCAGACACTTAATAATTACCTAGCCATGTTGCCTTGGGCAAGCCACTTAACCCCATTCATTGCCTTGAAAAAATAAAAAAAAAAGATAATACCTCATATAGAGCTATAAGGATTACAAAGCACTTGCTTTATAACTACCTTGTGAGGTAGGTAGAATCAATTTTATCTCCATAACTGAGAATCACAGAAGATAAATTGTTCACAAATGATCAAAAGTTTACTTTCAGAGCTAGGACTGGAACCTCACTTTCCTGACTTCAAAGTCAGCACCTTTTCCACTAAACTTTCAAGTGCACATATCTCAACATTTCCTTACATATATTTCCCTCACTTTAAAGTGGTTCTATGCCACAAAAAAAATTTCTTAAAATGCAGATGCTACTTATAGAATCTAACCTTATTATATATTATAAAACTGTCTGTATGAATTCTAACATTGCACAAATGTGTTTAGTTATCCTTGTCAAGATGTCATCTATTAATAGAGTTTCATGTCCTTAACCTTTAGATTCAAATTCTAGTAGTTTAAGATATTAATGTACATTAACCTGTAAAGTTAGGCTATAAACAAAAATTTTATAACCTCAACTCTTCATTACTCATCCAAATTGCTAATGTATATAGACTACCATTTAGAATAAATACATATGTTTAAATGTTGTATAAAAGGGGGAAATTTTTCAGTACCATTCCAAGAACATGATTCCCATACAATTATAGTAAAAACATGGCTGATAATGAGTAATGTAATAAGCTTCATTAGTAGCATGACACAACTGCTAAGGAGGACTATGTCAATACAAATAGTGCTAATAATTCATATACTGTTTGGTGTAGTCTCTCTGTCAAGGCTGCCTTAGGAGAACTGGTTTCAAAATCTTGTTTCTTAACTTACTAGATATGTTACAGTGGACAACATATTTAATCTCTAAGAAACACTGTCTACTACATATCAAGAGAGGAGATATATATGTGTGTATATATATATATATATATACACACACACACACAAAAAACACTTTACAAATCTTAAAGAATCATAAATATGCTGATATCATGGATTAATGAGGCAGCATGGCATAGTCAAAAGAAATGGGGGGCAGCTAGGTGGCATAGTGGATAAAGCACCGGCCTTGGAGTCAGGAGCACCTGGGTTCAAATCTGGTCTCAGACACTTAATAATTACCTAGCTGTGTGGTCTTGGGCAAGCCACTTAACCCCATTTGCCTTGCCAAAAACATTATATATATATATATATATATATGTATATATACATATATACATATATATATATATATGTATATATATCCTTGTCAAGATGTCATCTATTAATAGAGTTTCATGTCCTTAACCTTTAGATTCAAATTCTAGTAGTTTAAGATATTAATGTACATTAACCTGTAAAGTTAGGCTATAAACAAAAATTTTATAACCTCCTTAAAAGAAATAGGGCGGTTGGAGAGAGAGGTGACCTCAAAACCAAAACAGATCTGAATCTCATCTCTGACATAGGGGTCATGGGACCCTGGGTAACTGCTATGGATAATCCTTCTGAAGATTTAATTTCTCCCTCCTCCATTGCTTGGCTTTATTTTATGAAAAAGTTACTACTCCCAGTCTTCCACTATCTACTTCCATAAGGTTTTACAAGTGAGTTAATATTCTAAAATAATGTCTTGGTTGCCATCTCTTCATGTGACAAGAAGATAGCCATTACTGGTTATACCAAGTAGTGAGTTCTTGTGGTCTTCTCACCATTACACACCACTTAAACTTCTATAGTATGAGTCAGTATGTATTCTTTATTCCAACTGCCATCTTTGAGCATTACCACCTTATCTGAATTCATCAGATTGGATCTCTTGTAGTGGTATGACATACGTTCTCATCCATTTTTCTATTTTGGTCTTGCTTTTTAAAATTGATTTCTTTATTTTTAGTTCATTTACTTGTTTTTTTGCAAGGCAATGGGGTTAAGTGACTTGCCCAAGGTCACACAGTTAGGTAATTATTAAGTGTCTGAGGCCGGATTTGAACTTAGGTCCTCCTGACTCCAAAGTCAGTGCCCTATCTACTACACCACCTAGCTGCCCCTTGGTCTTGATTTTTATCTTTACTCTAATGGCTCAAAAGTTTGACCATATAAACATCTGATTCTTATATAACTCCCACATCAGTTTCATGTACAATAAAGAGGTTAAGACTGCTATTATTTAGTTCTTCCCATAATATACAGTCTATGGATTAAGATTTCATGTTTAGAGTACTAATAGTAAATATAATATTTATAGATAGTTTTCTGACATTCTATTCTCCTTTTTACACTGCCACATAAATATGGATGCAAAAGTGAGCTAGATAGAACTTAATTTTTATTATTTGTTTCATGGGTTGCATAAATGAATAGTTCAACACTTTGAAACCATTCTACTAAGTGGTGATAGGCTTCTCCATTCTTTCTAGGGCAAATCCTCTAACATATTAAATATGAAAATGTTTGTATAAAAACTTATTGCCAAAATAACTTATCATTTATGGAAATTTTATGGATGAAAAATTGATCTAATTTTTCTCCAAAATCCCACTTACACATAATTTATTCCAGGAGTTTTTCAATATTTTTATCTCATGCTCCTAATTTAGCATTGTATTATTTCAATATATTTGAAACATAAAGGTATCTTTTGGACCAATTAATTTTAGAAATATGGATAAGGTCCAATATCTTCATTTCAAAAAAAGAGAGGGAAAATAAATAAGAACTTAGAAAAAGACCAAATAATTATTTGTGACTACAGAAATAACAAACTTTTCAAGCCTGGGCATCTTATCAGATCACCACCATACATCTGGATAGGAGATTTCATAAGAAACTCACAAATCCTATTCCAGGTTTTATACCGTTTCTCAAAATCTGTAGGCAACAAAATCCACTTAAAGATTAAGCTGGAAAACCTTGGGCTAGCTTAGCAGTTCAAAAGAACAGCATTGCTAAATTAAATCCTTTACCTCAACAAATTCTCCTGCCTTCCAGTAAAAAGGAGAAATAATCACATCATGAAAACATAACAGTCTACAACTTGGGGAAATCATCATAGGACTGGGCTGACCAAGAAAGCTGTCTTCATAAAAAAAAAAGAAATGATTGCTTAGTAAAATATGCCCACTATAAAAGTAAGTCCCAGAGAGCTTTATGACACAAGAGCCCAGCTATACTCATCAAGAAAGGTTTGCCTTAAAAAATACTGCTCTAGACACACAATCACTCCCTAGACTTTCAAGTAGGGGTTAATTTGTATTCTGCAAAAGATTTCTGAGCTTATGTTGTATATCATTTTTGTCACATATTTGTGCTAGAGATAGCTAAGCCTGTGTTCCAGTGAGGGACACTTTTCTAGTCAAAACCAAGAGAGGGTTATTGACTTGCACCACTTTCATGTCATATTTATTTCCACAATAATAAGCATTTCCATAATGTAAATTTATCATTATCAGATTTTACAACATTTAATTATGGTTGACATTCAATTATAATTTCAAATAAGAGGGTTATTCTACTCTCATTTAGTCCCCTTACTTTCAAAAAAATCCATCCAGAGCATTGTTGTTGTTGTTGTTGTTATTCAGTCATTTTAGCCATATCTGATTCTTTGTGACCCTGCCAGATTTGAACCAGAAAGATACCATTCTGGATCCCAATCTAGGGCATGCAGATTCCTAATATAAAATTTGCAAATGCTGCCATATCAAAGTCTTTCAATAAGAAAGAACATAATATTACATAACAGGGTTCAAAGGACCCCTTCAAAGAAATCCATTGTTCAACCTCCAGCCTCTACTTGAATATATCTTATGACAGAATTTCTTACCTCACAGAGCTTTTTAGATTTCTCTTTTATGAAGCTCCTCATCTACCTTTTCTTCCTGCAGCCTCTACCCAATCATTCCCAGCTATTCATCACAAACTCCTGCCTCTTCTTATAATTACCTCCCTTTTCCTCCTCTATACCAACGGGTCAAACTCAAGTACAAATAGGGAACACTAAACCACACAGAGACACATATGACTTTAAAAGTCACCTATTATGGACATATATTAAACATGATTGTACATGAATAACCTATATCAGATATCTCACAGTCATAGGGAGGGAGGTAAAAAATGTAGAACTTAAATGTTTACAAAAAGATAAATTTTGAAAACTATATTTGCATGTAAGTGAAAAAAATAAAGTATTTAAAACCCACATATTAATATCATCTATGTCTTATAGTCTTTTATTTATTTTGTTAAATATTTCCCAATTACATTTTAATCTAGTTTGGTCAGCATTCAAGACCACTGTGCACGATAAGCCATGTGTTTGATGATTCTGTTATACAGTGTTATTTGTATTACTTTTTTGGTGCTTACTATAGACTGCTTTGTATTGTTCTATATCTTACTTATTATATTGTCATGTGAAAGGGCTTTTAAAATTGCAAATTTCTCTGCAAATAATAGTCAAAATCCCATTCTACTATTTCAATTCAGGATTAGGATGACCCTGAAGATTTTGGCAATAGGATAAAAGAAGATGATGTAATTGGATTTGAGGGCCAATCTGGTGATAGACACAAAAAAACAGGCAAAAACAGGTTTTTAAAAGATCAATATCCAAAAATATCTATAAATTCATTAAACTCTATGCATGATGGTACGGAAGAATTGAAATACTTTTTTCAAATACTGAAGAATTATTACATTATTATATTTTCAATAATATAAAGATTTTTAAATGCCTTATCAATCCTTTAAAAAAAAGAAAAGACTTGATCAAAGTACAGACCAGATGCATAGTATAACAAAGTACAACTCAGTCACTGATAGAGCAATTTTTAAAAAATCTTCCTGAATATATTAAAATGTAAGTGATAGAAAGGTTTTTGCTTTTTATATTCAACTTTATTGGTCCTTTTCCTGTTTGTAATTGTGGTGACCTTTATCACCATAATTACACCTCTGTCACAGTCTTGCATTCATATATATAAAATGAATGAGTTTAATGATAGGTATGGAATAGATTTGCTCTTCACTATATGTGGCAAATTGCCATGTAATGTCCCACCCTTTCTACTCTACTCTATAATTGTTATTGCAATTATTATTTTATAAAATTTTATTATAATTTCACATATATACAAATATCTATGAAAAAACAACATACTAGGTAGTATATGCAAAATCCCAAGTATGGGGTAGATAATTAATGCTATAGTCATTCAAAGGAAAGAGCAATCCATGACCATTGGAGAACTCTAGGAAAGATTTAGGGAAAATCTAAGGCTAGATTAGTATTAGAGAGATGGAATAATAATGATAATGCAATAACTGCTTGCCAACCACAGCTATTTCACCTTAATCTCAAATCATTATTATGAGTATTTTGATCTTTGTATGATCTATCACCTAAAGAATAGTTTTTAAGACTAAAACAATAGTCTGTTTTTGTTGTATATCTCACATTCAAATAAAACTCAACCAATTGCTTTGTCTCTCACTTCAAATTGCAAAAGGACCACCTTTCTTCAGAACATAATTCTGAATAGTTGTCTTTCTAGAAACTCATGGAATTTATTTTCTTAAGTATATTACTGGCAAGGTATAATTGCAAGAATCTCAAATGCTTTAGCATTTTTAACGATACTCAAATTTTACAAAAAATATAAAAAATGTAAAATTAGAAGTGAGGCATCTTATATCTCAATAAATTAGATATATTGCATTTCTCTTTCCTTGCTCTCTTAAATTCTGGCATTACTTTTATATTTATATTACTTTCCATTTCTATATTTTTGACATTGTTTTCCAAATGACCTGACCAATTTTTTCAAATATTTGAAGATAGATGTTTATGTCTCTCTCAAAGATCTTTTCTTTATCAGTTTCTAAGTTTATCCAACCTTTTCAATTATTTCTCAGGACATGATTTATAGATGTCACCATTCCAGTCTTTCTCTTCAAGAGAAGAAAAAGTCTGGCTAATGCACAAAGTAACATTAATCTATGATCTCCTTTGATCTAGGCATTACTTTCTTAATTGATATAGTTAAATTTCTGCCATCTTTGTACAATTGTCATTTTTATTTTTTTTTAGGGGTTTTTTTGGCAAGGCAATGGGGTTAAGTGGCTTGCCTAAGGTCACACAGATAGGTAATTATTAAGTGTTTGAGGCCAAATTTGAACTCAGGTATTCCTTACTCCTGGAGCAGTGCTCTATCCACTGCATCACCTAGCTGCCCCACTTGTCTTTTTTAATGTAAATATAAGACGTTCCATGGATCCACATTAAATCTATTGTTGTTAATATTTTTTTTCTTTGACAATCTAAGTGAAATAGATGAATATTTACAAAAATGTTACCCAGGTTAAATGAAAAGGGAGATTAAATACTTACCTCCTATCTAAGAAAAATAAATTCAACAAGCCATCGTTGAACTCCCTAAGATAAAATTTCCAGGACCTGATGGCTTCACAAATGAATTCTATCAAACATTTAAGGAACAATTGGTTCTAATTCTATATAAATTCTTTGGAAAAATAGGGGAATATGCAACTCTGCCTCTTTCTATGACACCAATATGATGCTGATACCTAAACCAGGAAGAGTTAAAACAGAGAAAGAAAATTATAGACCTATCTCCCTGATGAATATAGATGCAAAAATATTAAATAAAATATTAGCAAAATGATTATAACAAGTTATCGCTAGGATAATACATTATGACCAAGTAGGATTTAGCCCAGAAATGCAGGGTTGGTTCAATATTAGGAAAACTGTTAGTATAATTAATCATATCAACAACAAACCTATCAGAAGTTATATGATTATATCAATAGATGCTGAAAAGGCTTTTGAAAAAATACAGCACCCATTCCTAATAAAAACACTAGAGATTGTAGGAATAAATGGACTGTTCCTTAGAATAATAAGCAGTATCTATCTGAAACCATCAACAAGCATTATATTCAATGGGAAGAGGCTAGAGGCCTTCCCAATAAGATCAGGAGTGAAACAAGGATGTCCATTATCACCACTACTATTCAATATCATACTAGAAATGTTATCTTCAGCAATAAGAGAAGAAAAGGAAATTGAAGGAATTCAAATTGAAAAAGAAAAGACAAAACTCCACTCTTTGCAGATAACATGATGGTATACCTAGAGAATACCAAGAAATCATCCAAAAAACTACTGGAAACAATTAGCAATTTTAGCAAAGTTGCAGGATATAAAATAAACCCTCATAAATCCTCAACTTTTCTATATATGATTAGCAAGATACAGCTGGAAGAGCTAGAAAGAGAAATCCCAAAGTAACCTCAGACAATATAAAATACCTAGGAGTCTATTTGCCAAGGTAGACTCAGAAACTTCTTGAAAACAATTACAAAACATGTCTCACACAAATAAAATCAGATTTAAATAACTGGGCAAACATCAACTGCTCATGGACATGCCAAGGTAATATAATAACAATGTCAATTCCACCAAAACTAAACTACCTGTTTAGTGCCCTACCAATCATAATTCTAAAAAATTACTTTAATGAGTTAGAAAAAGTTGTAAATAAATTCATATGGAGAAATAAAAAGTCAAGAATTTCTAGAGATTCAATGAAAAAAAGTGCAAAAGGAGGTAGCTTAGCCCTACCTGATCTAAAATTATATTATAAAGCATCAGTCATCAAAACTGTCTGGTATTGGCTAAGAAACAGAGTGGTGGACCAGTGGATTAGACTAGATGCAATAGCAGGAAACAAATCAGAGTAATCTGCTATTTGGGAAATTCAAAGAGTCCAGCTATTGGGATAAAAACTCTCTCTTTGATAAAAATTGCTGGGAAAATTGGTAGTATGGAAGAAACTTAGATTAGACCAACACCTCACACCTTATACCAAGATAAGATCCAAATGGATACAGGATTTAGACATAAAAAACAATATTATAAGCAAACTAGAATCAAGGAATAGTTTACCTATCAGATCTATGGAAAGGGAAGCAGTTTATGGCTAAGGAAGAGATGGAGAACATCACTAAAAACAAACTAGATCGTGTTGATTACATTAAATTAACAATGTTTTGCACAGACAAAACTACTGTAACCAAGATCAAAAGAAATGTAGTAAACTGGGACAACGTTACAACTAATGTTTCTGAAAAAGGACTCATTTCTAAAATATACAGAAAACTGAGTCAAATTTTTTTAAAAAGCCATTCCTCAATTGTCAAATGGTCAAAGGATATGCAAAGACAATTTATAGATGAGGAGATCAAAGCAATCCATAGTCATATGAAAAATTACTCTAAATCATTACTTATTAGAGAAATGCAAATTAAAGGTACCACCTCACACCTCTCAGACTGGCCAATATGACCAGAAAGGACAATGATCATTGTTGGAATATCTGGGAAACTAATATGTTGTTGGTGGAGTTGTGAACTCATCCAACTTTTCTGGAGAGCAATTTGGAACTACATCCAAAGGGCAAGAAAAAAATGTACATACCCTTTGATCCAGCAATACCACTACTGGGTCTATACCCTGAAGAGATTATGAAAAAGGGTAAAAACATCACTTTAACAAAAATATTCATAGCAGCCCTGTAAGTAAATGTCCTTCAATTGGGGAATGGCTTAGCAAACTGTGGTATATGTACATCATGGAACACTATTGTTCTACTAGAAACCAGGAGGGATGGGAATTCAGGGAAGCCTGAAGGGATCTGCATGAACTGATGCTGAGTGAGATGAGCAGAACCAGAAAAACATTGCATACCCTAACAGCCACATAGGGAGTGATGATCAACCTTGAAGGACTCGCTCATTCCATCAGTGCAACAATCAGGGACAATTTGGGCTGTCTGAAATGGAGAATACCATCACCATCTGCATCTAGAGAAAGAACTGTGGAGTCTGAACAAAAACCAAGGACTATTACCTTTAATTTAGGAAAAAAGCCTGATATCTTATTGTCTGATCTTGCTATCTCTTATACTTTATGTTTCTTCTTTAAGGATACGATTTCTCTCTCATCACATTTAATTTGGATCAATGTACACCATGGAAGCATTGTAAAGATTGGCAAACTGCCTTCTGTGGGGGGTGGGGGGGAGGGAAGAAAGATTAGGGGGAAAATTGTAAAACACAAAATAAATAAAATCTTCATAATTAAAAAAATAATATTTTTTTCAAAGTTTGAATCTTATCTAACATATTACTGAGTTATCAGCACATGTTTTGTGACATCTTATCTAGTATTGAATACAACAGAACGAATATAAGGAAACTATCAAATAAAAGAGTTCATAGTACTGAAATATCCAAAGAAGAAAACCAAATTTACAAGAAAATTAGTACCCATATGACAAAAATTATTCTCAAAATTAAGAAAGAAGCAAACTAAAAAATTTATTTTATAAGATAAATGTAGTTCTAATATTGAATTAACTGAAATACAAAGCACAAAATGAGAACTCTAGAACAATAAATATAATCACTGTTTTTTTAAAAAATATGCAAGAAACTATTCTTGCATATAGGAAATCATTCATGACCAAGACTAGACTTTTTTTTTACCAAGTATACAAATAGGTTCAACACTAGAGAATCAAGCAACATAATTAACATATTAAAAATAAATTTATTATAAAACTTTATTTTAATTTGATAAAATTGATAATTTCATAAAACTTCATTATAAAAATTGGGCCAGCAATACCACTGCTAGGTAAATATCCCAAAGTATTGAAAAATGTGGGGAAGGAACTATTTGTACAAAAAAATATTTATACTAGCTCTTTTTTCTGAAGTAGTTAAGAATGGAAAGTCAAAAAATACCCGTAAATTGGGGAATGGCTAAATGAGTTGTGATATGTAATTATAATGGAATATTATTACACTGTAAGCCATGAAAAGAGGATGATTTCAGAAGAAAAAACTGGAAAAACTTCCAAGGACTCATGCAAAGAGAAGTGAGCAGAACCAGAACACTGTAACAGCAATGTTATATACAATGAAGAATTGTGAATGACTTAGCTATTCTCAGCAGTACAATGATCCCAAATCAAGCCCAAAGGATAAATGATGAAGCATACTATCCACCTCCAAAAAGGGAACTAATATTGTCTGAATATGGACTGAAGAATGCTATTTTTTACTTTTTCATTATTTTTTATTTGAATCTTCTTATACAAAATGATTAATATGAAAATGTTTTACAAAATTGAATGTGTTGATTATTTATTGTCTTGGGGGAGGGGAGAAACAGAGAGATAAGAAAGGGAGGGATATAATTTGGAACTCCAAACAAAAAAAAAGTAAATTTTTTAACATGAAATTGGAGAAAATAAAATATTATATACATTTTGAGATAAAGTTAACTTGTGCTCACTTTAGCAGCACATATACTAAAAATGGAATGACACAGAGAAGATTAGTATGGCAAGGATGACAAAGAAATTTGTGAAGACACAAAAGTATCTTCAAATTTAAAAAAAATCATCCCAAATCCTGTGTTTATCTCAAAGGATGCAAAATGCTTTGATCCATTTATGCAGAAAACCTACAAACCATAAACATGGAGGGAAATAATTTAAAGTCATACAAAATGTGAAAAGTAAGCATCCTATGCAATCAGGATACACTAGAATCTCTGCCAATAAATATACAAATAAAGCTTCTATTCACTAAAATCTGAAATAGTTTTGGAAATATAAACAAGAGGAATAAGACAAAAGAAAGAAATTAAAAGCATGAAGAAAGGTAAAGAGGGGATATAATTATTCCTATTTGCTGATAATATGATATAAAATCTTAGGGAATCTCAAAGATTCAAGATGTTCAAAGACAAATGGTACAAACAAACTCTCAGAAATAAATAACATTATGAACAAAGCTGTGTAATGTGAACAGAACTAGAACATTGTATTCTAGCAACATTGTGTGATAATCAACTATGATGTACTTAGTCCCTCTCAGCAGTTCAGTGATCAAGGATAATTCTAAAAGATTTGTGATGCACAATACCACCCCACCCAAAGAAAAACCTATGGAATCTGAATGCAGACCAAAGCATAATATTTTCCCTTTTAAAAACCTGTTCTTTTTTCACGTGTTTCTCATGTTTTTCCCTTTAAGTTCTGATTTTTCTTTCACAACATGCCTAATATGCAAATAACAAGTTAATACATGTATAACATATCAGATTTCTTGCTGACATGGGAAGGAGAGAGGGAAGTAAAGAGGGTAGAAAAATGTGGAACTCAAAGGCTTACAAAGAGATGAATGTTGAAAACTATCTTTGAATATAATTGGAAAAAATAAAATAAAAACATTTCCAAAAAAATTTACAGCATTTCAATATTTTCTATATTTCTTCATATCCCTCCACTTTTTCCCAGAACCTCCATTATAACGAGGACACCAAAGGTCCCTTTTTATTTACATTCTTCTCCAGGCTACACAACTGACTCTTCTAGTCTTTCTCTAAAAAATTCCTGAACAAGTTCTGAGTTCCCTAATTTCCCTTTAGCTTTCTTTATGTGCTATTTTCATTCTATATAATGAACACTGGGCATTGAGCTAAGAAACTATCTTTCTTTTTTCTTAATATTTGTATTCTAGAACTTAGGATAGTGCCTAGAATATAATAAATACTTAATAAATGTTTGTTGAAGACCTATTAACATATAATAAATCTCAGAGGTGATAACAGAAATAGAAATTCCATTCCCTATAACTACAAGATATATAAAATATCTGGGGTTTAGTACATATCCAATTAGAAAGTGGTCCTTAAAGACATAAGGATCATTTTAATAGCTGAAAAAATATTTAGTGAATATGTTTGGGATTCTGCCAAAATAAGGAAAATAACATTTCTGCAGGAGTTAATTCATGGTTTTAATGTATACCAATCCAATTACAAAGGTTATTTTATAGAACCTGATAAAATAATAAATTTTATGGAAAAAAATAAAATATCTAGAATATCAAGGGAAGAACATAAAAAGAGAAAGAAACTTCTAGCCCTTAAAGTATATTATACATTAACAATGATCAAAAACACTTATTCTTGGTTTAAAAAAACAGAGATGTAGATCATTGGTTACTGTTGTTGTTTGTCCTTTGGTCTTGAAGAGGACCAATGATGCAGGGAAAAGATGTAGAAAACTGTGAACTAGCAGAAACAAAATTTGTAATCTTAAAGGATGTTAAATCTTGTTAAACTGGGTGGAGATCCTCTACTCTTGAGATAAAAATTGACTACCATGGGAAAGCTGTAGAGAATTATGAATGTAGCAGAAAGAAAATTTGTAAACTTAAAGGCTGTTAAAATCTTGTTAAATTGGGTGGAGGTTCCCCATTCTTGAGATGTAAATCGACTACCACTGTTTCATTGTTTAATGTAAAATTTGTATACTGATCTCCTCAGGCTTCAACCCTCTACCTAATTCCAGGTCCAGTAATGGGGAAGGGAATTTACCTTTTGCCCTCTGGATAAGGAGCAAGACCATAAAAATCTGGGTTGGACCTCTGTTCAGGGCCAGTCATCTCTAACTTGCTGGACCAGTCAACTACGCTTGACTATTCTTTCATTTCTCTCATTACCTATCACTTTTTTATGTGTTGTAACTTCTTTTAATAAATCTTTATTTTTCTTTCCACACTTGCTTACCCAAGTCTGAGTCCTGATTCATTGCATGGCAGTAATCGAACCTAAGTAGCCAGTGGCTACATATTTGGCAAGCCAGCTGGGATAAATTTCTGCTGAGACCTAGGAAACTGGATTGAGCTCCATAGGTGAGAGGCACACCCTTTATTTAGACTGTAGATTTTTATAAAGGTAGGAAGATTGTTGGACCTCTAGCCCTCCTTCTGTGTGTTCCCTGCTTATCTTCCCAGGATAGGGATAGTAAGTTGTTGAGAGATTAGCAGAGGCCTGGCTCATACATGACCCAGGAGCTAATCTTGTTTGGTTTCAGCCTCCCCTATGTGGGCCTGCCCTGTGTTTTGTTCAGGCTGACTGGCAAAGACAGTCCTGAGGTGCTTGGACCCCCACTGAGAAGTGGTGGGTTGTTAAGGAAGGGCATTTGGTGTATGTCCAATTGATATGTTTGCTTATCTAGAATTTTAGGAGTATTAAAACATGGGAGAAAACTTGGTACTCTCCCCCTCAGTTGTGTGCTATCTCCTTAGAAGGGATTAGATTTGATTAGCAAAACATCTGAGCTCCTGGAAATTATCTTTCGGTGAAACTCTTTCACTTTGAAATTTTCTCTATCATTCTCTGTGGCTCCCACCCTCTGCAGAGGGAGGTGGGAGGGAGAAGAAAAAAATCTTCCTTTTTTAGAACTTAGAAACTCAAACCTATGTCTCAGATGGAATGCATGCTTTACTGCAAGAAGGGTAAGATTCCCCCAAAACTTGCTTTGGCCCCATTGTTTAAAATAGGGGATCCCCATGCCTTCTTCCTGGTCTGGGGAGAAGGGGGGGCCTGGGCAAACCACCACATTTTCCTGAGACTACGCTTGTTTATCAATTCCAAACCTCATTCCCAAAAGACATTAGTTGGGCTGAAAAAGTTCCACCCTTGGGAGGGGGAAGGGGAAATGGGCAGATTGATCGAAAAACCTCATGGTCAATTAGTTAAGGAAAAAAAAAGGGGAAAGGGGGACAATTACTTTTTCTGGGATTAGGAAATTCAGATTTCATTTTTTAATTAAGCCTGTGCTAATAACTAATATCTCTGTAATAGAGTAACTGGATTTGAACTTTATAAAGTTACTTAAGAATACATTCAATATTAACTATTGATTGGCTATTTCAAAATCTTAATGAATAGATATATATATATATATATATATCATTTGTACATTTGAAAGTTTGTAAGTTGCAAAGTTTGTGAAATGATCTCAGCTGTGAGCTAAGTTTTTATTAACCTAATATTGATTGACAGCTGTATTCAGCTTAATGTTAATTAAGACTTTAAGGTTTAGGAAATGTAGACTTTCTACTCTCAAGAGGCTTTGAAAAAGAGGGCAGGAAGGCCTTTCATAGGAAAAGGTCACCACCTTGTGTTTAAAAAAAATAAACTATTTGAGAACTAAATGAGAGTAATTTAGTCACCTCTGAAAGTTCTGTAACAAGTCCTGAGAATTTATATGTGTTATTAAGAAGGAAAATATAAGTGGAACAAATTATATTTCAAGGAATTTGGGAATATTGAAATATATAATTATATTTACTGATTTCTTTTGGGAAAGAGAAACATTATACTAAATTTTGTAATCTGATTTGTTTTGATATTAAATTGACATTGATAATATGTTGTCAACAATCTCACAATGTCTTTTGTTGGAAAAGAAAGAAAGTTTGTAATAATTTTGTCTCGTCTCATCACATGTTTATGGAAAGGAACATTATATATATATATATATATATATATATATATATATATATATAACCAAAAGTAAAATCTACTTAATATCTGTTATTTGAAAATAAGAAAATATATTAACATTGTCTACCATTTATAGCATTTTACTTTTGTTCTAAGGGGAATGAGATGTTTTAAAAAAAGAATCTTATGTTCAACATAAATTAATAATGTATGCTTAATTTTAAAGAAGTCAAGAATATAAACTTTCCCACTGTAACTGTAGGCAGCTCTGACTAATGAACAAATAGCAATTGTATGGTCCTCTGCAAGGTAACTTATTGATGCATAAGATGTATTTATCAATTATGTGATATTCTTTTGTAACTTCAAAGAAATTATATTTATAGTGTTTGGTTCTCTTGTGAACATGTAAGCTATGGAATACTATGATGTTAAAGCTTGGAATTAACATGTAATTTGCTTTGAAGGGATGGTAAAGGAAATATCACAAATTATGACCCTTTCTGGGATAAATCTGTGGATTTATGATGGAAATATTATTTTGTAAAATTTGACTTCAATGACTTGAATGCCTGGTTGTTTTTACTATTATTTTATTACATTTGAATCAATAACACATATTAGAAATTTAAAGTTACCTAAGATGTTCTATTGGTTTTTAAAGAATTCTAAAAGTAATAATTTTAATTTTGAAGATAACTAGTAGTTAAAAATTTATGTATATAAATTTCTAGCTATGTATGTAAATTGGACTAAACTCTGGTTATTTGCCTTGAGGGAAAAGCACCTATGTAACATGAGGAAGATAAAAATAATGATGATAATTTGAGAGTTCTCTATGTCAATCTCTAATCAATTATTATGTGAGAAGGATGGAGATGATGGGCAACCTCCTAGCCAGAAGGAGATGTTTAGTTACTTTAAACATAGTTAATAGCTAAATGGGTTCATTGCAAAAAGTTGATTTTATAAAAATATGAATTAGGTTATTGTGTTTTTACATCTCAAAATCTGTTTATTGCAATTTACTTATATCACTGACCATAGGTACATGAGCAATAATTGAATTATAATATTTTCCCTAGATCTCTTATAACAAATTACAGCCAGGCACACTCTTGGTTCTCCTTAGTGCTCAAGCCACTTGAAGTTCTGATTATGGGTAATTGCTATATTACAATGTATTGATAATTGATTTGTCTGACATCATATATGTTAAAATAGAAAGATAATATGCCAATGAAGCCATTAGCCCTATTAGATTTGGTATTAAATACTGTAGATGGAATGAGGGGCCTTTGAAAGAACAACCCTAGCCTCAACTGGGGTAGGATTCTCTCCTGGCAGGTCTGGAGCCTGGCTCATTTAAAAGGATTGTCTGTATGATTTCTGCCTGCAAATGACATTTAATTCATAAAGGAATATGTCCTCATGTCCTTCTCTTCTCTATAATAGTAAATTGCCATGATTATTCTAGGTGCATCATAATTAAGTTGGAGAGTGAACCACTGGAATGTGATCTTCTAAATTTTAAATAATTGTCAAGCATTTTGTCTTGGTTTTTTAACATAGCAGTTGGATTTTTATCACAACAAGTTTCCTTAAGGAAAAGAAATATCAGTATGGCTGCTTATATCAGGATAATGTCTATTGGTCTATTTTTAACTATTTTAAAAGAGAGATTCATTCTTCACCTGGAATTTTTATTCATTCTAAACATGGCCAAAGCAAAATAGAAGATTTTGTTGCAAATTACCTTTTGGACACGTGCAGTCTTAAAATGCTTTATCAGTATATTTGTTTATATTATTTTTGAGTTTTTGTTTACAACTTACGTGGCATCCATTAATGAACCTGTTATATTGGAACCCATGTTCTTATAAAAGGTTTAGGATCATAAAGGATCATAAAGTACTGGCTTAGGATAATAAAATATAATTCTTGTCTTTATACACCTTCTAGTTTTTTCCTACTTATTGAACCTCTGTTAAATAGCCTTCTCTGTTATAATATCTCTGGTTTTTGCTTACTCAATGTTTTTCACTTGAGTTTTGTTTCTCTTAGCTGTATAGCTCCAAGACTAACCTCTGCAAGATGCCAATCAACTTTGCCAGCCAACCATTCTGTGAACCCTGCCTCAATAAATTCCTCACTGTAATGCATTCATCTCCAAATGGACTCTGAAAGGTCCAGAAAAATCTGGGTCTCAAATAATTTTGAGGGGGGAATGATGCAGAGAAAAGATGTAGAGAACTGTGAACTGGCAGAAATAAAATATGTAATCTTAAAGGCTGTTAAATCTTGTTAAATTGGGTGGAGATCTCCTATTTTTATAAATCGACTACCATTGTTTCATTGTTTAATGTAAAATTTGTATCCTGATCTCCTCAGGCTTCAACCCTCCACCTAATTCCAAGTCCAGTAAGGGGGAAGGGAATTCATCTTTTTGCCCTCTGGATAAGGGACAATGTCATAAAAATCTGGGTTGGACCTCTTCTCAAAGCCAGTCATCTCTGACCCAATCAACTCTGTTTCACTATTCTTTTTTCTCCCTCTTTACCTATTTTCTTTATGTGTTGTAACTTCTTTTAATAAATCTTTATTTTTATTTTCCCAGGTTTGAGTCCTGATTCATCGTGTGACAGTAATCAAACCCAAGTAGCCAGTGGCTACACCAGGACATCAGGAAGATAAAGTAATAACTTACAAGTGAATTCGATCTAAGTGAGATAAAGTTTTGCAGAGTCAACAACCTCACTCTCTCATCTTGAGTTATTTGGATCTAGTGGCAAAATATACATCAGGACAACTGGAGATAGCCTTTTAAGCTAAGATCTTTCTCAGGTTCCAGTTTGGCTGAGGCAATGCCCATTTAGCAATTGAGAGTAGGTAAGAAATGAGGCAAAGAATGGGCTCTTAATGAAAAAAAAAATCAGTCTGGGAAGGGAAGACTCAGGATTTCTGGCCAAAATAGAAACAATTGCTATTTACCTTCACTCTGAGTCATCAATAGAAGATATTAGTTGAGGGAGAACAAGAAGCAATAAACCTCAATAATCCAATATTTGATAAACCAGAAACCATAAATTATTTAAGAACTCCCATTTCAAAAAATCCTTCTGGTAAAACTAGAATGCAGTTTGACAGAAATTAGAAATAAACTGGGGCGGCTAGGTGGCACAGTGGATAAAGCACCAGCCCTGGAGTCAGGAGTACCTGGGTTCAAATCCAGTCTCAGACACTTAATAATTACCTAGCTGTGTGGCCTTGGGCAAGCCACTTAACCCCATTTGCCTCGCAAAAAAAAAAGAAATAAACTAACAGCTTACAATATATTCCATAATTCATTCCAAATGAATATATAATTTTGATAGTAAAGATTGTCTTATTTTAAAAATTATGAGAAGACCATATGCTTTTCATAGCTACAGGAAGGAGATATATTCTTAACCAAACAAGGCTATAAAGGAAATTGCAGAAGTTAGGATAACTTTGATAATATGAAACTGAAAACTTCTAAAAATATAACATCCATACACAGGATAAAAAGGAAAGCAATTGAATGGGGGTGAAGAAATTGAGAAGGAAAACAAAACTCCATATCAAATTTCTCTGATAAAGGTTTGGTACTCAAACATTTAAACAATTAACATGTGCTCCAAATCACTAATTATAAGAGAAATTCTCAATAAATAATGCTTAGGATTCACCTCACACCCTGCAAATTAACAAAAATGTCAAAATTCTTGAATTATCAATATTGGAATGGTTGTGGAAAGATAAGAACACTAATAGCTGTGGTAGAACTGTGAATCACTACAATCATTTTGGAAAGCAATTTAGAATAATGCAAACAAAGTGATTAAAATGTCCAATACCATTTGACTCAAAGCTTCTGTGTTCAAAGCTCAAAGGGGTTGGTTATAAGAAGAAAATTCTCATAATCACCAAAATATTTATGTCAAAACTTTTTGTGATATCTAAGAACTGAAAATTAACTATTCATTGGGAAATGGATCAACAGATTGTAGGATCTGAATCTAGTAGAACATACAAGAAATAACAAATGTCATGAATACAGAGAATCATGGAAAGATCTAGATGTAGTAATAGAGTGAAGCAAGTATAGTCAAGAAAATGACTAAACAAATGCATATAGAATAAACCTCCACTAAATTTTACTTAAAAATTGAATGTTTCAAAATGAAAAACAGCAAACATGACTCAAAAAAGGGAGAGAGAGAGAGAGAGAGAGAGAGAGAGAGAGAGAGAGATTAGAAGACACACCTGATATCACCCCTTTAAAGAAGTGGGAAGTTTATAAATATGGTACATTACACTTAGTTTCAAATTTTTTCAGTCTATTGATGGATGACTTTTCCTTTTTCCCCCCCTTAAAATACTATTTTCTATATGAGATATTGGGGGAAATTTTAGTGATATTAAAAAGATCTCAATAAAATTTTATTTATTAAATTAAATAAAAAGTAATGGTTCTACTTTGAATTCCATCTGGAAGATTGAGACCAATTTGCAACTTTTCAACTACTCAGACTGTCTTTATTTATGCACATTATCTTTCACATTTTACATTGAAGCTGCCCTTGCAATTATGGCTAGCAAATATGCTCAGTATTCTACAAGCACTATTTATCTCAAAAAATACCATGATCCTGAAGAAAAAAAAATCAAGATTATAAAACTATATTAAAGAAGGCAATTGCTAACTTTCCTATCATCCTCTGGTGATTGAGGAGATACTTCTTGAAGAATAATGATCCCAGTCCCAGCCTTGGGATAGTGTCAAAAATCTGTTCTCTCCAGGGCATCAATGTAATTGTATTGTATGCTAGAATGGAAATTCTTTTGTTGCTTTAAGTGAATCAGATAATCTAACTTTCAAATTCTGGAATTCTGTGAAGGGGATACTGTGAAGGTGCAAAACATCTTGTCAGTATTTTTAACATCATCCTATTGCTGTTCAATATTTTGAAAATGAATGGATTCTGTGACTAAAAAAAGCAATGAAATTCAGTATTGAGCTGTTTCCAATTCACCTGCAGAGAAATAAAGAATATCATGTTAGAACCTTTGTCAGGATCAAGGTTACTGATGTAAATGCTAGGTAAAGGAGGGTTGCTGTATGATTCTTTCAGGTCTAAAAAAAATCTGCAAGAAGGCAAACCCATGTTACAAAGTTATCCTTTCTTCATACTGTCAGCATATCCAATTCACCCATATGCCATTGTATCATGGTCCCCAGTGTTAAGAACAAAGGACAAACAGCCACAACATATGAAAAATGTTATGTTATGTTATATTGCTATTTTGCCCTTTAAATATTTTAAAATTCAGTAAAAATGCAGAATTGAATTCAAAAATTAATACTGAATTTATATTTACTACTTACATTTCACCATGAAAGTGATTAGCAGCCTAGTGAGAAATGAGTAATCACTACCTACCCTGTACAGCATTCTCATATCAACTTCCAAATTAGACAAATGTCTAAGAATTTTCAAGATAGAATTTTTTTTAGGTTTTTGCAAGGCAAATGGGGTTAAGTGGCTTGCCCAAGGCCACACAGCTAGATAATTATTGTCTGAGACCAGATTTGAACCCAGGTACTCCTGACTCCAGAGCCGGTGCTATATCCACTGCCACCTAGTGGCCCCTTCAAAAATAGAATCTTAAGTCAAAAAGTATCTCTACTGAAAACTTATCCTTTATTACTTAGGATACAAAGTAATTCTAGGGCTTTTTTTTCAGAAATGCACTTCTAGGCAACAGAATGTACCACTGCATCAGAAGATACTCAAAAGGATCCTAAGTCTAAGAGTTAAGAATATCCTAAGACTTGAGACTCGTTTTGCAGTTAAGAAAGCTGAATTTTAGAATTAAACTAATTTTGAATTAGGAGACAATTGAAATGTTTCTTAAATATCAAATTATGGACATACATACAAAGAAAAAATCAAAGTTAACCTAGAAGAATTGTGTTGGTCATCTATACTCTCAAACATAGCAGAATACCTGGGTTTCAAGTTATACTGTGTCACATTGGTCAAATCATGTAAACCCACTAAGCTTCAGTTTCTTAATCTGCAAAGTGAAATTCATAAGATAGATCATTAGTTTAACTTCATTTTACATAATAAAAAATTGAAATATATAGGGGTCTAAATTTCATATCTTAGATCTATTCCAACTCTAAATCTATAATTCCAAATAGAAGAGCTGGAAATTTTAGTCTGTATTTCCTCTGACTCATTACAATGCTCTTTCCACCATACCATCATGCCTTGCTTAATTAATATTACATATATATGACAAGTCAATAAAAATAATCTCACATTTTTATTATGCTATAAAGTTTACACATCATTTCTCTTAAAATAATCCTAAGAATTAGATAATGTACATATGATTCCCATTTTACAGATGAAGAAATTGAGAATCCAAGAAGCATTACATGATTTCCCCATATTCACATAGTAAGTATCAGGGACAACATTGTTAAATCTTGGGGGTCTTCTAACTTAGAATCTAGTGTTCTCTGTCTCATACATACACATACACAGTTACATATGCACAACATTTAAAAGGTATTCCAAAAGTCTTCATGTAGCTTTAACCTTTATTAACTTTTAAAGTATAAATGCTTCATATTTATCAAAAGATTGAAAGGGTAACAACTTAAATTTTAATAATGGTATATTTTTATTAAAATTCGGTATAACCATTGTTTTATGCTATATCATACTTGTGCTGTAGGCAGTTTTCAAACTGTGTTAAAACTTTCATTAGCTGCTGCTCTTTAAATGAAAGGATTGCATTTGTAATCCTAGGTTTAGGATTATGCAAAGAATAAAGTTTTAATGCATACATTATGGTTTTGAAAAAAATTTAATGAACACAGATCAGGTGACTGAGGTGTTTCAAACAAGAAGATACAGATCCACCAGGGTGAAAAAGTGTTTTCCAAAATTGTCTCACACACGATGCATAATTATAGGATGCCCTGTCTAGTTAAAATTGAAATTTTAAATTTTTATTCAAAATTCAAAAAAATAATTAAATGTAGAATAAATTTAAATAATTAGACTTTCAAATTATGTTTTTGTAAGTATGTGTCATTTATACTTCCAAAGTTATTAGAGTTTAAATGTAATACACCATATATTTGTTCACATGGTAATAAATGCACTTAGCCCCTCTACAAGAAAGAAACTTTCAGTTTTGAAAACTGTTTATCCTACAAATAGCAGGAATACTCAGGTTTTCAGGAAATGTCTTTTAGTTATGTGTATATGTGTGTATTTTACATGCGTATTTCAAATCCAGCAAGGACAACACAAAGTTAGGCAAAAGTTCAAAAGAATAAAACTAAAAGAAAATCAAAGACTTCAACTTTTTGTTCCCTTTCTTAGATCTTGTTTTAGAAGAAGAAAGAAAAGTGCCAAAATGAAAAACATTACACAAGGAAGAGTAAATAATTATTTCTGGCCTCACAATCTGCCCTCAGAAGTATGGAAAAGTGAACAGGTTAGTATGTCTCCTAAAAAAAAAAGTGGTGGCATCAGAAGTTATACCATTTTCTCTCAGACAGTGATTAAGCAGGAATCTACAAACTTCTCTTCATATGTCCCAGAGAGGAAATTAAAACAAAGATAATCAAAGAAGACAAATCTAAAAGTAACGGGTCCTTGACAATGTCTGACAAACTACTGGGATTAAAAAGGATGGGGAAGACAGTGGGGTAAAGTGTATATGCATTTTCAGTGACAGCTTTCCCAATTAACTATCTCCAAAAACAGTGAAAAAGCAGGCTACTTACAGAGCATGTGGATCTTTCTTTCATTCCAGATAAAAGCCAAAAGACTGAAGTGGTTGTAGAATGAGCCTTTACCCAGGAAGAAAAGGATGTCAAATGAATTGATCCAAACAAATATGAAATACCTTTGGGAAATTTACAAGTATCAACTTGACCTAAAGTTCAATGTAAAACCCTTGCTATGAACCCTTGTTCTACATTCTATAGAGACATCTATCCAAACTGAATATACTCAACAGTGGGGATAGTGATGATGACAATCAACAAGTATTTATTCAAAGTCTATCATGTAACAGCTATGGGTCTCAAGTCAGAAAAACTCCTCTTCTTAAGTTCAGATCCAGACTCAGACTATGTGACCCTGAGCAAATCACTTAGCCCTGTTTTCCTCAGTTTCTTCATCTGTAAAATGAACTGCAGAAGGCAATGGTCAACCTCTTCAGTATCTTTACAAAGAGTTGAATATGACTGAAAAATTATGTGCCAGTTACTTTTCTAAGGTCTGAGGATACAAATTAAAAGAAGGACCCTACTCTCAAGGATCTTTCTTACATTCTGTTACATAAGACAAGAAGTATTTCTACATACAAAGAATGTATCAAGAATAATTATGAAGAGAATAAATGCAAGGCAGAAGGAAGAAGTTTAGAGAGGAAATATAATGAACAATACTTTCGAATTCTTGAATTTGAGATATCTCTGGGACATTCAGTATGAAGAATCCAATTGGCAATTGGTAATGCAGGAGTATAGCTCAGGGGTGACCCTGGGTACAGAGAGACAGACAGACAGACAGATAGGGGCAGATTGATTCCCAGTCTCACCCAAGCTGTATATAAAATTTAGCATTTGTATAGTGATTATATTATGTATGTGTGTGTGTTTATGTATATCTACTCATAGATGTGTCTATATCTAAATTGATGTATATGCACACATTCATATATGTTGTTGTATTGTTTCTCAATCGTGTCTGATTTTTAGTGACCCTATTTGAGAGACAGAGAAAGAGACAGAAAGACTGAGACAAAAAAAGATACAAAGTCAAAGAGACAGAGATAGAAACAAAGAGAACTAAGTGGTACAGGAACTGGAGTCTGAAAGACCTGAGTTCAAATCCAACCTCAGGCAATGGCTGTGAAACTAAGCAAGTCATTTAACCCTGTTTGCCTTAATTTTCTCATCTGTAAAAATAAAGCTGGAGAAGGAACAGTAAACTGTTCCAGAACTGTTGACAAGATAACCCTAAATAGGGTAACAAAGAGCTGAACTGGATTAAAAAGATAAAAAGACTGAACAACAATACTATATGTCTAATTACTTACCTCTATAAATATATGAGGTAGGTAGGTGGAGCAGTGGATAGAGCATTGGACCTGATATCAAGAAAACCTGAATTCAAATTTCACCTCAGATCATAAAAATGGAGCAAAGACCTACATGTTCAAAAATTAATTTAGCAGTTCTTTATAGAATGGTAAAGAATTGTAAAATGAGTGGATGCCCATCATTTAGGGAATAGCTGAACAAGTTATGGTATATGAATGCTATGGAGTGCTATTGTTCTGTAAGAAATCTTGAGTAGTTGGACTGCTGAATTCAGTGAGAAAAACAGGAGAACACCGTACATATTAACGGCAACACTGTGAGGTGATCATTTATGATGGACTTAGCTCCTCTCTGAGGTTCAGGGATCAAAGACAATCCTGAAACCCCTATTATGGAAAACACCATCTATATTCAGAGGATAAAACCATGGAATCTGAATATAGAGCAAAGCATAATATGTTCACTTTTTTTTTGCAAGACAGTGGGGTTAAGTGGCTTGCCCAAGGTCACACAGCTAGGTAATTATCAAATGTCTGAGGCCGAATTTGAACTCAAGTACTCCTGACTCCAGGGCAGTGCTCTATCCACTGTGCCACCTAGCTGCCCTTATGTTCACTTTTAAGAACTTCTTTTAGATTTTTCATTTCTCTTTCATGACTGTTTTTCCCCTTAGTCATAATTTTTCTTTCACATCATGACTAATGCAGAAATATGTTAGACATGAGTGCACATGTACAACCTCTATCAGATTGTACACTACCATTAGGGAGGCAAAAGGAAGGGAAGGTGGTAGAAAAATGTGGAACTCAAAAGTTTACAAAAGGATGATTATTGAAAACTAGCTTTACATGTAATTGGAAAAAAAATAAAATTTAAATGAAAAAAACAAGCAAACCAAAAAACCCCAACAAATTTCAGGTATTTACTATGGGCAAGACATTTAGCCTTTGTCTATTTCAGGTTCCTCAGGTAAAAAATGATGATAACACTTCTTACCTCATAGGATTGTTATAATAAAATAAGATATTTGTAAGGCACTTTACAAGCCTTAAAGCACTATACAGGGGCAGCTAGGTGGCACAGTAGATAGAGCACCTCCCTGAAGTCAGGAATACCTGAGTTCAAATCTGACCTCAGACACTTAATAATAATTACCTAGCTGTGTGGCCTTGGGCAAGCCACTTAACCCTATTTGCCTTGCAAAAACTAAAAAAAAAAACAAAAACAGAAAAAAAAGCAAAATAAAAAAACGCTATACAAACTACTAGCTATATAGAATGATTAACTAAGGAGGAAAATAAAGCATATAATTTATAAATTCTAAAAATATCCCTAGCACATTGGACTAGATGGTTCTTAACATTCAATAAATGTTAAAACAGCAAGTCTACTTCTGTAAATGTGTTTTCTGGCAATGCCGCACCAGGCTAAAATCTCTCTGCTTTAGCAAAATGTAGCAGCTTGCTGACATAAGTAACCTTTCTGAACTCTTGTCATTCATTTCCTGCTGAGCTAAGTTTATAGTAATGGTTTGCAGTCCCCTCATTACAAGTCCCCACCATAACAACCAGGACAGAGAGAATCTCAAAGGGAGCTTTTTACGCCCTCTTTGATACTTCTTAGGTTCCTAGGTTCCTACTACTCTTCCTAGTTCAAGTCCTAAGTTAAATCACTTTCTAGTGACAAATTTGAAAGTAATACTTTCACAAAACAGGAAATTCACTCTAGCCAACTAGTATGACTGAGTGAAAGCAGCAGGAACCAAGAACTCCCACCTAGTGATTATTAGCAAAGTGGACAATGCTGCAGATAATGCTGAACTTTGACAAGACCTAATTGTACCATTGACTATTTCTTTGCCACTACAATACAATTTATTTTCACAAAATACCAGATAACCTGCTTATGACTCATTATAGAATCAAACATGACTAAAGTTTGAGAATCTTTTCCTTTTATCTTTGAGAGATTAAAAGGAATATATTTATTTCATATTTTCCAGTTTCTTAATTTCTCATGTTAAATTAGTCATCAAAAGTAAAACTCTTATTTAGTGCTCTGTC
Organism: Macrotis lagotis; assembly: GCF_037893015.1. Lineage (NCBI taxonomy): Eukaryota > Metazoa > Chordata > Mammalia > Peramelemorphia > Peramelidae > Macrotis > Macrotis lagotis. The sequence continues at coordinate 733,842,618 of NC_133658.1, forward strand.
AACCACAGGCAGCATATTTAGCATAATTTTGGCCAGTTTTTGGTTTTGGTTTGCTTATTGAATTATAAACCAGATTAGGGCCAATCCCATATTGACCTATTTCCTTTGTATATCTTTGAACACACAAGAGAACAGCACCCCTAGCTGGACTGCTCAATATTCACAGAAACTCTGCCACTCCTTGGAACTTTTCTTTCCTTTACCACCCCAAATCAGTCTAGGATACTGTCCCAAGGACACTACAAGGGATGGAGAAGTGAGGGGGGATAGAGCAAGTCTTACAGCTTCTATTCTAGTGAAGGTCTCTCTATTTTCTCACCCCAGGTTTAACAATACTGATGATAACTGACTTTTTTTTTTATAGCATTTTAAATCAATAAAGGGTAGCTAGTTGGTAGAATTCTGGGTCTGGAGTCCAGAAGACCTGAGTTCAAATTTGTGCTTAGACACTAGCTTTGTGACTCCTGTTTCCTGCTTTCTCATCTATAAAATGAGCTGGAGAAGGAAATAGCAAGAGAAACCTTTGCCAAGAGAAACTCAAACAAAATTGCCAGACAAAATTAAGATGACTAAACAATGACAACAAAAAGTTATTACAAAAAGTAATAAATGGGAAAAGGTTAGCAAAAACTAATTTAATATTTGGAATGCAATTTGTATTTATGTTTGAATATAGGACCTATTAATATTCAGATAATTTAAAAAATGTGCAAGTTAGATTCCTTTCAGCTGGGAATTTCTATGATGTATAATTTTTTCTTGTGCTTTTAAGCTACAGCACATACTTTGGGTTCATTCTACCAACCCCCCTTGCATTTGTCAAGGTGCCCCAGAATGTAGCTGACTACTTTGTCCCTTAGGGTTCTAGGGGTAACCCTGAGGAGTTGAGGTTTCTAATCTTCAGTAGGACTCACTGGTATGTCTCCTAATATCATCTAACCAGTAAACATCTCTCCAATATAAACTGATCAGTTAATATTGATTAGCTTTTACAAAGGGGTATTTAAAAAGAAGGCATACTTAGAAACTGAAATACAATAGCATTTCATCAGAGAGGTTCAATCTCCCTTTGACAGTCCCACTAAATCTCTGGGGAGAGTGGCCTCAAATTTAAAGTGAATGCTACAAAATATTCATCCTTCTTCCAAAGGGGTTTCTTGACCCTGGGAGATCTTTTCTCTTACTCAGGGTCCCTATCAAATTTACTTCTATGTGTAGAATAGCCCAGAGATGATCTATTCTGAAAATCAGCTGGGCTGAATCCTTAGAACAGACTTTGATGCATAAGCTACAACTGTTTTCATGAATTTTTTTTATAACACTTAATCAGAAGCACTCAATATTAGATAATAAAAGTTTTAAGAAATGATGCCTTTTTAAACCTTTGGAACATGATAAAGCCAATACCACCAATTCCTTAGTCTTTCCAAAGACAATCTTGAGCCAATACTTCTATTCGACTACAATTTCCATCTATCTTCTGGTTTCATTTAAAGATAGACTATCAGGACTGATATAATTTCCTCTCCAAAAGAAATTATTTTTAACCCTTTTTTTCAAAGACTGCAAACAGAGAAAGTTGGTTGGGGTGGCATAGAGCTAGGAGACAAAATAATTAAAGGCACAAAATAAAATAAACCAATTAAGGTCTACCAAACTCCTTCTTTGAACCTGACTAGGGAGCACTACAGATTTGTATATGATATGAGGAAGAATGAGAGGGATCTCTCTACCACCCTCTCTTGGTTTCTAAGAGCTTCCCTCCAATTGACATTTGAGAATCTTCAGCTGCTTATCAAGGAACTTTTATACACATCCCTACTCACCATTATACTCAGCAGGTCCTCTGTGACCTCTCAGTCTTTAGCTAAAATCACCTTTATTTTGTTGTTCTTGGTAGGAGTGAGGGGTTCAAGGTATTTACTAGAAATACTAACTACCTTCTCACTATCTTTCAAATGAAGCACATTATCTCCAGTGACAGCTTGGATGTTGATTTTCTGTCGAATCACTTTGTTGCCAGTAGATGTCTTGTACCCTCCCTTGGATGGCTGTGGTCGCCCATTTATTGGAGTTATGCTCCATACCAGAGCTTAGTATGTAAGAATTGTATTTTCAAGGGGATAGTAATCCAGGGGTCATTGAACTAAGGTTAAGACTAACCTAGTAAGCCATAGGCAAAAGGTTGTAGGGTGGCAGCTGGTGGGTATTCTGGTAGTCCACAGAACTGGCACCACCTGGTAGTGGCTCTAGGAGATGGACTACTAGAGAGCCTTATGGCAAGGAGGCTGGATAGCACAAAACTGGTCCATGTTGAACATGGCAGGGCTTCCAGGAGTCTGTAAACTGTATTGATCGTTAACCTGTGAGAATGAAGGGTCAGGATAGGCTGGTATCTAGGAGTTCATAGTCCTGTAGGGATAAGGTAGAACCATCATCATCACTCATGTTTGGAGTTATTTGGATCCAAGGTATCACACTGAGATGAGCAGCTGTCTTCATGAAGGGGTGTCTGGGAACCATAATGTGGTGTATAGTTGCCATGTGAATTGCATATGGTACAAGAGTCATGGACAGACATGGGTGTTAAAGTCATTCTTCCTGGTTACCTAAAGCCAATTGTGGTTCTCTGACCATTCACAGACATGGTCTGGCAGGTTGAATAAAGTTCTCCATGGGCTGTGGATTCAATGGTATCTTTCCCTATCCTAATATAGCCTTTACAGGAATCATGAAAAATGTACACAGTCTGTCCAATAAAGTTGTTATCTCTCCAGTCATGAGAGGCTTATCCCATCACCCCCTGTATGTATAAATCCTCCCCCATTGCCCTCTAGCATTAAGGTGAATGGGACTGTTGATTTGAGGACTCATGGGGAAAAGTCACCCATGGTGAAGTATGTAACATTGGTCAATGACCAAGTATTTTATATCAAGTAACAAAACCTGCCTACAACTGCTGTCTATGTAATTCTTGATTCCCCTCCTCTTTTTTGCCATTCTGTCACCACTACATATGAAGTAGAAGAGAAAGGAGTCTCATGGAACTAAGACTATTTTGTTATTTTTTTTTTGTTTTAAGGGTAACTATTGCTTTTTTTAAGTCACCAAACATGTAGTCTTTCTGTAATTAGCTAGGTGGAGGTCCTCAGAGAGAAAAGAATTAAGTCTGTTACCAGAACCAGACTTTGATGCCTGTCTTAGCAAGGTAACACTGGGCAGAACTTGAACACTGAGGGGTGAATTGTTAAAACCCAAGCATGCTGCCATGCCATGATGGAGCATAGGAATGCAATTTTGTATTTTGCATAATTATATTTTATTTAATCATATAATCATAGAACTAGAAAGGATAGAAGGAGTAACCTAGCCAATTCTATAAGTGATACATAAATCCTTGATCTCCTCTCTAGAGGAGATATAGGCATGCATGTATATACATTATGTGTGTGTGTGTGTGTGTGTGTGTGTGTGTGTGTGTGTATATATATATATATATATATATATATGACTTATTTCTATCACGAGGCCTCTCCTTAAAAATCACCAATGACATGAAGCAGCCCATTCCTTTTTTTAGGTAATTCTCATTATTATTAGGAAGTTCTTCCTGAAATAAATAGTTTGTCCCCCTGTCACTGGAGTCAGGAGGACAGGAGTTCAAATTTGGCCTCAGACACTTTTTCATACTAGCTGTGTGAGACCTTGGGCAAGTCACCTAATCCTGACTGCCTTGCATCCTGGATAATCTCCAATCATACTGATTCATATTTATCCACTGAATCCAGATGACTCTGGAAGAGAAAGTGAGTCTGATGATTTTGCACAGCACCCCCTCACTCAAATCCAGTTCATGGACTTGCAATGGAATCACCTCCCTGTGATCTTCTTCAAAATTTAATTTAATTATCTTTGTATATTATCATAATTTATATATTTGAAAGTAACTACCATGTCCCCTCCTAAGTTTCCTGTTCCACAGGCTAAATATTCCCCAAATATTTCTCATATTTTATGGCTTCAAGTGTCCTCAGCATCCATGCAGATGTACTACAGTCTGTCAATATCATTATTATAAAATGTGGCATATAGTCATATGATGGAATAAGGCAGATCAAACCAATTTCCATCATAACTCCTTGAACCTACAACCTCAAATCAACAAGTAATACCCAAGATAAGTCAATACTAAAATTACAGAAAGAAAATTTAATGATGAGAAACAACTTCAAATAATATAAGGTCTTTTGACCTGAAACAGCAATACAGGGCTGGGTTGAGAATGTACTCCTCCTTGGGGTTGGCTAGGTAGCTCAGTGAATAGAGTGCCAGCCTTGGAGTCAGGAGTACCTGAGTTCAAATCCAACATCAGACATTTAATAATTACCTAGCTATATGGCCTTGGGCAAGCCACTTAACCCCATTGCCTTGCAAAAAAAAAAACACCTTAAAAAAAAAGAGTCAGAGAGTGTACTCCTCCTGTAAGACCATCCAATTTTTCCCACTAGCCTTTGAGTCTTTGGAAATCACTTCCATTTCATTGATCTTTAAACAGTCTTAAACATGGAAGCTAGTGTAAACATTAAGGCTAGTTGGAGTAGGTAAGCAATGATTGAGGGACAAGATCTATGTGAAACAAAGACGGAAGTTTTCAAACCCAGCTTCAACAGATTCCTTAGAATGGATCAAGCTAGTAGGCAGATGCACCCTGCTCTACCACTCCCTACTCTACCCCTCTCCATTCACCAACTCAAGGAAAACTCTAAAAACACTCAGGTCTGACAGACTTGTCAAGGGAAATGCCAGTGACAGTGACCAGGGAAAGGGACATATCTTTGTAATGAAGAGTCTATATAACTTACTGCCCTCCCTTCTTCCGTTTTTCTACATTTTCCCTGACTGAAGAATAGATCAGAAAAATTCAGCAGACCTGGGTTTGGGGAGTAGTGTTATAATTAGGGATCATTAATGCTAACTTTGAGACAGAAGCATAAATTAGCTACCTGTGATCACCCACAGTTTTCTGAACATGAATCAGAGACCAGAGACTTCCATGGACTTTCCAAGACCAAGAATGACAACTTCTGAATCAGAGGTAGCATATCAAGAAAGTGTTCCTGCCTAAAATCATTAAAAACTGTAGACATTCTTTCCCTTGTGGCCATGGACAGTGTTCCTGAACTTCCTATGTATATGTGTGCAGAGGAAAGGGATCAGGAGCAGGAATCTTAATCTAGGCATCCAGTATTGCAGAATTTGCAATGTCTGATACTACAGCAACCTTATCAGAATGCTGATAAAGCAAGCAAGGTCAAAGACAGGAAGGACAACAGAAGGTTAAGGAAAAGTTGAGCTCCCAGACTAAAACAAAAACCTAGCAAGAACCTTCATCAAGATGCAGGATCATCAGAAAAAGACCCTTCATTTAAAAATAAAAACCCTCAACTAAACTAAACAACAAATGAGGAGAAAAGGAAATAGTGAGCATAATTTGTGCCTGAGCTAACAGACAAAGGAATTGTCAGGGAACAGAACTTTTGTCTTTCAGAAGCTTCACCTTGGATAAACTATATAGATAAAACAAATATAAGAGGATATAGTCCATGAATGGTAAGCTAGATTTCAGAGAAGACAAGTAGGAGAAAGAAATGAGAGGGAGAAAAAACAAATTAATATATCTTATTAAAGAGTAACATAAATGAAAGTTATTCAAATTAAAAGAAGGGGGAAGATGAGCAAAATTCTTATCTGAAGTGAGACAGAAAAGAATAAAAATAAATTTTCTTCAATAAAAAAGAAGAGAAAATAATAATTTAAGTAAAATTTTAAAACTTGGAATAGAACAGGGAAATGACAGAATTAAAGAGAGTGGATTAAAATCAAATTAATATAAGAAAAGTTTAAGTGGAGGAACAATAAGAGACTTTATTTAAATAGATGAGAATATCAATAAACAAGGACATAAGCAAACCTCAATCTAAGTTAAATGTGACTAATAAGCTCCTCAATAAATGGAAAGAGAATGAAAGTGTTTGTAAGAAAAAAAATCTAACACCTGTTTTATGTAAGAAATTTATTTTAAAGAATAAAGACACCAAGAATGAAAAACGAATGACTAACCACTTTTTATAGTTGCAAAGAAACGGGCAGAAGGGGAAAGGTAGATGTCCATCAAATAGAGAATGGATAAACAAACTGTGATGTGTGAATGTAATGAATATGCAAGAAAAAATATGAATATGAAACAAGAAAAGATTTATACATACTGATACACAGTGAAATCAAGCAAAGCCAAGGGTACATAAGAACTACTAGAAGTTAAAAATCACAAAATAAGCAAAAGGGAATTTTGAAAAATTAGAAGAGTATGCTCTCCAAGAAGATAAAAGAAAAGACACCTCCCCCTCCATGCTATTCCAGGCCCATTGGTGGAGAACATGGTATATTTCAGATTTTTTTAAATGTACTTTTTGCTGATTGTTTTTTCTCTTGTTCCTCTTTTTTTTTAAATTTTCTTTAAAAAAATATTCCATAGGGCGGCGCAGTGGATAGAGGACTAGCCCTGAAGTCAGGAGTACCTGAGTTCAAATCAGACCTCAGACACTTAATAATTACCTAGCTGTGTGGCCTTGGGCAAGCCACTTAACCCCACTGCCTTGCAAAAAAAAAAAAATTCTATACATAAAATGGTTCTCTGGGAGCAGAAAATCTAGGTAATATAAAAATAAAGGATTACAAAAACTTATTTTAAAAGAAAAAAGAAAGGAAAATGAAAGTTTAGATTAAAACTTACAATGTAACAAGTCATAGACAGTACACTTGAGCACCAACCTGATATATGTGGGGAGGGAGGGAACTAAATATCTTAAGAGAGATAAGAGTGAAATACATTATAAAAAGCACAACAGACAGTGAAAAAACATAATTACTAAATACATATGCATGAAATGTTGTAGAATTTGAATTCAAAAATAAAAACCAAAAAAATTTTTTAAAAACTGACAAAAAGTGAAGTCAGCAAGTAACTATTAAGTGCTCGCTATAATCTAATACTTGACATAGTTCTAGAAATATTAGGTATTATAATAAAATAATTCATTAAATGAATTATTTAATGAAAATATGTAATATTAATATATAATAATATAAACTATATATTAAATGAAAATACATAAAACAAATTTCAAAATAATTTAGGAAGCAGAATCCAACAATATGTTGTTTACAAGTAGTACATTTGAAACATAAAGACTGGAAATAAGGGGCTAGATCAGAATTTATTATGTTGGTACAGTCATTTTTCAGTTATGTCAAACTCTTTGTGATCCCATTTGGGGTCTTTTTTTTGGCAGAGGTACTGGAATAGTTTGCCTTTTCCTTCTCCAGCTTATTTTAGTGATTTTTTCCAAGGTCTCATAGCTATGAGTATCTAAAGCCAGTTTTGAACTTTAAAAACTGAATCTTTCTATGACTAAGCTGCATTCTTTCCACCCATTGCTCTGAAGAGGGAATTCAAAAATATGAGTACTAATTAACCATGACTACAGACAAAATAAGGATAAAAATAGACATGATAAAAAGAGAACTATATTATTCTTAAAGGCACTATAGACAAAAAACTCCTATCAATACTTAATATATGAACCAAGGGATACAGTCTCTAAATATTTTATGGGAACTTTAATCAATTTGTAAGAAGAAAAAAATAGTTAAATTATAAGTGAGGTACTTTAAGCCATATCTTTCAGAATTACAAAGATCCAAGAACAGCAAAAGAAAAAACAAAAAAAGAAAAAATAGAGACATGGGCAGACTTTTAGAAAACTGAGATATGCTAAATTTCTGGCAATTACCATATGAGAAAGAAAATTTATTTGCATATTTATAAGAAATGCATTGTATCATTACAAAAAAATACTACTTTTATTAGAATATAAAACTCTCAAAACCAAAATGCAGAATCATAAAACTATTAATTTACTAAACAAATTAAATATCATTTACTAAACAAATTAATAAAAATATAGTTAATAGTTTCTGAGAAAAGTATTAAAAATTATTTGATGATAATTTAGTATGAAAGAATTGGTGATGAAAGATCAAACCACAGAAACAATACAAAATTTCATCAAAGTAAACAGCCAACAATAAGACAACATACTAAAATTTTAGGGACATGACCAAAGAATTAATTAGGTGAAAATTACTATTCCTAAACAACTTCATCAACAAAGGGGAAAAAATCAGCTGATTGGTCAGACAACCAAATTCAACTAAACACTAAAACAAATTTTGAAAAAAAATTAAAAGATTTAAAATATAGACAACAAAAAACCCACAGGTAAATTAATAAATAAAAGCAGGAGCTTTAAAAAAAGCAAATGGACAATCAGGGAATCTTAATTTTAATGAAAAGAATATCTAAAGCTAAAATAATCCAACAAATGAAAATAGTCAGAAAAATTAATATGCAGAGTAACATACTAAGAGAATTTAAATAACCCAATTATCAGAAAAAAATTGAATGAGATGATAAATGAACTTAAGAAAATAGTCCCAGAAAATATTTTGACAAATTAATTCTAACATACAACTAAAGAACAAATAATTCCAACATTAAAATATTTACAAAAATAATAAAAGAAAACATATTACTAAACTTATTGTATGATACAAATATTATCTTCATTCTTAAACCTAGAACAAATAATATTGATGTAAAACTGGAAAACAAAATACAAGCTTTGAGGTTACGATATTTTTAAAAAATCTTACATTATGAATATCTTGAATTTATACTAATAATGTAGGACTCATTCAATCTAAAAATACAAAAATAATAAATCATGTTAATGATAATATGAAAATAGCAATAGTTGCTGAAAAACTTGACAAAATACAATACTCCTTCTAAAAATACTAAGAAGCATTGAAATTAATTATCTTTCCTTAACTTGGTAAACTTTTGGTGTTTTTCATCCATTTTAGTCATATCCAATTATTCACAACCCCATTTGGGATTTTCTTGGCAAAGATACTGGAGTGATTTGCCTTTTCTTTCTGCAATTCAATTTGCAGATGAGGAAACCAAGGCAAAAAGGGTTGTGACTTGCCCAAGTCACATAGTGTCTAAGGATAAGACTGCTCTGAGACCATACAATTGCAATGAGTACACTTTGAATCCTTTAACGAGGATTCATCAGAGGGCAAATCTGGTACCAGCAGCTGCAGTAATTTCATCTCCAATAGCATATATTAAAGTTGCTCCAGTTATAAAACTTGTAGTTGCATCTTGGGATAGAGCTGGTGGAAAATACATCCAGAAGGTCAAAGATTCCTGCAGCATTCAGACATTATCAATAGTCCTATTCCGTATCAAATCAGGTCAAGAGGTAATACAGTTCTGGAAAAGGCAGTATTGATGTCTTTGTACAACATTCCCTTCACCATAATTAATATAATAATTTATGTCATCATAACTTTTTTCAGTTATGAAGGACAACATCTCATCATAATGTCAAATAATATCTATCTGAAAATTAAAAGGTGATATTATGGGTAATGGGAAAGGCCTGTCTAATAATAACCAGGGTAAAGCAAGGATATCTATTATTTGATATAGTTAGGCATGCTAACTATTGCAATAAGATAAGAACAATAAATTGAGAGAAAAAAACTATCTTTTTGAAGATGATAGTTTACTTAGAGAAACCCAAAGATGCAATTAAAAATTTATTTAAATAACTTCTTCAAAGTAATAAGATATAAAATCAATTTACAGAAATTATTAGCATTTTTCTGTACACTACTAATAAAACTCAACAAAAAAGACAGAAAGATAAATTTTATTGAAAATAACTACAGAAATTACAAAACATTTAAAGTTCACAAAACAAACATGGGAACTATATGAAAACAATTACAAACCATCTTAACAGAAATAACAAATGGAAAATTGTTACTTGCTCATGGTTAGACCAAATGAATATTATAAAAATTACAAAGCTAACAGATTGGTTTATTTGTTCAATGCCACACTAAACTATCAAAGGATTATAAACTGTGCCTATTCATTAAGCTTTTGTTTTTAAATTGTAATTACAAGTGGCAGCTAGGTGGTGCAGTAGATAGAGCACTGGCCCTGGAGTCAGAAGGACCTGAATTCAAATCCAGTCTCAGGCACTTAATAATTGCCTAGCTGTGTGACCTTGGGCAAGTCACTCAAACCCCATTGCTTTAAATAATTTTTTTTAAAAATTACAAAGGAAATCAATTACATTGAAATACATTCATCAAGATTTTTTTGTTTAGTTCACAAACCCTAGGTTAATAACCCCTAAATTAGAGCAACTACGTGGTCAAGAGAAAGAAAGTCACCGAAATATTTTTTAATTGCAAAGAAGTAAATATAGTATGGGAAAGGTGGCACACGTAAAGCACATTCCACAGTGTCACTAAATGGTATTGTAACTCTAACCCTGTACAGTTATGCTATTTCTCCTTTTTTTATCTTTGTTCTCTAACAGTCACAAATAGTTAAATTCACATTAGTTAAAGGTCCTTATGATATCTTTATAAATATAATATTATACCAACTAAGTTTTCAATGGGGTTACTTTATAGAACTGGAATCTCCATAGAAATAATGGAAAAAATAAAGTAGGAATGAAGAGACATGGAATTAACAAATCTAGAGTTAGATTATAAAAGCAGTAATCCTCAAAACTAATATTGTTCTTAAAAAAAATCAGTGGAACAGACTGGGTAAACAACATCTGAAAGTAAATTAATAAAATATTATTGTACTTGATAAACACAAGAACACCAATCAACTATGGGAAGACCCTCTGTTTGGTAAGAAATGATCAGAAAACAGAAATATAATTTGAAAGAAATTAAGTTTAGGCAGGCACCTCGCAACTACACACCAAAATAAACTTAATAAGGATTGTGCTCTGAATATTAAAGATCAAGTCATACCCAAATCAAATGAGAATGGAAGACATTATCATTCAAAACTAGGAATAAAGATAGAATTATTAATCCCACTGTCTAAAGGTGATCATAAAAAAGCAAATGAACAATTTAGATCAAATAAAATCAAAATTTTTGAACAAATAAAATCAATGCAGCCAGAAGAGAAAAACAAGAGGAGGAAAATTTCATATTAATATTTCTGATAAAAGTCTGATATCATAGAAATAAATGGAATTGAAACCAAAGTACAAAACCAGGAGTTAGTCCTCAAAATATATGTAGTAAAATAAAATTAAATTTCCTTCAGAAGAAAGTAAAAAGCAAATGATCAGCAATCATATGAAATACCTACCATTACCAGTCATTACTAAGAAAAAGGCATATTAGAGTAACTCTAAGGTTTTACTTTATACCCATCAAAACTGGCAAAATTGTGTAATATAAATGAAGAAATTTAGGAAGTGAAAAATAACAATTATCAATAAAAATCTATTTCTTTCAATTGGCAAAGAAGATTTAAAAAGAAGAGAATCAGAAAGGTTGAAAGAAAATGGCATATTAATATATTGTTTATGGTGCTATGAAATTGTGTAATAATTCTGACATCAACTAACTCTTAGAGCCAATAATCTCATTGCTTGCTTGATACACACACACACACACACACACACAAACACACACACACACACACACACACACACACACACACACACACACACAAACACACATCCTGAGGAGTTCAGTGATTGAAAGAAAATCCTGTAAGTTTCCTATATAACATTATCATTCTATAGGAAAGAAAATCAATATGGAGACTTAAGAGAAGTGCAGAAAAAATTTTGTAATGTAAAATGAAAAAATAGAGCCAAAAATAATATATACAATACATATAAGAACAATAAAGTCTAACTTTATTAAATTATATTAAACAATTTCAAAACTGATAAGTAGCAAAAACTTACAATCATCAGACAAGTAAAAGCTATACATGTGCAAAAATACACTATATATATAGTCACATGTAAACATGGCTGCTATGCTGACTGACTTTGCTTACTATTTCCCTTGTTACAAGGAAGGGTTCAACGTTGGGTCTGGGGGAATTAAGAAAAGATGACTATGAAAGGGCAGCTAAATAGTGCAGTGGATAGAGAGAGCCCCAGGCCTGTAATCAGGAAGATCTGAGTTCAAATCTGATCTCAGACACTTGAAAACTATGTGACCCTAGATAAGTCATTTAACTTTGTTGACCTCAGTTTCCTGATCTATAAAATGAGCTGAAAAAGGAAATAGAAAACCATTCCATTTTCTTTACCAAGAAAATCCCACTGGGGTCGTCACATAAGAGTTGGACAAAACTGAAAAATAATCACTTCAAAATAGAAAGCAAAAGGCAAAAAGGACAATTTCAGGTGTTTTATGGTAGCATCTTCAACCGAACAAAATGATATAGACACAGTCCTACCAGCACAGGGTAGCATTAGCACCTACTTCATTCAGTACATTGCACTTTTATTTGGCTAGAGACCACATTAGTTTTTCTTGACTACTATATCATACTATTTTAATATGTAATTTGCAGTAAATTACAATCCCTAAATGTGTTCAATTAACTATTACATAACCATAACCCTAGGATCTTATAACCTGAGTGTGTGTGTGTGTGTGTGTGTATATTTATCCCTATTAAAATTTATTTTTTTAAATTAAGTGAATAATTTAATGCCTTTTTGGAATCCAATTCCATGGTCAACATCATTTTTCATTTCCAACTACATTGATCCCCTTAAGTATGCTACCTAAGACACATAAAATGAAAATAGAAAATAAAAACAATTAACACAATTCTAAATTGGCATTGATCAATCCATCAACCTTCCTTGGGAATTTTTTAAACCAGTCAGGAAATCACTCAAGTAGAGTATTATCAAACTAATATTTCTCCATCTTTTTCATAAAAATCCTATAACCCTGCCATCCCAAAAAATTTAGACAGCAAGGCAACAAATACTTACAAAAAATACTTACAAATACTTATTTCTTCCATATTAGGACTGTGCTAAACACTGAAGAAAAGAATAAAAGTTAAAAAATAGTCTTTGCTCTCAAGAAGCTCATAGTTTAGTGGGAAAGACAATATACAAACAGCTATGTGCAAAAGAAGATATATTCATATTTGCCTACATTAAACTGCAGATAAATTCAGAGGGAAGGAACAAGCATTAAGGAGAACTGAGTGGGGTTGTGCTCTCTGTAGTAAAGTTTGAATGCTTGACAGTTTTGTTCAAGAAAGGATCTCAGTATTTGGTACTTATCTTTCCAGAAATCTTCAGAATCTAAGACAATTCAAATGGAAGAAATTCAGTTTCTTGGCATGGCACTGATAAGACTGTTAAGATTTCATAGGTATACAACACTGAAGTCAGCACAATGACTCTGTAAGATCTTCAGTTTGATAAGTAATCTAATACATTTTTCTCTCTCACACTTTCCTTTTAAGCCTCCCAAACACTGAGCTAGCTCTGGCAATGTATGTATCAACTTTATTAACAATGTATATATACCTGGAAAGTATTCTGCCAAGATAAATGAACTTATTCACAGTTTTCAAACTTCTCCATTTGCTATATGCAATGGTTCCACATATGGGTGGTGTGGGGCTGGCTGATGGAGCACCTGTGGTTTTTTGGGGTGCTAATTGCTGGTCCAAAATTAACAGAAGGAGCAGGGAATCGATCCATATCTCATTGCATCTCAGCTTCAGAGACTGCATTGAGATCACAATCATCTACAAACAGAGAAGATCATGCACCAACATTCCCTCCACTTCGGTCTTGACTTGTAGCCTTTTCAAGTTGAAGAATTTGACATCAGGCAGTAGTTGACCTTAATGCTGGGTTCATCCTCAGTGAAGGCATTTGATAACATGACAGAAAATATGCTGAAAAACATGGGAGTAAGCCCACAGTCAAGGGCTTCTCTGAGTGAACAACTTGTTTGTTGCTACATATTACAAAGGTAGAATTAAAAAAGACTTCATAACACATTGGATACAGAGGGAAAGAAAAAGAGTAAAAAATCAAATATGACACCAAGGTTGAGTTACAGGCAGTTATTCTTGGTGAACCAACATTACTTCCAAGTGATTATTTCCTTTCTAAATGATCGTATACCATCAGTTTAACAATTTGTCCTATAATTTTACTTGTGATGGCTATCAAAATTAATGAGGTGATTTCCAAAAAAATCTTCTTTTAATTGAAAATTAGAATCTCTGCCTTTGAGTATTTCAGTACCACATCTATTTTCCCTAGTTCCTTTCTACATACACATAATACTTTTGAGTATCATTTCATCAAATCAAGACTTACTTTTTCCCTAATCTCCCTACTTATTTTGGGCCTTAAATTTCCTCTTTGTCATACTGGTTCTACACTTTCAAATCTAAAGACAATTAACTTTGAGAAAACAAAACAAAATGGAACCCTAAGAGTTCTGACTTCTCTTTGTGATTTCTATCATGGTACATCTGGTCTAAGCAGCTGGGGTTGCCCCATCTTTCTTCTTGCTTTAATAGTCCTTTTGTGGTCTTTAATATTTATCTCAGTCCTCAGTTCATTCTGAGCTTTGGCCTTCCTGACACTATTCTTCCAAGTCCAGATTCACTTGTTTGTATTCTTTCTTCATCACATATCTCTATTTCCAACTTTTTTTACATGGTCTTTCAAAATCTGTGTGTATCAGAAATCTACTTCACTTCATAAATTAAATAATGTATATTATCACATTTCTTAAAAAATATATTTGACTGAGAATGATGTAATCTCAATTAGTACAAAGTCTGGTTGGATCTCTTGAGCTCAAGAGTTCTAAGATGCAGTGGCTATGCTAATCTGGCAGACATATTCAATTTGGTATTAATATGGTAAGATTGTAGGAGTATGATTCTATCTCTTCTCCTTTCCCTGGATCAGGGTCTGCCCGAGTTCAATATTGCTGCTCATCCATGGCTTGGATACAGAGACTGGAGTTGGAGAAAAGAGGGAGTAGAGGGCTGGATTGGGTTGGTCCATTAAGGGTAGGCAGTTTCTGACTCACCTGCAGGGTTCTAATATGGTATCATCTATTGACAACAGTAGTAGAAACAACTCAGATACCAGTTTGGTTTTAATTTTATTTGTGGAGACATGGGCTGAATCTGAGGAGTTCCAGACCAAGAAACATCTAATTTAATACCACTCCAGGGTTTAAGGAGAACAAAAAAAAATAGAAAGTTCCGTATTTTGTGTCCTTTTCATGAGATATCATCTTTTTTTTAGGTTTTTGCAAGGGGTTAAGTGACTTTCCCAAGGCCACACAGCTAGGTCATTATCATGTGTCTGAGACTGGATTTGAACCCAGGTACTCCTGACTCCAGGGCCAGTGCTTTATCCACTGCACCACCTAGCCGCCCCCATCAGATATCATCTTAATCATGATAGTGGTTTGGTGGTTTTTTAAAGAGTGATATTTTATTTCTGTTGTACTTTATTGTTTGCCAACATATCCCATGAAGCTAGGTTTCCTGAATCAATGGGTTTTGCTATGTCTCTAAGCTGTAAGATTAGATTCTAGATTCTGGTCCTGGTCATTCTTCATAATACCCCATAAGTCTCTCCACCCAGGAAGTTTCCAATGGCCCTGAATTTCACACACTAAATGTATCCACCACTGTAGCTTCTCCCTATATTTGGTTGGCTACTCCAAGAAACTTTTTTAAGCAGAATGCCCAAGTCTCTGGTGACAATTCATTTCCAGGTGGCACTCAACTCTCCCTCTGGAAATGTAGGGGACCCTCACAGTCCTACTCACTGTCCCTAACTTCCTTTTCTATGTTGTCTTTCCTCTGTAGATAGTAAATTCCTTGAAGGTATGGATATTTTTTCCCCTTCTTGTATTAGTATTCCCAGCACTTAGCATAGTGCCTGACACAAAGTTAACGATTAATAAATGCTTGTTGACTCAACCAGATTGCCTAAGGAGGAGCAAAATGGTCCAGGTTAGAAATAGAACAGGTCAAAGCTCCCATGCTGATTGATCAAGTAAAATAAGAAAACCCAATTTTAAGGACAAATTCAAGGTAATTCTCTATCCCCTATTTGTTATATTTTTAAATGACTTAGTTATTCCTCATGTCATATGTTTTCCCTCATATTTCTCTGTAATGACAAATGTTATTTGATTCAAGGTTCATTATCTTAGCAATTTAATTATCATTCTAGTTGGCATAAAAGAAATATTCTATAATGCCAGGTTGAAAAATGAATTTAATAAGTTATTCAAATTATCAAAGCTAAATCCCCCTGAACACCTAAAATGATTTCCTGTGGTTTATATGGTCAAATCATAAACTCAAGGTTTATGGGTACATTGGTCAAAATTTCATCCAGTATGACTATTAAACAGCAATACAGAGAAAAGTAAATGAAATAAATTTTACATATTTACATCTATTTCATAAAACCAGGATCAATGTATTTCCCTCTTGTCATATGATATTAGTATAATGGGGCTCTGGCACTTGCCATCAGCTCATTTGGATGATGTAACCAACCTAGGTGAAGGATTCTGGGGAGCAGCAATGCTATGTAATAGCAATGATATGTACTAGAAATGCTCTGGAAACTATGGAGGATCCATAAATATTCAGTAACTGGTTCCAGTGACTAAGCTGAAGGTAAAGTCTTTTGAATGGATAGCTTAGCTTTCTCTATTACCTTCCTGTCTCAGTCCTCTTGAATGCTCTGATCTTAGTGGTATGAATCCTTTACCTCTGGCATCTGGTGAGATTCAACTATCCTCTAAAAGGAGAAGCTCTAGAGTCTTCTCCCCCCCCTTAAACTGCTATGTCTTTCCAAAAAAATGGGTCCTAGTCTTTGGATGTTGCATTTGTTCTTTATTCCTTCTGGATGAAGGGTGTGGAGCTTGATGACTCTCCTCAACATCCCATCATCCCAAATGGGAAGCTTACAGCCAAGCCCAAAACTGATGTCCCAAGGTGCAAGGAATGAACTTCAGGATACTAGAAAAGCAGAAGCTAAGGCAAATAACTCATCCAGCAGTCATGAAATATTTGGATGTGAACATGGCAGCATCACTGTTATGTAATAAATGAGCCAAGTTTTGAGCCTACTGTCCCGGATGCCTTAGAGGTGTTTGAGAGGGAGAGAGGTGGTGAGAGCAAAATTGTCTGCACATTTGTTCTTGTTACTTCTTCAAAGTAAATGTCCCTTTGTAAAAAGTGGTACTAGGTGGCTAAATGGAACCGAGGCTCTAGTCACAAATTCCTAATAAGATCCTAACACAGTCAATGAGGTTTCAAGTGAGTGGAATTAGAGAGTAACTTCTCAAGGTGTCCATCAAGGGTCAATGCAGCAGACCTGGCTCTGATAGAGCTAAAATACTAGTAATATCTTTTCCCCAATCAGAAAAAGAAGGTATTTGTTAATTTTTATCAGGGAACCAATGGAATGATTTCTGATGATACATATCTCTTCAGTCAAATAGTATTGATGGTTTTAGTTTCATTCTAGAATTTCCCTTTTCCATCCATTCTGGCCAAGTCTTACTTCATTCTCTTCTTTCATTCTCTCTGGGTCAATTATGAAAAAGAAGAAAAAATCATCTAAAGATGAATCATTACAATCAACAAAAATAACACAATGGGGAGAAAACAAGTTTTTTTTAATCTCACATTTTTCATCATATTTGAATAGCAGAGTCAGTTGGCAGACTAGCTGAGTTACAAAATATTACTTTGGGAAATGTCTATAGCTAGATAAAGGTATAAAAATCAAGAGTAGAGATTCAGATTCTACATTTTTAGAATATAATTACTTGAACATTTCTGCTTTTTGTACATTATTTAAATTTATAGGGTTATTATGGGTTAAAATGATTTCTAATTCAATCTTTAAGTGGTTTGTATTTAAGTAATTGAAAGGCAATTGACTTCCTATTTTGCATTTCATCCATTAAGCATCTCATCAGAAAGGTTTCATCTTTGAGAGATAGATCTTTGGACATTATATTTGCAAGCATCACTGTGATAAAATGGAAAGAGAAATTGATTGAAAATAAGAAAAAATACCATCACCTAGCTGTGAACCCACAACTAAGTCATATTACCTTTCTATGTAATATCTTGGGCAGCAGGTTGGTGAACTGGATAGAGTGGCAGTCCTTGAGTCAAGAAGACCTGAGTTCAAATATAGCCTGAAAAATTTACTAGCTATGTGACCCTTGGCAAGTCACTTAACCCTGTTTGCTTTAGTTCCCTCATCTGTAAAATGAGCTGGAGAAGGAAATAGTAAACCACTCCAGTATCTTTGCCAAGTATATCCTAAATGAAGTCATGAAGAGTTGGGGGTGACTAAAACAACTGAACAATTAAAAATGACTAAATACCCTCCTCTTCAAAAAAGAGGAAATAATGTAAATGACCACTGTCACAAGAGTTGTTGAGTGGAAGACACTTTTAAAAATTTAAAGTATTGTAGAAAGGTGAATCTAGAAAGGGATTTTAGAGCAAGAAACTAAAATAAATCATTCAAATGACATTTATACCCACTAAACTTTATCTTTTCCCATTAGGGTCCTACCCTGACCCTTCAAGGTGATCTAGAAAGGACCCTGATTTTCCAAAATTTTACTGGCATTGAATAGGCCCTAGCACATATTACTGGAAAGTCTTCAAATTTCTGTCAAAGTGGAATTAAGTAGGTCCTCCAATAACAAAGTCCGAAAATGCTCATAAGCTGGTTGGTCACTGAGTGACAAGTTGTTTGACTCCAGCAAATTATCTGCTAAGACATGAGGGCAGCAGCAGCAGTATTAGTAGAGGTAATAAGAGCTAGCACTTATATGGTGCTTTAATGTTTGCAAAACACTTTTAAAATATTATCCCATTTTATTTATCCTCACAACAACCCTGGGGGGGGGGCATACTGTTGTTATCTTCACTTTACAGATAAAGAAGTTAATGCAGGCAGCTAGGTGGCACAGTGGATAGAGCACTGTCCCTGGAGTCAGAAGAACTTGAGTTCATATTCGGTCTCTCACACACAATAAATGCCTAACTGTTTGACTTAGCGTAAGTCACTTAATCCCATTACCTTAAATAAATAAAAAAAAATTTTAAAAAGAAATTATTGCAGAAAGAAGTTAAATGATTTTTTCAGGATCACACAACTAGCTATTAAGTGACTAACACTGGATTTGGACGCAAGTCTTCTTGACTCAAGATCCACCACTTTACTGGGCCATCTATCTAGTTGTAGAACTCTAATCTGCTTGAGTAAAGGACATAATCAAATGAAGAGTATTGTGGTTCTGAGAAGTAATCAAACTAGAAAGTTTATCTTGTTTATTTTAGCCCTATAATAATGTTTTTGAAAATAAATTCTGAATTAAATTCACTCATTTATGACACTAGCTATTCCTCCTGAGTTTGTGTCATCTATAATCATGGGCCTATTACATCTTTACCTGAAGCATTGCTTTTTTAAGTAGTTTTTTTTTATTTTTAAATAATTTAAAACCAGGAAAAAAAGTGGGGGTTTTTTGGTAAGACATTGGGGGTTAAATGACTTGCTCAAGGTCACACAGCTAGCAAGTATTAAGTATCTGAGACTGGATTTGAACTGTCATCTTCCTGACTCCAGACCAGTACTCTATTCACTATGCCACCTAGCTGCCCCCAGAAATAAAAGTTTTTAAATAGGACTAAAAATTACTGTATCACAATATTATATTGTTTCTAAGATTAAATACTCCTATACATGTCCAAAAGTCATAAAAAAAGAAAGTTTTGCAAAATTATTATAAAAATTTTCAAAAAATAAATAGAAATTATAGCAGAGGACATTCCAGGAACAGATATCAGAAATTCATATTATAAATAAACAACTTTTTTCCCTAACTTCACATGACCTCTTCCACAAATGGTTGAATGGTTGTTGTTATTCTTTATTTTCCAAGAGAACCAAAATTTCATCAGTACATTGGAGTCAAGGAGTGTGTTCAGCTATGGTTGATCAGACTCTACCACAGGTCAGGCACAAAAGCAGTACACATGAACATTTAGAATGAAGATGTCTTTAAATCTGTAGAGCACACTGCAAATTGTATGAACAGAAAACTTTCTCAAGAGGGTCAAATTACACCCAGTTTTTAGCCCCTGAAAATAATTTTTCAAACACTACAAATGAATTATGGAACTGTTTTGTTTTGGTTTTTAAGTAAATAAGGTCCCTAAGTAAACTTTTGACAAAATTTTGTCAAGTTCTAATAGAAATACCTTTTCCCTAATTTTCCAATCTCTAATAATAACTGAAAAATTAAATCATAAAGTCGACATCCTAGAATGACTCACCAATAGAAAGAGATATCAATAGAGAACTGGTTATGAGAAAATATGTAAACAAAAAAGTAAAAATGGCAAACTGCACAGAATTCAATTAAATATGTATTATGTACCTACTATATGCTAAATACCATATTAGGTATTGAAAATACCAAAACAAAAATAAGTGGGACCCCTCAGAAGATTATTTTCTACTAGGGAAAATAACACAGAGATATAGCCAATGTAGTTCTGTGGATCATTATAGCAACTCCAACTCTCAAAGATGAATCTCAGGTATAACCCAAAGTTAGTCAAAAAAAAAAATAAGACAAATCTATGAGAAACAAACTATGCAAAAAATTATTCCAAACTATAAAAACCAAAGGCCAATCTGAAAAGCTATTGTAACTGATTTAAGCCAGACAATCCCTATGTAGCCTAGGAATGATAAGGTACTATCTTTACACAAATCAAAAAAAAAAAAAACACTCAGAAGAAATTTCAAAATTATGTCTCATCACTGTTCCCTCCTTTAAATGATAAAATGCTGCCAGTCTAAATTTTATCACTTTCTAGTTTCAAGGCTCAACAAGCAACCCCAGGATCTTACCTGCTGAACACAGAGTTCAGTAAATAACAGCAACTCATATTTTTACAATGCTTTAAAGCTTACAAAGCATTTTCCTCACAGCAATCCAATGATGTGAGTGAAATAAGTATGGTCATCCCCATTATAAAGATAAATATATTGAGGCTTTAAAAAGTTGAGATTTGGGGCGGCTAGGTGGCAGTGGATAGAGCACCAGCCCTGGAGTTGAGAGTATCTGAGTTCAAATCCGGCCTCAGACACTTAATAATTACCTAGACATGTGGCCTTGGCCAAGCCATTTAACCCTATTGCCTTGCAAAAAAAAAAAAAAAAAAAAGAAAATGTTAAAAAAAAAAAAGTTGAAATTTGCCAATGGAAACTAGGGAGATGGCAAGGTACAAATCACTAAATTTAAATTCTGTCTCTATCTTTTACTACCAATGTGATCTTGAGAAAGTAACCTAACTTCCCTGTCTCAGTCTCCTTAACTGTAAAGAAGAGGGGTGAGCTAGATGACCTCTATAATTCCTTCCAGCTCTAAACTTAAATCACAGTTCTATTACATTATCCAAGAGAACTTTTCTAGGCAACATGGCTCCCTGAATAGAAAGTAAATCATCCAGCTCCCATATATCTACTCCAGCAAAGCCCTAAAAACCCGACACCATTCTGAATAATGATCAAGAAATCCAATAAGAAGTTACAATTCTATGAGGCTCCCCCCAGACAAGATGAGAGAAACACTAATATCACCTTACTCAGTAAGGGCAGTAATTCTGACCAAATTTCTGGCTCCTTCTTAGTCCCTATCTGGAAGGTGCGTGGCGACGGCATACAACACCTGAGTATTTTCTGGCGAAATCGATGCTGAACATGTGACTTGGTATCTCAGTCCTTCTCCAGCAGTTCTGATGTCCTGATACGACCTGGTAGGTGTCTGCCCATGCTAGTGCATGGCACTGCTGTCCCAGGAGACAGGTTGTTCCTGGAAGTCAAGTCTGGGGAGACATCTTGGGAACGGGAAGATCTCCAACTTCTCTACCTTTCTCATCTTTCCTTTCTGAGGTACAATGTTTTTCTCCCTTTATCTAACCTTCATAAAATACATAACTGGCCTCTATTAACACAGTCTCTTTCTTTGAATCAGGATATCTATTGAATTTTTGGAGACAAGTAGCCACGATATTTTCTAAACCCAAAATAACAGGACACAGGGTCTGGCAATAGCCTTTTACAAAAAAAAATTCTACTTTCTTCTACTAAACACAGGACTTTCTAGGAACATCCAGTATATATGAGCTATATAGTCATCTTTAATATAATGTTTCTTCCTTCATCCCCTCCCTCTCACTCCTTAGAAACAAATAGAAAGCCTTAAAGGAACCAATTTGTGGAGCAAGGGGACCAAAACAATCAAAATTATTGGGTCATTATAAGAATGTACTACCAAACAGGTAAAACGAAAAATAAATAAATAAAAATAAAAACCTAAATTAACTGAGTCCCAGATAGATCAATTATATTAATAAGTCAACATGAAAAGGGTACCAGAAGTAGAAGGACAGAGTCTTTCATACCTACTTTCAAAAAACAAATAATTCCTATATGACCTAGATTCTTTATAAACAAAAAGATAGCATGCTTCCCTGTATTTATAGGTTTATAGGTAAAGATAAGACAAAAAATGAAATCTACAAGATTTAGGCCAATATAATTCTTCAAGATGCAAAGGATTTTCAATGAAATATTAGTAAATATAAATGTGAGCTAGTAGTACAATTATCATTATCCATTTTACAAAGGAGAATACTTGGAATCACAAAGCTATAAAAAATATGGTACCCAAGTCTCTCCTAATATGCTCTTTTCATCATACCACACTTTACCCCTTTGACATTTATGTAGAGGTATGCAAAATTCTTTATAAGCATTCTCTCAGTTAATACTGATAACCCTATGATGTAAGAACCGTATAGTACTGATAATGTAATTTGAGTTCCAAAGATGAGAAAACCAAGGCAGAAAGGGGTACCTAACAAATTCAATGCCAGACAAACTAAATAAGTGGTGTAGCCAGGATTTGAAGAGATTGTCTATGCCCCCCTACACTATGGGATGAGAATTTCACTATATATATACATATATATATATATATGTGTGTGTATATATATATATATATACATATTTGCATATATACAAATATATACATATATGTGTATAATATAATATGTATAAACTATTATTTCAAGATATTTCAAAAGAAAAATTGATAAATTCAATTCAATACATACTTATTAGGCAAAAGCTATGTGCAAAGGACCATACTAGGTGATGAATATAACATTTTTAATGACAGTGTCCTTGCCCTTAAGAAGTTTATATTTTACTAGGGTGAATTTGTCAAAAATAACAGGCTACCAGGTAGAATACAAAGGGAGCAAAAAGAAGAGAATAGATCAAAGATCCTTAGAAAATTCTGAGAGATCTAGGCAGAACCAAGGTAGAAGCAGGAGAACAGCCTTTCTTAGGAGCTCTCTCCAAAATATTTCAAAAAGCTTAAAATTATGATTGACTAAATTTTCAAGAGACAGAACCCACAGAAAGATCCAGTGAGGCAACTCTCCAGCCCAATGTAACCTGGAAAATTTGGGAAGGCTCTGTTCCACATAGTTGGAGGAGATGGCAGTATGCAAGAGTAAGAAGCTCCAGCCTTCTGGGAATAGCCTGCAGGGATCCTGGGTCCCTGGGAGCCCTGACTCCTGGCAGAAGCAGTTTCCTGACTTGCCAACGCAGACCAAGCACAACTTGGAAGATCAGCAGGGAAATCTCTGGTAGAGCAAATATGAAACCCAGGCCAGCATGACCCTCACGGTCCACAGCACAGCCCAGATTCCAGGAAACAGAAGTGGGCCCACAGAGCCACCCAGCAAGAGCCACCCAACAGCTGCTCCCTGAGCACTCAGACCACAGAAGGTAAGGGAGTGGGGGGGGGGGGAGACTGTCGGAGTCTCTCCTCTATCCCTAGGACAGGACTCTGGGACTTGGTCCATATCCAGACTCTGATCACAGTCTGGGGCTCCCCATTGCTATAGTGCAGGGACCCTCCTCATAGCCCCAGGGCAGAGGGGAGGACTTGTGGTCATACACAGACCAGAGCACAGGCAGGAGAGCAGTCAGAGCCTCCCATAAGACCTTGAAGGAACTAAGGTCCTTGTAGGGTTGCCCCAATAATACTCAAAAGTTCAAAAAGCATCCCAAAACCAGGTCACAGGCTAGGGAAATGAGTAAACAGAAAAAAAAAGGAACCTAACCATAGACAATTACTTGGGACCCATAGAAGATCAAAATACACACTCAGAAAATGACAAAGTCCAGGCTTCTGCATCTAAAGACTCCAAGAAATATAGCAGTTGGGCTCAGGCTCAAACAAGATTTTGAAACTCAAGTAAGGGAGGTAGTGGAAAAATTGGGAAGAGAAATGAGAAAGATGCAGGAAAAACATGAAAACCAAGTCAGCAGATTAGTCAAGGCTATCCAAAAAAAAAAAAATGCTGAAGAAAACAACACATTAAAAACCAGTTTAGGGGGCGGCTAGGTGGCGCAGTGGATAAAGCCTTGGAGTCAGGAGTACCTGAGTTCAAATCCGACCTCAGACACTTAATAATTACCTAGTCATGTGGCCTTGGGCAAGCCACTTAACCCCATTGCCTTGCAAAATCTAAAAAAAAAACAGTTTAGGGGCAGCTCGGTGGCACAGTGGATATTTTAATAATATGTACATAAATTTTTAATTTTTTTAAAAAGAAAAAAGAAACTTCTGAGAAAGAAGAGCACACTTTCAGATATCAGGGAGTGAGTGGGAAAGGCTTTGGGCAAAAAGTGGCATCTGAACAAAGACTTGAAGAAACAAGACTGAATTCAAAGGTAACAAGGCATATTTGAGATATGAGGTATACCCTAAGGTAAATGCAGAGAGGTGGGAGATGGTATGTCCAAATAGGAAAACAGATAATCATCCATTTTATAATGTGCATAAAAGAGCTGAATGTGATATGAGGCTGGAAAGGTAGGCTGCAGCAAGATTGTGAAGTGTCTTAAATGTCAGGCTAAGAAAATTGTGCTTTATCATCTACAACAGAACCACTAAAGTTTTTTTTAAGCAAGGGAGATCCTTTCATCAGACCTCTGCACTAAGATTACTTTGTCAGCTGTGAAAAGGATGAACTGAAAAGGGAAGAGATTGGATGTGGGCAAACCAGTTAGGGATGCTAATTACAGTTATCCGGTCAAGAGATGGAGAGGACCTGAACTAAGATGGTAGCAGTTTAAGAACCACTTGGTACCAAACTATTTCTAAGGACCTGTGATTTCATCCTTCCACTGACACAGAACATGTCCCCTGTGCATTTTATCATACCTGGGCAAATCTTATTTATATCTTCATGTGAAACTCCAAAGAAGATCCACCCAACAAAGGAAAATATTCTTCTCTTATTTCACTTCTCAAAGGCATCAAACATTATACTTGAGCTATCTGTTGTTCCCATTCTTACTATACAACTTAGCTCCCTTATTTTCCAGTTCTTTGATATAATCATTTTAGTAAAAATTTAGTAAAATGTACAGGTTAGATGAATATATATATATATATATATATATATATATATATATATGCTATAGTTGACTTACAACTACCATTCATCTCTCTATTGTGCTTTGGGCTACTTTTAATTTGGTTGCTCTAAGATCATGGTATTCCAGCATTAACAACTACATGGTATTATTGGGAAATAATGTAGGTGTTAATGAGATAGGGATTTGCAGTAAGCAAGTAGTTTGGAATTGTCTATCTGCATCTTGAGTTATTTATGAGTGTACACACATTTGTATATGTAGATATGCATGTGTATGGACGTATAGATAGAGTATGAATGCTTTGTGCTACAGACAGACAATGCACTCACATTTCCTAGAAGTGAATAAGAAGTGATTATATCTGAAATATAGTTGAGAATTTGCATAGTGCTTTAAATAATTTTCATATATGATATGGACCAATCTCTTCCTCCTATTCAATTAACTAACAACATTTGTCTATTCGGTCACATGTGATGATATCAAAGGACCTTGGAGGTAGAACAATCTTTGAGTCATCTAGTCCAATTCATTCATCCAACTCATGAGTCAATGAGTGATTTTTTTACCTGTTTCAGTTCTTTCCTCAAGTAAGCATTGTTATACTGATTTCTTTCAAATGATTAGTGATTGTTTTGCACTGTTCTGGAGCTGTATCACCCTCAACCAAGAACATTTTGAAAAATACTGAAGTGACAGGGAAATCCTATTTGAACTTTGGGCAGATATCTTCTATGACAAAAGTGGGATCCTTCACTTGCATGTATGTCTTCCTGTCTTATGTCTTATTTTATGTGGTTATTCAGCAGATTATCAAATTAAATTATGCCCATAGTCCCATCTGTCAGAGGTGCTAAACATGAATTGTAGCCACTTTAAGAATAATTTCTAAAAGATTCCATTTTGTTCTATGGAATCAAATGTTTTTTTAAGCCCATGACAATAAAGATTTTCAAGTCTAAGGGGAAAATTTTAATCATAAACAGTTATGAAGTTTCTGAGTAGTGTAGCAAATCTTTAGTCTTGCACATATTGATCCAGAATTGTATTTTCCAACATATATTTTCTGCAAATCTTCATAATGAAGTCTCCAAGCAACAAAGCATTATAGATTTAGTTTGAAGGTTCTCCTTGTTGAACTCTTAATAGAATTTCTCCACTTTTTTATCTTCTTTAATAGGATATTAATTGACTATGAGAAGGGATCTTAAAATTCAACATTCCAACACTTTCTTTTTACAGTTGAGGAAATTGGTGCTCAAAGAGATTAATCAAGTTGTCTGAGGTTCCAAAGGCAGTAAGTAGCAAAGTCAAGGTTTGAACTCTGACCAAGTGATGCCAAGTTCAGCATTCTAAGTTGAGCTCTTTCTACTATATCATGTTTATTGTTGACAAGAAGCAACAATTAATTTCATGAGTGTCTTTCTTGCTATCTCTGGATGCATAATGAAATGACCTCTGCCCAACTCCTTTGCTACTCCTCTGAGAAGTTGATGAGCTTCATTATATTAGGAGTTCATTAATACAGCGATGGCATTATGCATATGACTCAGTTTTTCTAGAAACATCTTAAAGCATTAGTCATTGAACAAAGATTGCACATTAAGAATATCTTTCTCAGTTAGAGACAAAAGTTGGTCCCATCCCCTATCCTTGAGAAAGTAATGCCCAAATTCATCTGAGAGATGTCATCTCCCTGAGGTTAGAGGAGATGTCAAGAGGAAGGACTTAACTTTTTCTGACTAAACTCTTTATTTGATATCATTAAATTTTTTAGCTCTAAAACCCTGTATAAGCAAATTGCTTCAGAAGAAGTTCCATTCATAGGCTTCCCATTCTCCAAGCAGTTTTGTTCCTCTTCTCTCCTCTCTCATTCCCTGTCCCCCATTTCATTCTCTGTTATACAAATAAAATGAAAATCTTATAGTTCGGAAGAAAACAGGTTACATAGTCCACACTTGAACAGGAACACCATGTTATATCTTCAGTTTGTCATCTAACCTTATCCTGAAGATGTCCATTGATAAGAAATCTAGTACTTTCCCTCCTGAACCCCACTTCCCCACCACAAAACAACTCTTCCCTTTTAGTGGAATTATAAGATTTTTCTTAATGCTGAACCAAAACAAACCTCTCTCTGCATCATCTGCTCATCACTCCTTATTCTATTCTGTGTGATCCAGAAGATAAAGACTAATCCTTGCTTCAAATGGCAACCATTCCAAGTCTTAAAAACTTCTATCATTTTCTCTCATCTTTCCTAAGTTAATAAACATCTATCATTCTTTTCTTCCAGCAACTTAAATTGAATTCTCTAGATATACCCTGATATGCAAAAAGTACAAGAGAATTTCCATGTCCCTAGCTCTAGACATTAATCCACAATTAACACAACCTGAGATCATGACATTTCAAGATAGCACAATGGTATGATATGGCACTTGATAAAATAAATTTCTTCAATCTCTTGATTTTATTTAAAAAAATTAATTTGTTTATGCCTAATTGGCAACCTGTGCTTATGCAACTGATTTTTTTAAATAGAGTTTATAACTCTACATTTATTCCTCTTCAATTTTATTTTATTGGATTCAGTCCATCTTTCTGGCCCTTCAAGATGCTGATTATCCTCCAGAGTGTTGCTGTTCTTCCTAGATCTTTGCCATTTACAAATCTGAGCCTTCATTCAAATCACAAATAAAAACTACTGCACCACAAAAAGCTATGCAAAAAAACTCTTGATCACCCTGTTAGATAATTTACTCTACAAAGGACATCTATGAATGCTTACTTTGGGGGACTCAAATTCAAAGAATTTTACTATTATGTATTCGATTCAATAAACCTTTATTAAGTGTTTACTGTGTACCAAACATCTTGCTAGGTTGTAGAGATATGAAACAAACCATCATCATCTCTGCCCTAAAATTCTGCTGGATGTATCTAGCTCAAATTTCTCCACTTTATTCATAAAAATACTAAGAATTGTCAAATGCTTTCTCCAACTCCAAACTTCAGGGTGCCCTCTGATGACTTTGGACTTCCAGTTTCCATACTTTGGATATATTTACATACTTAAGTAGTGCTATTCAGCCCAGCCACCTACAAGGACCAATTTTAAGATTTTAGACTGTTTTAGCCTCCCAGAAATTTATTTCTCATACATAATATTGTTGCTATGGAAATAATTGCCTCCTTTAACATACCATTTCATCTCAAGTTGTTTTTACACAGAAACTGTACTTTTACTTTCTTAGTTAATAATGATGTTTTTGAATGAGGAACCCTTTTATAGAGAAAGTTTTGCTGTTTTATCTTATAAGAAATGTATGCAACTCCATCTGGAATTTGAAGAAATGCTATTATCAGGTTCAATTTTTTTTCTTATCAATTCCAATGGTCCAAGTACCTTCTTTTTCTGATTAATACAGTATAAGCACTCTTTAAGTGGTTGATAAATGCTAATTAAGTTGTGTGAATCTTTCTGATTACACTCTAAGGTTATTTTTTGCTTATGCTCCAATCTCTTGCAAATTCCCTTCCATGATCTTTCTCCTTTCAATAATGTTCACGACATAGCAGCTACTATTTATATCAGCTAATTCAACTGTTCAACTGTTTGTTCCTCTTCAGAGCACTAATCAAAGTTTAAATTTAGACAGAGAATGCCACTATTTACAAGTGTACTAAACCCACCTACTAAAATTTGGTCCAATGTTTCATTATCTTTTAGGTTTTTTAAAAATCCTATCAAAAGTTTAAACATAGTATCTTTACACTATCACTACATGAATATTCATCCCTCTCCCTCACTTGATATATTTGATATCAATTACCAAATACTGTCAATTATACCTCCATGACATCTTTCCCTTGTCTCTATTTCCCATATTCCTTTGTCTCTATTTCCATTACCAACACTATGTCTGAGTATACACTACCACCCAATTGGTCTGCTGCAGTAGCCTTCTAATATATCTTCTTCCAATCTCCTCATCTCTCTAATCCAACTCCCATAATCAAGTTTGCTTAATGGTATCAGAATAATCCTTCTATAAATAAACTTTTATGAAATGAGCTATTTTCTTATTACTTCTCCACTTAAAAATCTCCTGAATGCCTACCAAATTAAGGTTCAAACTCCTCTGTCTGTCATTCAAGACCCTTCACAATCAGGTACCAGTCAGCATATCTATTATTCCCTTCTACACTCTATAGTCTGGCCAGACTAAACTACTTTCTTTTCCCCAAACATTCACTATACTCTACTCTTTATTACCACCATGTTTTTGCTTTTGTGTTGCTTGCTATTTTTGGAATGTCTTTAGCTGATAAAGTCAGTTTGTCATCTCCAAAAAGTCCTTGGATCAGTGACAATCGTTTCCCTCTCAGTGCACATAAGCCTAAATTATACTTACTCTGTACTTTTATGTATAGAGGTGAATGCACTTGTTTCTTAATGTCTTTCCATACTATATAATCCTTGAGGGCAGAGACTGGATCTGCCACACCCTCTGTGCTCTGCACACAGAAGACACTTAATATTGAATGAATGCTTGAATGAACAGAAAGAGAAAGATTTGTGTTTGAGAAAACAATGTTTTACTCTTATGATACTACTCACCTACAGATGATTAGCAATTTTTTCTCATCATTTCCTTCATTATCTCAAAGGTTAGTATCTTTATGATATGCTTTCCAATCAGTAACACAATTCCAATTATAATATTATGCAAACTGAGGTTTGATTTAGACTGACCTTCAAAATTTTAAATTCATCTTTGCAATTACTACAAAGTACAGAACCAATAGAACATTTTGTATAGTAATAGTGTTCAACGAACAACTGTGAACAACTAAGTTATTTCTAATAATAAAAATATTCAAATCAACTACAAAGGACATACGGGAAAAGATGCTATATACCTTCAGATGAACTGATAAATAGAAGCACATATTTTAAATGTACATATTTTTATACATATGTATGCATACATACATATATACATATCTGTGTCTAGTGGTGCTCATCTGTAAAAATAGGAAAGAGAGGCAGAAAAAATAAAAAGTGCACAACAAAGAAAAAATGCAGAAAAGTAGAGTTGCTTAGAAAATAATATGCAGTACTTATTACATAGTTTCTCAAAATAGTAAATAAGGTGAAATGGAAATTCATGTTTTCATATTGAATTCTCTTTTTGACTGGTGCTGTGCAAATGAAAATTTTTTTGTCTTTTTGTATTTATGTTCAAAATGAAAAAAAGAAATTATTACAAAGTGATTATGCCTTAACTCCAGGAACCAGTAATTTTTTCCAAGTACAATAAAGATGTAGAAAGTATTAATACATATATATGTGTGTATGTGTGTATATACATCATACATATATATATATATATATATACATTTATAATATCATAATCAATTCTGACAGTAAATTCAGGTTTTCTAAACAATGAACTCTGCTGAAGGCATATGTTTCAAAAATAAAGCACTCCCCCTTCCATTTTTTTGGCAGTACTTTGAAAATCTGGACAATATGTTTCCTTTCAAAACACCAAATGTTTATAAGAGAAAAGAAAAAACACACAGATGATGTTGCCAAGAATCATTTTCAGCAGTTTCTTTTACAGAGATGACCTTTGAATAACTGACATCAGCAATAATTTACATAGTCAAATCCTGAGAATCTACTACATCTAAGTTATTTAGATGCAACAGAATCAATTATCAAAAAAAAAAAAAAATCAAAGCTTCAATTTTTCTAAAGTATTTCCCAATCCTGTCTCTGAAAAGAAAAGGTCAAGAAACTATAGGCTGTATTCATATTTCAGCAAAATATCTGGATTATAGGTAGGACTATTTAATCCAACTCCCACTTTTTGCACATAAATCCTATAGCAGTTACATGATTTTCCTGAGTTCACAAAGACAAATGGACTGCAAACTCAATGATTTTCCAGAGTGATAATCAAACAGTAAAGAAACTAATGTAATCTTTCACTGATTTAACAGAAGCATAGCATATAGATTGAAGGAAGTGATAGTGGAACTGTACTCTGCTTTGATTAAATCATATTTGAAATACACATTTGGTTAATTCTGGGAAAAATTTGGTTTAGTAAAGGTAATGATAAGCAGAGTATAACTGTCTTGGTTGCCTTCATCTGGATCTCAAAAGTATGGATCAACTGAAGAAACTAGAGACATTTAACCTAGAAAATAAAGGACTTTAGAGATTTATCATCAGAACTAGGAACCATAGCCAAGTTATAGAGGAACAAATTACATCTCAAGACAAGTTTTTTCAGCAATTAAAGCCAACCCAAAATAGAATTATCTTCTTTCTCCATCAGATTACTTTCTCCATCAACTGGAAATCAAATTAGAAGACTACTTTCAGGAATGTCCTAGAATGAACTTCTATTGAGGTGGATCCAAAATGGCAGAGTAAAGGCAGACATGACCAAGCTCTCCCCAAAACCATTTCAAATACATTTAAATAATGACTTTCACCAAATTCTAAGGTGGCAGAACCCACAAAAAGACTGAGTGAAACAATTTTCCAGTCCAAGACAACTTGGAAGATCTGAGGGAAGGGTTTGTTACATAGAGTTAGAAAGGGCCCTTGGGGTTAGAAAGGACCTGCAGCACAGCAAGCAAACCCATGCCAGAGGGAAACCCACTCTAGTCATACAGGAACAGCCCTCAAGGCACCTGGGTCCATGGCAGTGGTGGTGGTGCCCTCTCAGTCCAGGGATTGCCAAGGACAATTGGGGAAGGTCAGCAGGAAACTCCACTGCACCATAGTAAGAGGGGAGCCCCATCCAATGCAAGCCTCAGTGCAAATCTGGTCCCAGGGGACCAGGAGCAAGCATGGGGAGTCACCCAACAACTGCTTCAGAACTCTCAGCCAACAGACAGTAAATGGGTTGGGGGAGATTGCAGAGGTCCTTTTGTGTTACCAAAGGATGGACTCTGTGGCTTTGCCCAAATAGAAGTCTGGAGCCCCAGTCTCAGGAGGAGAAGCTGAAGCACAACAGAGTTTACTGCAGCAGAGCAGGGACTCTTCTCATGGTTCCAGGACAGAAAGAAATGCTTATGATCATCCACAGACCATAGCATAGACTAGGAGAGCAGTCAGTGCTTCTCATAATATCTTGGAGAAATTGAGAATTTGCAGGTCCCTGAAGGGTATTGTTGAAAACAGTTTCAAAAACCCTCAAAAACTTGGGAAAGTATGTCCTCCACCTTCGAAACAGAACCCCACCTTGACAAAGAATTAAAATCAAGTTGTAAGCTAGGGAAATGAGCAAACAACAAGAAAAAAATCTGACCATAAGATAATTACTTTGGTCCTATGGGGGAATCTAAATACACACTCAGAACATAACAAAATCAAAACTTCTGAATTCAAAGCCTCCAAAAATAAATATGAATTGATCTTAGGCAATGGAAGAGCTGAAAAAAAAAGTTTTTTTAAAATCAAGTAAGGAAGGTAGAGGAAAAATAGGGAGGGAAAGGAGAGTGACAAGGGAAAATCATGAAAACCAAGTCAGTTTAGTGAGGGAGGTACAAAAAAAATTAAAGAATATAGCATCTTAAAAACCAGCTTGAGTGAATTGGAAAAAAAAAAACAGTTCAAAAGGACAACAAGAAGAAGAATGTTTTAAAAAAGTATAATTGACCAGATGGTCAACAATTCCTTAAAATTTTAAATGGAGCTAAGGAAAGTGCATGACATTGTGAGAAATCAAGAAACAATAAAGCAAACCCAAAAGAATAAAAAACTAGAAGAAAAATTTAAAATATCTCATTGGAAAAACAAATGACCCGGAAAACAGGTCCAGAAAAGATAATTTAAAAATTATGAAGATCATGATGAAAGAGTCTAGACTTCATTTTTCAAGAAATTCTCTAGTAAAACTGCCCTGATATCCTAGAAGCAGAGGGTATAATAGAAATTGAGGGAATTCCACCAATCATCTCCTGAAAGAGATCCCAAAATGAAAATTGTCAGGAATATTATAGTCAAATTTCAGAATTTCCAAGTCAAGGAGAAAACAATACAAGCAACCAGAAAGAAACAATTCAAATATCGTAGAACTACAGTCAGGACAGCACAAAATTTAGCAGTTTCTTAAGGGCTTGTAGGACTTAGAATATAATATTCCAGAAGGCAAATGAGCTTGGATTACACCTGGGTATCAACTACCTAACAAAAACTGAACAATACTCTTTTAGGGAAAAATATGGATATTCAATGAAATAGAAGAATTTCAAACTTTCCTGATGAAATGACCACAGCATCACTTAACCCTGATTGTTTCACATCTAGGACTATCTCTAGTCATCCTAATTCATATCTGACCACTGAACTCAGATGACTCTGGAAGAGAAATTGAGAGTAGTGCCCTCCTCACTCAAATTCAATTCACAAGCATGGCATGGGCTTCACTTCCCTGTTGTCATGGTCTTTTTCAAGAATGAAAGACAAATATCATCATCAAGGAATGGGGAGGAAAAGAATAGAAAGAAAGAAGAGTTGGTAAGTAGCAATGTGAGGCAGAAAAAGAAGAAAAGAAATAAAAGAGCATCAATAAATTATTTAAAGTGAGAGAGCAGAAGGAAGTTCAGGACAATTTTTACTAGCACATTAAATTTAATATACCCCAAAATAATAAAAATTTTCAGTTTCAAAAATAATCCTCAGTTCTTTCTGTATATTTAAATGCTCTTATTTGTTGATGATTAATTTTTTACAAAGGGGGGAAAATAATATGTTGATCAGTCACTAAGGTTAACCATTGTTACACAGTTTGTAGAAACAGAAAACATACTTATCAAATTTAAAAATAGAACAAAGCTGGGGGGAGCTAGTGATAATATGCTGAATGCTACAATCAGGATTCAAAAATATATCTTAATAAGCTAGGAGATGGGTTGAAATTAGCAAGGGATGCTTATATGGGATGTATATAAATTCCTTCACTTAGGTTCAAACAAATTAACTACACAATTACAAGCCAGGGGAGCTGTGGCTTAATATCACTTCATATGAAAAAGACCTAAGGGATTAAGTTGATTGCAAGCTCAATAAAAACCAACAGCATTGTGTGGTTGCCACAAAAGCTTATTCAATACTAGATTTGCATTAAAAGAAGTACGTTGTCTAAGGAAAGAGATGCTATAGTCTCATCACACTTTCTACTGACCATATCATATCTAGAGGGTCCAGCTCTGGGTTTCACTTTTTAAGAGGGTTGTTGTTCCTCATATAATGAAGGATAAAAGAAACTGGTAAAGTAACAAAACCTATGGGGAGAAGATATGAGCGCAATCAAAAATATTTGACAGCCTGCTATTAGGCAGATAGAACAGGTTAGTAGAACAGACTAATCTGCGTAGCTTCAAAAGGTAAACCTAGAGTCAATGGGTACAAATGACTCTGAAGCAGATTGTGTCTCAATATAAAGATGATAGCAACACCCTGAAGGCTCAATAAGACAGATAAACAGGTCTACAGTTAATGCTGTAGGATGGAAGATTCAAGATTCAAGAATATATTATTCATATGGGAGTGTGTGTGCATTATATTTATATATATGCATGCATATCCACATAAACCAATATCTG
The DNA here is from genome assembly GCF_037893015.1 of Macrotis lagotis. Lineage (NCBI taxonomy): Eukaryota > Metazoa > Chordata > Mammalia > Peramelemorphia > Peramelidae > Macrotis > Macrotis lagotis. The sequence goes on from NC_133658.1 coordinate 733,877,840, forward strand.
CTGATAGATGTAGTTTATGTGATATATATATATATATATATATATAGAGAGAGAGAGAGAGAGAGAGAGAGAGAGAGAGAGAGAGAGAGGCGGGGGGACTTGAAAAGACATTAGAAACCATTTAGTCCAACTCATTTTCTACATGAAGTAACCAAGGTATAGAGGGGAGAAATGACTACTTAGGTTATGGGTACAATGAGTTCAGCATTCTTGTTACTGTTTCACACAGGACCAAGAGAAAAACTCCTGGAGTCTAGTTTCAGCTTTGTCACAGTTAGCTCTTTGCGGCTTATTTTTCTCCTTCATAAAAAAGATAATGACTTTACATTATTTTCTAACTCACAACGTTTGAAAAGAAAACACTGCAGCATAATGCTTTTCTAATTGAGTTGCTCTGGGCTACCAATGCTATCCCAAAGAAGAGCAGCAAGTACCAGCCCCACACAGTGATGTTGTACAAGAAAAGGGTAAAGGACTTCCTGGATGCAGAATGGGAAAGGCATTCTGGCAGTCAAACAAAGACAACTTCCCCACATATAACCAAAATCACAGCAAAGATTGTAGTGATGCTTGAAGGTGCTAAGATCAGCTACAGATCTAAGAGGATGTTTCCATTGAGAAATATACTTATTTGAAATTACGGTAGACAAGAAAGGGACAAGAGATCTTTTTCTGAGTATCATCTTTAGGGAAAGGGGCAATAAAAATATTAACATGCTGAAACTATGATATTTACACTTCTGGGCATCAAATTTATTGTTTGGGGAGAGAAGAGGGTAGAGCTAAACAAGTTATACTAAATAAAGCTTTTCTCAAGTAGGAAACTTGAGATTGACACTTGAAGTTTACTGAGTATGGTATTCTGATCAGATACCAAATTAGATTTAATGTGGTTCACACATGTGTTTTTAACAACTCCACTCAAAATCTTTTTGTCATTCAAAATAGCTACTAGTACTATTATTCAAATCAGTCAACTATTTACTACCTATACAAAGTAACAAAGAAAAGAGATAGTTTATCTTCTAGTCTAATATAGAGAGTTTAGCCATCCCTATAATACAGAAAATCTCAAGTTCATTACTTTCAGAGATTGTCTACTTCAAAATATTATCTTAATTGAGTGGTTACTTTCCATAGATACCTGCATCAAAGTAATCTTTAACTATTTTTTAGTCGTGGAAATACCTGGTAGTGGATCATTAAAAAGATAGCCTGTTAATTAAGAGAACTGCTAATGGTGTTGATTATGTGATCAAGGGATATGGGAATAAAAGATATTTTTTAAAATAGCTAATAGAAAAAATATGTATAGTACATGATATTACTGTACTTTTATGTAGTAGATATTTGTACTGCAACACTCATACTAAGCTGTAAGCACCATGAGAGCAGGGCCTAATATAAAGTTTGTCTTTTTCCCCTATGCTTAGCACAGTTCTATTCAAAAAGGAGCTTCTTAATAATTATTTGAGATGAGCTTTTTAAAAATCGGACCAATATTCAGAAAGTCTGATTTCTCCTTCCCACTTTACTCTTCTAAAAATGCTATTAAAATAGAATCAATAAGAATTAACAACTGATTGGATATAAAGTCAGAAGAGTAAATAATTGAAGTTAAGTCCAAGATTACAAATTTGGATCCCTGGGAAATAGTGATGTTCAGGGGATGGGGGTGGGGAGAGAAGGGGAGTCAGTGAAGGAAGTCATGGGGCATGAATAAGAGGCAAATTTAGGGGAAAAGACAAATAATTTTCTTTCAGATCTATTGAGTTTCAGATGCCAACTGGATGTCCAGGAAGAGACAAATGATAAAAAGTTAAAGATGCAAGTCCAAAATTCAAGTCAGAAATTAAACCTGGTTATATAGATTTAGGAATCATCTGCAGAAATGATAAAACAGAGTATAGGGAGAGAAGGGGAAAAAACCCAGGACAAAACCTTTAAGAATGCCTGTAGTGGCAAAAACTACCAATAGGATCAAAGAGGATGAAAAATGAGAATGGGTCACTAAATTTATTTTTTTTTAGAATTTTTTTTTGGCAAGGCAAATGGGGTTAAGTGGCTTGCCCAAGGCCACGCAGCTAGGTCATTATTAAGTGTCTGAGGTCGGATTTGAACTCAGGTACTCCTGACTCCAGGGCTGGTGCTCTATCCACTGCACCACCTAGCCACCCTGGGTCACTGAATTTAAAGGTTAGGAGATCACAACATGTTCAGAGAAGTTTGTGTAGGATGTATCCCAAAATACAGAAGGTTGAGAAGTGAAAGACAAGGAAGTTGAGATAACCAGTGTAAATGACATTTTGTAGGAGTATGACTATGAAAGGAAGAAGAGTTGAAAAATGATAGCTTTAAGAGATGGTGTCTTTGGATCATTCTTACTTTGTAGGGATTAGGAGGTAGTTGAACTTCAAGGTTAGAGTGTTCAAATGGATGAATACAGAAGCTCCCAGATAAACATCAATTCAACAGTATAACCTCTTATGGAGGCATAATAAAACCTCTCTTTTGGGTCAACTGAAAATATTAAGAAATAATATTTCTTTTATCTAATAACCCAAAAGAAAAAAAGGCAAAGGTCCCAGGAATGGAAACCAAACTTATTACCTAAACTATATGTCACTGAAGTAATTGATGCTTTGACCTACCTAAGATCAAAGTCCTCTTTTCCATCCAAAAAATAATCTACTGATGACAGGAAGTCAAAATCCAGTACTTCAAAGTAGTTTTAGCAGAATGCATATTTAACAGATTAATTATTAGATTAACTATTGTTTTGAAACATTATTTGAAATTTGTATTTTAGCATATTATGACCTTTTTCCTTTTTCAAGAATCCTAAAAATGTCACTTCAAACTATTTTGGAGTATAACCAAGTCTGCTTGGATCTAAAACACTATATTAAATAAAAAAGTTTTTCTGGTAGATTTGTGCCTTAGCACAAAGTATAGCATAAATATTTTTCTTCACAACTCTAAAATATAGTATCTGGAATTGCAGACAGTCCTCCAGAAGAAGCCTGATCATGACAAAATGCCGAGGGATAGATGATCATCTCTCTTGGGTTCCACATCACATTATTCAGTCATTGATCAAATTTGCAACTAGAATTCCTCAATTTTTTGTACATGAATGCTTTCTAGCTAGAGCTTTTCAATCACAAGTTCAAGACTTTTATATTTATCCTTCTCAGTAATTAGATTGTGAAACTAAATTAATAAGATTATTGACTAGCTAATTTTCTAATATTTGAATGATAGTTTCTGATATGTTTTAAGTATTTTAAACATTTTGGTGGGGTTTTGATAAAAAACTACCTTACTAGTGACCTAGGATTTGTGCTTTGCCATAAAGACACCCTGTGATGTCTCTTGACTCATTCTAAAACTAACCCTAACTTCCTGACACCTTAAAATCTAGAATTCTATGTAATTAGCTTCTTAGTAATTAGAATTTGCACACTGTTATCTTCCTTACTCGCTGATAATGAGCCCCAGGAATATTTCCATGTTGACATAGGTTCAATCTTAATATTAAAAAATATATCCTTGTAAATAGAGGAAAATAAAATGTTAATTTTTAAAAAAATATTCTTGCTAAATAGTAAAATTGTTCTTGATGAATGAGGGTATCAGCAAGGAATTTCTCCTATATTTGTCACTTTGCCAGAATGAGCTAAATTTGGACTATGAGATAGATATATGCATGTTATGTGTATGTACATGTGTAGTTATTTCTGAATTCACACTCAATCCCAAACTAAGAAAATACTGAAATGTTTCCCTCTTTTGATCAATTAATCCATAAGTACTTAACTAATTACCTTCTATCTATGAGGCACTATTCTAGGCACTTTGGATGAAAATATCAAAGTGAAATAATTCCTGTCCACCTAGATATTATATTCTATTCTTTGGTTGAGTTCAACTAAGTTCAGCAAAGTTAAATGGCATATTAACCAGGTCCAACACTATCCCCATCATATTTCATCTCAACCTCGCCCAAACCTTGAACTCTGTCCAAGGAACCCTAGGCTCTCAACCAGGACTGTCTTATCCAAAACCACATCTCCATACCACCTCCTGTCCATCTCCACACCATGCTAGCTATACTTCAGTCATCATCTCCTTACCTTCACTATAACCTAAAACTGAGCTCCTGGGCACTAGAATTCTTATAGGTAAGTTTTAGTTTTCTTCTCCTCTTCTTCTCCCTCCTCCTCCTCCTCATCTTCATCATATTTATATAGCAGTTAAAGATTATACAACCATGGGAGATAATATTATTATATTATGAGAAAAATAAGGTAGCAATGCTTAAGTGAATTGTCCAGGGTCACATAGCTAGTAAGTCTGAGGCAAGATCTGAACTCAGGTTTTCCTGACTCTGGTTGCAGGTTTCTTTACCTGGAACAAAGTTTCCCTGCTGCTTTCTGGCCATCTCTATGTCATACTATTTTCCTTCCCTCCTAACCCTCCCCGAACACTTTTCTAGGTCCCCTTTATAATGTAAGTTCCTTGAAGGCAGGGCTATCTTGTTTGACTTCATCTGACAGTGTCATGACATTGTCTTGACAATGAATGCACTTAGCAGTGCCTAGAACATAATATCTTTCTTTCATCTCCTGGAGGAAATAATAAGTTAACAGAAAAGTAAATAAAGGATATGTATGGAATAAATAAGTATCCAGTTATTGAGAAGAAAGGCAGAAGATAGTAGAAGAAACCAGCAATGACAGTTGGAGATCTGTGAGAGGATTGTCAGAGACAGAAAAGAGAAAGTGCATTTTAGGTCTGAGAGGACAGTCTGAGAAAAAAGTATAGGAAGGCAGATGATGAAGCAACCTATATGAAAAAACTGCTGGTAGACCAGTTTAGCTAAGACACAGAATATGTGATGGGGGAGTAATCTTTAATCAACTGGAAAACTAGATTGAAACCAGACTGAATGACTTTAAATGCCAAAAAGAAGCATCTAAATTTTATCCTTGAAGCAAGAAGTCATTCAAGCTTCTACAGCAGAAAAGTGGCTGTGTTTTAGGCAGTTTGGAAGCTATGCGGAGGAATGATTGGAGAGGGAAAAAAATCTGGGTGCAAGAACACACCCATTAGGAAGCAAAACCTCATTAGAATAGTATTCTTTAATTTGGGGTGCCGAATGGGGAATGATGACTCAAGAATGAGGGAGTAGAAGATTAAAGGAGTAAGATAAAAAAAGAATAGCCAAGGGTTTTTTTTTACTAGTTTATAATTTTTAAGCAATAATAAAGTTTGGTAGTAATAGCTTTACTTATTTTTTTTTTAGATTTTTCAAGGCAATGGGGTTAAGTTGCTTGCCCAAGGCCACACAGCTAGGCAATTATTAAGTGTCTGAGGCCGGATTTGAACCCAGGTACTCCTGACTCCAAGGCCGGTGCTCTATCCACTGTGCCACCTAGCCGCCCTAGTAACAGCTTTACTAATAGTCAAAATTTACTTTTAAAAAACCCTAAAGTTAAGAAACAATGATGTGATAAGGAATAGCATCAAGGAATCTCTTCTTAAAGTTAAATGAATCTTAAAAAATGGGGTAACTAAGTAAAGTGGATAGACCAGTGGGTCTGGAGTCAAGAAGACCTGAGTTCAAATGTGATCTCAAACATTAGCACTGTGATCCTGGGCAAGTCACTTGATTTTGTTGACCTCAATTTCCTGAATTATAAAATGAAGTATAGAAGGAAATGGCAAATCACTCTAGTATTTTTGCCAAGAAAACCCCAGCAGTCATGAAGAGTTAAATATAAGTAAAATGACTGGATAACATCATTTTTAACAACAAGATCTTTAAAAGCAGTAATTGCAATAAAAGGCCACAGAAAACTTGTGATGGAAATGTATTGGACTGGGACTTGGGATCTCCTCCAGGTTATCAATGACTAAATGTGTGACCTTTAGGTCCCCAATTTTCTAATAAACAGGAATAGATTTTTAAAAGGACCCTTCAACTAGAGAATTCTGATCCTCTGTGCAAGTATATAGTACCTAAGGTTATTAGCCTTCCCCAAAAAAGTGGTGGTAGATAGAAATGATCTCCATGGATACAGCTAAGAAGGTTTTTCTAAGGCAGGAAGTGCTGAAGCTGCATAACTGGAATCTAAGATGCTCTCATGATGGACAGCAGCTATGAGCTCAACTACTTCCTAACTCAAGCAACCTTCCCTTCCCCCTACAAAGGCCAAAGTAAAGTTTTTTGCCATCAAGGATCATTATAAAAAATAGGGAAGAAATGTGCAAAATAAATACAGTATAAAGTAATTTGTAGAAATATGTAGAATCATGTAGAAGGTAGCTCTTTAACTGTCTTCACAAAAACAAAAGGTAAGTTGGAAATACAGAAAGGGACCAAGATGCATGTAATAGGAAACCAAAGGAATTTATTAAGAGATTGACATGGTTAAGTAAACCTGATCTTAAAGAAATTCATATTTTGTCATTCAAATACTTCTAATACACAGCTTCTTCAGGATCCTAGGCTTCAAATTCTGTTAGATTTCAGGTTTTTCATTTTGGCATCCACTGAGGCTCCTTACCATCATCTTTCCTAATTCCTACATATTTGCTAATTGATAGATGTTGATACTTCCTGCTAACTCTCAGTTACATGCTAAGGGCTTAGCTTTAAGAAATCAAACCATAGCTATATAGGTTGTATGATGGTTATAGTTTATGGATTCAGAAATAGTTGAGTACCAACCAGAGTAAACCTGGACATATCTTCTAAGAATTCTAACCCACTGTCTAACATTTTCTCCAAGATTCCCATTCTTCAATAAACTAAGAGTCCTTCCAAGTTTTGTAAGTCACCAGGGCTGAGTTTACATCCAATTGTTCTCAAGGAGAGATCTTCCAGTATGCAATTAAAATAAACACCTACAAATACCCCTGGCTTATGATCATTTCCAATCAAAAATAATGTGCCTCCATAAACCACTGAGACTATTTCAGGCCCTCTGCTTTCCTCCCTCTAGTATCTTCTTATGGAAGATTTCATCTACTTTTATGATGTGAACTTTAAGCAGGTGATTTCCAATTACATCTCTACACTTAATCTCTCTCCTTTAATCTCCCTCTGTCTAATAAAACTGGCAAGTAAGAAGTTTTAGAATCATCTCTAATTATTTACTCTCCTGGTTTCTATAATTCACATATTCCTTAAACCATTGCTTTCTCTACAATATGCACTTTATAAAGGCCACCCCTTTGGTGCTAGGGAAGGGGGGGGGGTTAGTCGAAAGAACACTGGCATTGAAATTGGAAGGGTTTGGTTTTATTTACTTATGTTCCCTGGGCCTGTTCCTCAGTTTTTTTAAAATTTAACCAGATTTTCTTTAGAGTCCTTTCTAGCTCTAAATTTCTATGATTATTCTTCATTTATAACATAGAAAGCAGAAGTTTCAGTTAAGGTAAAAAGGCTATTAGATAAGAGGAGGGGAAATCACTAAAATAGTAAGCTTTTCAGAAAGAAATAGTACAAAATTAAAATAATGAATTTAAGTAAAAATTAATGTACATTACATAGTTGAAAAAATATTAGTGGTTAGGAGATAGAAGATTCAATCATATGAAATTGATTTCAATAATATGAATTGCCTATAACTACAAGAAAGCAAATTAAAGCTCAGATGTCAAATAATGAAATCTAAAGTGTAGATCCCTTCCAGAGATGGCTCTTGCTTGTGATTTCAATGGTACATGAAACATGTAGGTAAACAAATTCTCTATTTTTTTCTGATGAGTGGAAGAGAGGGAGCTCTCCAGGATACTAGGTGATGTGGCAAAGGCAGTCCTCCCAGATCACTGGAAATGAGGTAACATAGTTCATGCAAGAGAATATCCTAGATCTTATCCAAAGGAAAATTTTCTGAAGTCTCTGGTGTAGCAAGCTGTGAGAGGGACATAGTAGAATCTGCTAGATCTTCACAAGTCATCTTTTTCCAGAATCTTTTTTCTCCAGCAATCTGAAATGGGGTTGACTATCTTCCCTCTTGAAACTGAAAGCCAGAAGCCAAAAGTACCTGAAGCCACAAGGCTTAGTCAAAGAAAAGATTAGAAAAACTGAAATGAAAGAATCCAGAATAACGATTAATTGTAACATGACAAAGGAAAGTCATTTGACTCTTCAAGTATCAATCAATAATAGCACTATTTACAAACTCATCTAAATAACCAGAATCAAGACCTAACATGTAAAATTTCAATACAACTATATTGATTCTTGGGAATCTATTTACTTAGCTTGTTAGAAATTAAGAGAAAAACCACACAAAAAAAGTGTTCTGAATTTAATAAAAATTAAATTCAAAATGTTTGAAAGTAGACTTCACATTCAATCAAGAAGAAACACTCCCAGCATCAAAAATGACCTCCATGACTGTCCACATGTTTTCCCTTTAAAAATAAGCAACTATTTTGAATGTTATCAGAGACACAGAAAAAAAATCTCCAATACTAAATCTAATCCTTTTAAAGAGACTATTTATGTTGCAGTAGAGTCTAAAAGAGAAGATGAAGCTTATCTATGGGCAATTGTACACAATATTCACTGAAAATGAAGTCTAATTTGTTTTAGTTCTTTCAGATGATTCTGAAGGAACTAAACATTTTTAAAGTTCAAAAAAATTGGATCTATTTATAAGCAATATTTTTTTTTGCCACAATCATCAATTCTAAAAAAGATTTTTTTTAAAAATAAATGAAAGCCAACTTTATGGGTAGAGTTATAGGGTTGAAAAGGAGAAAAATGTTTTTCATGTGAATATTCTAAAATCAATAGTTATCTTAAATTAATGAATGCTGAAGTTTTGTTAGTGCATGTTTGCAAGGTTGTTTTCAATGTTGTTTACCCTTTGTGTGTGTGTGGGTGTGGGTGTGGGTGTGGGGGGGTGTATAAGTATGTGTGTGCATTACCTGTCCCATATCTGATTCATATTGCACAGCAAACTTTCTAATATGGTATAATTAAAATTGCCCCAAGTCCCCAGTCAACCCTATTGATCCAATAAGTGTGAGAACAAGGAGCCTAAAGGCTCTATTGGAAGCAGGCACCCACAGAACTGAATTCCATCCCAAAATTTGATGTCTGGGGACAAAATAAGGAGTGGAACAATACCCTAACTCCCCATGGACCAGTAGTATTTCCTTGGAACTATACTGAAAACATGGAAGGGTCTTGATTTTGACAAAAGAGAGGAAAATAGAGTATTCAATTTCTGGAAATTTTTTTTAGAAAGAATAGCCACTACAGGTTTCCTCATCACTAAAACAGGAAGTTGTACTTTAAGACTTCAAAGGATCTTTCCTACACTAAAATTATGTGGAAAGTCTTACTATTTCTATGTAAATAGTATATTTGCTAAGAAGAGCAAAACAAATCAGTGACTTGAGAAACACAGAAAGTTCTGAGGACCTGAGGGAAAAGCAATTCTTTAGATAAAAGTACTGAAAGGCATTAGAGAAAACAACCTTTCAGACAAAAATATTGAAGGGGCAAGAGAGACAGCAACTATTCTCTGAACAAAATTACTGACTATGGCTGTATGCATTGTTTTCTCAGAAACTGATTGACATAATATACTATATCATTTAATATACTTGGTAGTATTTAGTTCCTGAGATTTTATTACTAGGAAACTCTGAATCAAGGAAATGTTTTAAAATAATGAAACTACTGTACCATTCATATCTATGAGCATTACATCTGATTTCTAGACATAAGGCATTTTTGTTTTGGTTCAGTTTGGTTTGGTTTCCCAACCTAAGTTAGAGACATGTTAATGTATGAGGAGGTTAATTGAAGGCATTAGAAGTCACATCAGAACTTTAATAGCTTGAGAAGATAGAGAAAAATCAACAAGAAAAGCTCTTTTCAGAAAGTAAGATCCAGAAATCAGTGGACCTGAAAAGGGTCAAGTTTTGAAGCTGATGAAGGGTACTGTTCTATTAGAAGAAAGTTGTGATGCTGGGAGCTGATTGGGAAAGAAACATCCTATGATATTTTCCATGCCAATTGCCTTAATTCAGGGATTATAGACTTTTTTATTTGTTTTAATTCATTTAAGGGGCAATTGGGTTAAGCAATCTGCCAAGCTCACACAGCTAGGTAATTATTAAGTGTCTGAGGCCGGATTGAACTCAGGTCCTCCTGACTCCAGGGTAGGTGCTCTATCCTAGCTGCCCCAATTATAGACTTTCAAAAAAATATTGGTAACTGTGTATTAATATATTTCCTTCACAATCTTATGAATATTATTTTATATATTTAAAAACATTATTCTAAAAAGGGGGTTAAAAGGCTTCACTAGATTTCCAAAGGGGTATAAAACACATGCAAAAAAAGATTTAGAACCCCTGCTTAAGAGCCATCTGGATCTTGAGAAAAGGGACCCCCCCAAAAAAATCTATAAAGAATGTACTTGTATAACTTTAAAGATCTCAGGACTAAAAGGAACTGCTTTAAAAAAGTGTCAAGATGTCTCACTTCTTAGCCACGGAATCAATCCTGAGAAATTTTAAAGAAAGTTGTTTTCACCTAAAAGAGTTTAACACTGTTTCAAAAGTCCAAGGGTAGCAGAAAAATGACTCTTTCTAGCAGAAATAGAAAGACTCACATGAACAACAGATGACATCATTCTTAAAGAAATCACAGACAGCTAGGCCATCCATCCAGAAATATGAAGTTTCCCAGTTCCTGTATCTCACTGCTGGGTTTCTTCAAATTTGTTTCTATTTGCAACTGTCCCCCCCAAAGTATACATTGGTGGGAGAGCATGAACCAGCTTTATGAACTAGTAATTATGCTTTGTTTATTCTGCTTTTGCACTCTTGGTTAGTAAATATTTCGTTATTAAGAGTTAATGATAAGGGGGCAGCTAGGTGGCGCAGTGGATAGAGCACCAGCCCTGGAGTCAGGAGTACCTGAGTTCAAATACAGCCTCAGATACCTAGTAATTACCTAGCTGTGTATGACCTTGGGCAAGCCACTTGATCCCATTGCCTTGCAAAAATCTAAAAAAAAAAAGAGTTAATGTTATCATTGTGACTTATTTGTACAAATGAAAAGCATGCTAGTTAGAGCTCAGAAGCTACAATCATTTATATATATATGTGTGTGTATATATATATATATATATATATACATATATTTATTTATTTAAATAGGCATATTTCAGTAAAATAAATGGTGCCAGACTAGCCTTTTTAAACAGGATTACTAGATTGGTAAATCTAGGAAATGATATATACATGGTATACCCCATCTTTTACTAAAACATTTGACAAATTATCTGTTGTCTTTTGCAGACAGTATGTGAGCTAAATGATTAGACTGAAAGAGTAATCATTAATGGTTCAATATTAAACAGGCACTTGGTGGAGTGATCCAAGAATCCATTTTTGGCCATCTTGAACATTTTAGCATGACTCAGATAAAGGTATACATGTCATATTTATCAGATTTTTCAGATGATATAAAGCCAAGAGGAATATCTATCATTTTGACTGAAAAAATCAAGGTTCAAATAGATCCCCAAAGTCATTACCAATGAGCCAAATCCAAGTCTATTATATTTCAAATTTTATAATTGGATTCCAAACAATCAATGGCACAAGAAGAGGAGTACAAAGATATGGCTAAGGAACAGCACAAGAAGGAAAAAATGGGGTATTTTACGGAATATAAGTGTAATATGAGTCAACAATCTGACATAGTAGCCAAAAAAAACTAACATTTTAGGCTATAGTCATAGAAGCAGAGTGTCTAGAATGATAAGGCATGCTATAATCTGCCCTAGTGACACAAAATATAGATAACTGTACTCCAACCTAGACATGTTCTAATAGGCATGTTCAAAATATAATATTAACAAATAAGCACAGAAGAAGAAAAAGGAGATAGCAAAGAGAAGCCAGAGAGGGAACTAGAAATGGCCCACAGGAGAACTGACTGAAGAAATTGAGGATAAGAAAAGAGAAGACTTGGAATGAATATGTTTTTAGTATCTGAAAGGCTATCATGAGGAGGGAATGTCCTACTATTACAACGTGAGAATTCCACAGTGAGTAGAGTAGAAGTAGAAGTAGAAGTAGAAGTAGAAGTAGAAGTAGAAGTAGAAGTAGAAGTAGAAGTAGAAGTAGAAGTAGAAGCAATAGGTAGAAGCAGCAGAGAATAGCTCCACTTAAGAAAGAACTTCTTACTCAGTGGAGATGTCCAAAAGGAAATGGATATCCTCCCTAAGTAGAGAGTTCTAAATTAGTAGAAATCTTTTTGAGTGGATTCTTATTCAGGTTTAAGCACAGAGTAACATACCTTTTGCACTGGAAGCTCTCTAGTTCAACATGTTCTTACCAGAAGAGGAATCTAAGGTCATGGGATTTGCCCAAGATAATAGAAATAATATGTAACAGAGCTGGTTTTCAATCTCAGGTCCTCTGGCTCCAAATTATTCTTTTCATTGTGCCATGAAGCTAATCAATGAACTCAAATTTTGCAGATCTGTTTATTCCTCATTTTGCCTTAAAAGCATCTATTTTTAGTAGATTCACTCTGCTAGTTCAATCAATTTTAACTGTTAATTTAGACCCAACTGCCCCCAGTCCCTCATAAACTTTTATCACCATTTCTACTTACTCACACAGGGTACAATATAGTGGCACAAAACTATAATTGTAGGAGATACAGTGGTTATAAAGTATACAGAAAGATATAAAGAACATAAGAAAAATTGTTTCTCGTCACCTTCCATTTGCAACTGTTTAGTTTTAACACCAAGTAACATGATGTCCCTGTGTTAGGGCAGTCTGACAGAGTAGTCTCCCAAAAGCTTACATCATCTTAGGCTACACTCAGAATCAGAGTGTCCAGAATGTCACACTACATCTAGATAATTATGTCCTATCCTAGGCATATTCTAAAAATAATATTAACAAAATGGAGCAGCTCTGGTTCAGCTTTTCAAACTTCCTTTTGTTTGTTGTCTTCCCCTCTCCCCCATTAAAATTGTAAACTTTTTTAGGCAGGAACTGTCTTTTTTTTATCTTATTTGTATTCCCAGTGTTTACTATGTAATAGGCACTTAATAACTGTTTGGTTTATTTCATTGTACCTTTCTGAGAAAACTTTTAACGATATAATATATCGTTATAATATATAAATTATTATATAAATTATTATAAATAATAAAACCATAAATCTAAAAGAACTTGATGATTTTCAAGAACCAACTGTTGCTCAAATACTCAGTTGTGTCAAACTCTTTATAATTCCATTTGGGGTCTTCTTCGCAAAAATACTTACATGATTTGTCTTTTTCTTCTCTAGTTTATGTTATAGATGAGGAAACTGAGGCAAAGAGGGTTAAATGTCCAAGGCACAAAAATAGCAAGTTTTTGAGGTCAGAGTTGAATCCTTAAGTCTTCCTGACTTCAAGTCTAGTACTCTATCATTTAAGCACCCTAGCTGGAGTCAACTACATGTGCACAAAACAAACCAAAATAGCAGAAATATTAGGGAAGATAGGTTTAATTTTATTCCCTGGGACAGGGCTAGTCAAGATGGTGTCTAACCCTGACTTTTTTGTTATCCTGATTGGCCTTTATGTACCCTTTCTATACAAAGATAAATTGAGTTATGTTTAATAATATAGTGACTAGACCTTACCAATGAGTAAAAGTTTCTTTCTTATTTATCTCCATAGTTAGGATAATTAAACAAGGTTCAAAAAACTGCTCCACACTTTTTAAGTCCATCAAGTCCTGATGAAAATAGGCATTTTCACCAACCATTTGACCAAACATTCCTCAAAGACAGCTAACTGCTCACTTGAAAGGCCAAATGAAGCAGAACACAATAGTATCAAAGTAAAACACCAAGTGTTTACTTCAAAATCAGAAAATGCCAATAAGTCATTAAAATGTGCACTTAAAATTTTTTTTAAATTTATGAGGGAATGAATTACTCTTTATATCATTTTTGATACAAAATATTATGGAGAAAATCTTTTCCATTTATAGTTAATTAACAACTATCCCAAAGAGTCATAAATATAATCATTACCCTAAAATTAAATAATGTTTTTGATTTCTTCTTTGCCATTTTCTCTTACTTTCTTTAAAAAAAAAAAAGAGGGAGCGGTGGTTAAAAAAGAAAGAAAAACATTAACAGAACAAGAAGACAAAACACATATTTGAGCAATGTTTTAATTTTTACAAGGTACTCTTCCTCACAAGAAACTGTGAGGGAGAAATATAAGCAATAGTATTAACATTTTACAAATATGGAAAACTGAGGCTCAAAAGGGAGCAGGGCTAAGATTAAAATTAAAAAAGAGCTATTAAAAAAACAAGGCTTCTTTCCACTTCATCAAGTTACCAGTATTTCTTCAGGGAATTAGCAAGGCAGTCAATTTCACAGTCTGTATTTTCAGGCTCTTCTGGTACAGCAAACAGTTATCTAAAAACAATTATCATTATTTAAAACCCTTGAAGTTAAATACCTAGCATTCAGAAAGTACTGAGAGTAGTAATCCAAAAAAGCCCAGACAACTATGGGACTGAACGATGGCTATCCCACTAAACCCTTCCAATTCTCCTTAAGAGAAACTTTGCATTACAATTCAGATACAAGAAAAGGGCAGACATTCATTTGGAAGAAATAATAATATATAACATTTTATTGTTATATAACAAAGCACTTTCTATCATAAAGCTCATTCATATAATCATCAACTATTTCCAAAAAAATTTATTTGGTACCTACTCTGTTCTTAACCTGATATTAAAGACACTAGGGAGATGCAAAGTTTAAACCTAATGAAACCTATAATCTAAGTAGGATGGTTCACAAATGCAGGTAATCAAAAAATGCATTACATTTTAAATGCCTAAGAGAATTGCAAATGAAATGCTATGCAATTTTCCAGGGAAAAAAAGATTTTTACAATGTGAATGACTTCATGGATGATGCCCCATCTGAGCTGAACTTTGAAGAATGAGTAGGAACTCAACAACCTAGGGGTATGGAGGTGGGAAGGGGATTATAACCAAAGCAAATAGTTTGTGAGCACTTCCTGTGTCTGAGAGAAAAAGAAGACCATAGAGTGTGGAAAGAGTAAAAAATAAAATTAAGGTTGGAAAAAGGGAGTGGGACTAGATCATAGAGAGTTTCAAACTCTAAACAAAGAAATCTAAACTTTACACAGAAAGCAATGAGTAGTCAATGAAGATTTCTTAAGAGAAGTGATATGACAAGCCATTGGTGTAAAAAAAGATTATCCAGACAATGATAATAGGAAGAAAGTAATGAAATGGTGAGAACTTTTAGGAAATCAATTTATTTATATAGGGCCAGTATTAGCATGTGATGGTGAAAACAAAGGAAGGGATATATATGAGAGATATAGATGTGGAATTGGTTACCAGTAGAAATAGGAAGAATTAAACTGCCAAGATAAGGAATAACTGTGGAAAGGAAAGTCAACCAAATATAGATCCCTAAGGAATAACCATATTGAAAAGTCAGAAAGAAGACCTAGAATTAACCAAAGAGGTTATCAAGTTACAGAGAAGTAGGAGGAAGTATGGTTATCTCTGGAGTCAAGGGAATAAAGAGTATGTAGGAGGGGACTCCTGACAGAACAACACTGCCAAAAGAAAGATCAAGGAGGATATACTGAGGGAAAGTGGGGGATAGGAAAGAAAAAAGCCATTAGACCTGGAAATTAGAAGATGATCGATGACCTTTGATAAAACAGTTTCAGTTAAGAGGCAAGGACAGAAATTAGATTACAAGACTTCAAGAAGTTGTATATGAGGAAGAAATAAATACAAAACCAAGGTCACAAAGTCATTGACATAAATAAAGCATCAGCTTTACCATAAGACCTTCCTATTATTTCTAGGAAAATAAACTTGGGAATAACAAAAGACCATCTCCAGCAGGAAAGGCTTATAAATTTAGATAGTCTATATCAATCACATGAACCAAAATTAAAATTTGATATTTACCCTGTCAGGAGATATAGAATGATTGACAAGATCACTAAATAAAACAATAGAGGACTGATGAATTTTCTTAGCATATCTGGCTAAAGCAAAGCCCTTGTGATTCTGAAAAGGCATGATAATATAAGGTCATTACTATTTGGAGCACATTCTATGACCAGTTCTGACCTGCTGCCCATGTAGAAAAGAAGGACTTTTTGACAAGCTTTTGAGCTTGAGCAGAGCATGTTTTCAAAAGGCACTAATTTGTAAAAGCAGAATTACTTTTCCTTTTTTTTTCTTTTTTTCTTTCCTCCTAGAAAATGATACCCAAAGTCTCTGAGTGTGCCTTTATGTTCCCACCCAAGAGCAGTATGAATCCAAGAGTATATGATTCTGCTCTTGCTTCTGCCTCTACCCAGTCCACTTTTTCTTGCTTTTAGGTAAAAGAATACTGGAGATGACAATCTTGTGTGCCTCAAAAGGTCATTAGAGCAAGTCACCAGAAGTTGGAGAACTGAACTCCATGCAGAGATTTGCTAGATGCCAGATGGTAAGGAGCAAAGCTCCAGTTTAACCTAATAGAGATCAAAGGTAGTTAAGAGAGAGCTCCAGTTATTCATGTCATGCCATGCATAAATTGCTTTTGAACTAGAGCCCATTCTCACCAAGAACCAAGGTAGAGGGGTGGCTAGGTTGTGCAGTGGATAAAGCACCAGCCCTGGAGTCAGGAGTACCTGGGTTCAAATCCGGTCTCAGACACTTAATAATTACCTAGCTGTATGGCCTTGGGCAAGCCACTTAACCCCATTTGCCTTGCAAAAACCTAAAAAAAATTTTTTTTAAAAAAAGAACCAAGGTAGTATAGAGGGGAGAGTGTTTAGGAAAAACATTTGTATTTCTGTTTCTATTATAACTTCACAATTAATGAATCTTTGTAAGGATTAATTGAGTTTAGTGAGTTAAAGGAAACTGGGGTGCTAATCATTGATGGTCACCAGTGGGAAAAATACCCTGAAAAAGATGCTCAAGCTAATTGTATTAAAAAAAAACCCACTGTCCTTCAGGGGTACCCCTTGAATCCTAGGGGAGGGAAGAATGTAGCCTTATTTTGGTGAAGCTAACCTGGAAGTACACATGTAGGTTGGGAGAATAAGTCCAGTATCACCACAATAATCAATAAGTACCTGCTATTGCACTGGATGCTTTACAAAACACAGACACAAAATGATCCAAATCACTATGAAGCTTACTTTCTAATAAAGTCATCAAAGCCAATCAGATTTCAATAAGCCCTTAGAGCAATACCAATATGCACTGCAGATGGGAAAACAAGACTAACAAATTTTAGTGGCTAAGGTCAAGTCACTTAATCTCTTTATCCATGTTTCCTCACCAGTAAAATGGGGACAATAGTAGCAATAATGAGTATTAGATTAGATAATGTATGCAAAGTATATTGTAAACTTTAAAGTATTATATTAAGGCTAGATGTTATTATTGTAGTTGTTATGAAATGACAGTCAAATGAATCCTGGTTAAACCCCTCATTACCTCATATCTATACTACTGCAATAGCCTTCCCTTGTTTTTCCTGCTTCAAATTTCCCTCACTCCAATCTATTTGCCATTTTGCTGCCAAAGTGATTGTCCTAAAGTTAAGTTCTGATCATGTAAATTCCAATAAGCTTCATCCCCCACTCAACAGACTCCATTGGGTCCTTATTGCCTCTAGATTCAATTCCTCTGTTTGTTACTGAAGTCTTCTTAAAGCTTATTTCTCTCCACATACTCTACGATGCAGCTTCTGCAGTCTGTCTGCTATTTCTCTTTCTCTTTCTCTTTCTGCTGGCTGTCCCCAACCTTCAACTCTGCTTCTTAGTTTTCCTAACTTCCTTCAAAACTCAGATCAAATTTTAACTGGGTTCTGCTCAGCAATTGGTTTCTTCTTTCTAATATTACCTTTTATTTCATTTGAATGTATTTTATTTATTTATTTATGTACTTAGCTATTTTCAAGTTTTTCTCTTCCATTAGACTATGAGCTCCTTGAAGGTAGGAAGGAAATAAGCATTTATTAATGATTATTATTATGTACCAGGCACTTTACAAATGTACTCATTTGTTCCACACAACAGCCCTGAGATGTAGGTGCTAATATTATCTTTATTCTTCAGTGAGGAAACTGAGGGAGAAAGAGGTTAAATGATCTGCCCAGAGTCATACAGCCACTGCTACCTAGCTGCATCTAGTGCAGGTCTAAAAGTTGTACCTCCAGCACAGTACAGTGCCTGGTACATTTGTTGTTTAGCCATTTCAGTCATGACTGACTCTTCATTGGGGGTTTTCTAGGCAAAGACACTGGAGTGATTTGTCATGTCCTTCAGCTCATTTTACAAATGAGAAACAGAGACTTGAGTAAGTGACTTACCCAAGGTCATATTAAATGTCTGAGACAAGATTTGAAGATGTCTTCTTGACTCCAGAACCAGCACTCTATCCACTGTATCTCTTAGCTATTCCACTTGTAATCACTTATTTAATTGTAATCACTTGTCATTTGATTGACATTATCTGATTGAATAAAGCACTATATTATATATAGCCTGACAGAGTTAGAAGAGAAGTTAGTTAGAGAAACATTAAAGAAGATTGTTAGGGGTGGCTAGGTGGCGTAGTAGATAAAGCACCGGCCCTGAAGTCAGGAGTACCTGGGTTCAACTCCAGTCTCAGACACTTAATAATTACCTAGCTGTGTGGCCTTGGGCAAGCCACTTAACTCCATTTGCCTTGCAAAAACCTAAAAAAAAAAAAAAAAAGATTGTTAGGAGAAATTTCATGGAATAGTTGGTACTTTATCTGGACCTTGGAGTAATTATTATTTTCCCACCAAAATCATTAAAAATGTATCTTATTTGTGAATTGGAAAGAGAAAGATATATATATATATATATATATATATATATATATATATATATATATATAACTTGAAGGAGACATTCTACTTTAAAACCATTAAGTTCCTACAAGGCTTTTCCAAAAGTCATTTTAAAATTTCTCATGGGTATAAAAAAAAATGTGATTTTAAAAAAATCTTTCTGGGGGGCAGCTAGATGGCACAAAAACTAAAAAAAAAAACACCTTTCTGGGAACAAAATATGAGAAAAGAAATTTTTTTTAGTTTTTTTTTTTTGCAAGGCAATGGGTTTGAGTGGCTTACCCAAGGTCACACAGATAGGTAATTATTAAGTGTCTGAAGCCGGATTTGAACTCAGGTACTTCTGACTCCAGGGCCGGTGCTCTATCCACTGTGCCATCTAGCTGCCCCAAGAGAATGAAACTAAAAAAAACTCTCTGGGACAGACATTAGGTGGTTCAGTGGGGTAAAAATAAATTTTGATCTTAGTTCTGCAAGCAACTTCATTGCTGATGAAAAATTACTTATACTCTGAATACTGTAGTATTCTCTTGGAAAGTAGAGATAATTATTTAAAACAATTTTCCTCACAGGTCCATTAAAAAGAATGATTGAACGATGTATAAAAGTGTTTCTTATAATTTATAACTAAAATTCTCTCCAGTGAATTTAGTAGATGGTTTTGGTTATTTTGAGGAAAGACTGTTTCCCCCCCCCCAATCAAATAAAGTTGAACCTTGATAATATGTTAAAAGAAATAATATGGGTTATCCAAAATAGCATTTTTAAAAAGTTATTTATTATAGGTTTTAAATTTATGCATCTTTTAAAATATATATGTAAGGTTTATAATACCTTTACAAGATAAAAAGGTTCTGACCAGCAGTGATATCTCTCACACTAACACATAACATTAGCATAAGTAAAACTTCCCTCTTTCTGTCTGTTTTTTGAAGCTCATCTCTTCCTCTATATAGAAAAGATAACTGAATCAAAAGACCTGCCATTCAAAGCTATGACTTGTACCATAAAATAAGACTATACTAAAATGGTAATGATGTCAAATGAATTTACTGTTTAGAGAAAGTAAATACCTCTTCAGGGCATTTTCTCTGACTGTCCCCCATGCCTGGAACGCTCTCCCTCCTCATCTCCACCTTCGGACTTCCCTATCTTCCTTCAAATCCCAACTAAAATCCCACCTTCTGGAGAAAACCTTTCCCAATACCTTATATCTGGTGCCTTTCTTCTAATCTATCTGATTATTTCCTATTTATCTTGTATGTACAGGCATTCATTGTTTCCCCATTAGACTATGTGCTCCTCTAGGGCAGGGACTATCTTTAGTTGTTTGATGATGATGTTTGATAATCATTCTCAAAGAAGACTGTGACATGGGGGGGTGGGGTTGGATGCCATGACAAGCACATAAATTGGATTTGAGTAGGGGGGAGTTATGCTAAGTAACCAGCCTCACCATCTGGGTCCAGTGGCCAGATGTGAATCAGGATGACTGGAAATGACCCTGGATGTGATGCAGTCAGGGTTAAGTGACTTGCCCAAGGTGATATAGCTAGTGTCAAGTGTCTGAGACTGAATTTGAACTCAGGTCCTCCTGACTCCAAGGCTGGCTCTATATCCATTGTCCTATCCAGTTGCATCCTATGCACAGTACCTGTCATATAATAAATCTTATTATTTGACTGACTAATAATATCCATAAAAAGCTGAAAGTGAAGTTTGATATAGAAAAGTTTTTATAAGAAGTTTACCATATACTTTAAGAATAAAACTATCTTGGGACAGCTAGGTGGCACAATGGATATAAACTGGTGCTAAAAGTTAGAAGGACCTGAGTTCAAATCCAGCCTCAGATACTTGATGCTTACTACCTGTGTGATCCTGGGTAAGTCAACTGACCCCAAAGCATAAGGGGGAAAAAAGATTGAAGCCATCTTGATGGCTTGAGACCTTTTATGTGGAAGTCATATGGTTGTGATATAAAGATATTAAACATGAATAGAGTTATTTAGATATCTAAAAATAATTACACAAAAATTGATACATAAATGAATGAAGATCCCTGGAGATATATTTGCCTGAGTATTTGATCTCTGGAAATGTATAGTCAGTAGATATTCAAAGGAGTAAACAATGAAATGCTACAAAATGTCACAATCTTATAAATCTTGAAAGGTTTTAGGTAGAATTATTAGCAATCTTGCCCCACTGGTAACAAAGATATTTGTAGATAGTTATTATTCATCTTGTCCTATTGGACAAAATGAAATTAGACTGTCTGATCCTTAAAAGTGGAGACTTAGTGTGGCCAGGGTGGGCAGGAAGGGCAGAGAGGAAATTTATAGTTGTCTTTCTTTGTATTCCCAAAATTTGGCAAGAATCCCTGGTGCATAGTAAGGGCTTTATAAATGATTGCTGACTAGCTGACTGAATCAAAGGATCTTTAATCCAATCAAAGTATAAAAATTTGCTCTATGCTGTTAGATCATCAAAAATGAAGGGATCCTATCCAATATTAGGAATCAAAATGTCTAGTAGATTGGTCAGCACCTTGCAGTTGCTCAAACACTTGTTAAATGCCTAATAGACTTTTCAAAAACCCTCCTATTCAAGGCTCAAGGAGTCTGCTCTGGAGCTCAGTGACATCATGTGCCTGCTATGAGAAATTCTATGCCTCCCAGAAAACAAATCTGGCACAATGAGCCTCTGATGAATATTAAACCCAAATTTATTTGGAAAGAAAAAGGCACTGGCAAGATCTACAGCTCCAGTACAACTCCAAGGTCTGCTACCTCAGAAGTGCCTTCTTTCATGCTGCACTAATTGAGAAAGAAGAAAAACAAAGCAAATGCATACTTTGAGAGGTTTAAAAATATGTGCTTCATCAACCACTAGAATAAGTTAAAAGGTGGTGGTAGTGTCCAACTTTATAGAAGAATACAAGGCAAGTTAATCAGTGAAAAAATATTTATTGAGCATCTAGTACCTAGAACAAACATTCATTTCCATCAACTGAAGCTGAAACATATTTGTGAGATGGCAAGATAAGTTTCTCCACCTCAGCCAGTCAGTCAGCATAGAAGCCTATTGCTTGTAACACAATTCAGCTGGGCTCTGTTTAAGTTGTAAAGGGCTACTCTAAGATGAAGTGAAACAGAATAAAAGCAAGGAAAAAAGCAACAGCTACCAGGAAGTAATACTTGAAACACACAATAAGGGCATAATTTTTTAAGATACAACAGTAAGGAAACAACAGAATCAGTAAAGCTCTCACTACCCTCAAGAACCAGGTGGATCTTAAGGACTCAAATCCATGAACCTCTGGTCAGCCTCTGAAATACTTTCCTCCTCAAATCACCCTGGAAGAAAAGCACCAAAGCTAATGCTCAAAGAAATAGCTTAATTACCTCAACCAGGACATTAACCCAGGTCATCTGACTCTAAGTTGACTGGTTTTTCATGTGCCATGCCACAATTCAAGTAAAAACTTTGGAGGAAATGATGAGTCTGACAGGCACCTGACGGCCAATAGTGGCAGCACAATCTAAATAAACACTTTTCTGTAAAAGTGTGCACAGTAGATAGGAAGAATTGTTGGTGGAAGTGGAATAATAGAAAAACAGACAAAGGCGCGGGGGGGGGGGCAGAAGAACAAAAAATTAAGAATGAGAAGATTAGGGTGCAATGGATAGAGCACCAGCCCTGGAGTCAAGAGGACCTGAGTTCAAATGTAGCCACAGAAGCTTAATAATTACCTAATTGTGTGACTTTAGGTAAGTCACTTAACCCCACTGCCTTGCAAACCTTTCTGCCTTGCAAAAAAATAAAAAAATGAGAAGACTAGGTTACAAGTCTTGATTCTGGATTTATTAGCCATGACTTGGAGTAAACTATTTAAATTAAATGAGCTTCAGTTTCTCTATGTATAAAATAAGGAAATGATACTTTACAGGAATAGATGAGATCTGTATTCTGACTTAAAGTGAGAATCTCATCTTTCAAAGGAAGCTTTTCTAGATTCCTGTTCATTCCAGGGTCTTTCTTCCATTGCTTATCTCCAATTTAAACTGTACTGGGCTTGTTTGTACATGCTCATTTGTAAGTTATCTCTCACATTAGACTGTGAACTCCTTGAGAACAGGGACTGTCTAATGTCTTTCTTTGTATCCAGATGTCTGAGGTCAGCTTTGAACTCATATCCTCCTGACTCCAAGACCAGTGCTCTATCCACTGTGACACCTAGATAGCTCTTTGAGGTACCTTGGAGTCAGGAAGATGAGAGTTAAAATCTTGTGGCAGACACTTGACACTTACTAACTGTGTTATCTTGGGCTAGTCACTTAACCCTGATTGACTCTCATCCAGAGTCATCAGTAGTCATCCTGATTCATATCTGGTCATTGGACCCGGATGTCTCTGGAGGAGAAAGTGAAGTTGGTGATTTAGCACAGATTTAGCACTCCCTTCCTCAAATCCATTTCACTGGCTTGTCATGGCATCACCTCCTGATTTCATGGTCTTCTTCAAGAAGAAAAGAGAAACCATCATCATCATCATCATCATCATCATCATCTTTGAATTCCCAGTGCTTAGCACATTACCTTGCACTTGCTTTAAAAAAAGTTATTGTGGAGTTATTGTTATGTGAGAAAATTAAACATATTTAAGGCCTACTCCAGTGCTAAAAGATTTGCAGACTATAACACAGGAATCTTACCCAAAAAAATTCACAATCTACTTAGGGTTCTGAAATATAAACACATGCAAACAGCAATAAGATTTAAAGATCTGCTCAAGAGAAAAGCAAGACTGACCAAGGCAGCAAATGATGAACTGCCAGATGAATCTTTCAGACTGTAATTGCCATAGGAGCTCAGATGAGAGAGAAGTTTTGAAAGGCATGAATAGGACTCTAAGAGCAGAACAACAGGTATAAAGTCAAGGCCCTGGGAAAGAAGTCTAAGATTCCCACCCTTTTAAAAAGCAAGGAAGAAATAAAAGACACTAAGAAAAAAAGGGTTGAAACATGAGAAAGGAGTCCAAATCCAAGATAGGGGGAAAACTCTCCAAAGAGGAAAATAGGTTATAAAAGAATAAAAGTAGAAGCTCTAAAAAAAAGAAAGAAAGAAAAGATGCCAAGAGCAGACCTGCCTATGAATAAGGGAAAAACTGCTCTTCTCTCAAGACATTTTTTTTCCTTTTTCTTCACAGAGAATAGAGGCCCCTGAGACCAAATCCTAAGAAAAGGACTAGGTCATAAGACAGCAGAGCCAAGCATTAAGAGAATATAACACTGGGGAAAGAGAACTGAACCTAAGAGAGAACACACTGAGAATAAAATTATCATTCTCCCAGGGGGAATCTATCCTGGAGAGGAATAGGTTCTGGAACAAAGGTCAGACTCTGAAGAAGGATTTTGAGAAACATGAACAAAACCTTAGAGAGGAAAGTACTTCCAGGAGAGGAAAACTTGGGAGAGGAGAAACTCAGAATTGAATTAAATGTAGACCAGGAGAGAAGAAAAATAGAATCTCTTGGACATTGGGTCTTGAGAAAGGAAGACAGGTCTTGGTTGTTGTCAACCTTGGGGAAAGCAGCAGAGTAGTTGAAGAAGTGAACAATATGGTTTAAAAAGTGGGGCTCTAACAACACAAGTCAGGTATTTTTGAACCTCATTTACACTGCAAACATCTACGAAAATGAAGGTTGTGATTAAAAGAAGTAAGATTTTTAATTATTGCCCTATTTTGTAACTGTACTTTAAATAAAAATAAAGCCCTCTTAAACTTGGAAACTGGGGCAAATCTGTAAAAAGGACCACCATATAATTAGCATATCACTTTGTCATAAATTCTTTTCAAACTCATTATGTTTGATGTTCCTATAACTTCTAATAAGACTTATTTGCCACAAATAAGTTCATTTAAATGTTTCAGGAACACTAAACATGGAAATATAAAAATGTCACTGATGATAGATTTTTATGTTGACATGATCATCTTTCCAAGCCATGTTTTTATAAACTATTTTTGGCATTTAAAAAAATAACTGCACTTTATGGCAAATCATTTATTTTTTTGAAGTGAATATTTACTTCAAGAAAATAAATGGAAGAATGCTAAAACTTTCGAAATTCTCAATGGCAAGCTAAGGACATTTTTTAATATCTATAGAGCAAGTCTCTTTTCCACCAGCATATGTCAACAATATTTTAAGTTGATATAAAACAAGCCAGAGCATAAGAACACTAAGCTGGAAATAAATTATCAACCAAATTACTCTTATTTGAGCAAACATAAACACAAAGTTTTACACATATAAATGCTACACATCTATTTTTCAAGAATATCACTACTTGCTTAACAAGGTCTTAAAAAGTAGAGTAAAATTCCATAGTGATGTTCAAGCTATTAAAATAGGGGGAGGAGTTGGGGAGATAGAATAAAGCAAACTGAAAGATCATTCTATGGGAAAGGCCAGGGACAGCTTTCTTTTTGTCTAACCTCTCAAGAAGAGAAAAGAATTGGTTTGGAAGAATTACTATATTGTTATACTGCTAAAGAGGCAAAGTTGAATAATTTGTATGTACCAAAAACAAGAAACAAATATTCAGTACAAATTGGCTTAGAGACATACTGAAAAAATAACTAATTTGTCTGATACCTAAAAGCTGTATGTTATAAGGACCAACTATAAAATAACAGAAACTTTAAAAAAGCATATTTTAGTCAAGGAAATCACAAAACTTGACACTTAAGTGTATGCTCCTCTTCATAACAAATGTGAATTCTGTATGAGTTATGTATCAATGCCCTTTGAAATATATTTTGCTCATCACTTCTATTCAAATAAGCTGATTCTTTACTTTGCAGCTTGAAAAAATGGATAAAGATAAAGCAATATTTTCACATAAAGCCTAAAAACGACCATGATCCATCCCAGAACAACATAATGGGTTACTCGAAAAGCAATCAACCCAACCCCAATCCGATCTACTACTCCTGGGTGATAATGAATAACTTTGTTCTTTTGACAGCTTTGAAACTAACCCTAGCGCAGCTTCTGAACCTAGGAAGAAATCGCCATAGCCGACAACTAGGCGAGTTGGGGAGGGAAAGTCCTCCTGGCAGAATAAGAGATTTTTTCCACTCGCTGAAGCTTCAATGCAGTGGCGGACGAGTCAGGCTCCCCACCCCCATCCCGGGCCCCCGCAGAGAAAGTCTCCTGGGGATTATCAATCAAGGCAACACTGCTCCTAGACTAGCCTGGCTCTCCTTCACCCCCTTCAATTCGAGGCTTGCAGGCTTTCCCCAAAAGCCTTCCCACTGTGACTGAGAACTGAGCATTGTTACTAAGACAGAGTTACTTGGCGGCCCAGGCCAGGGCTCTCTCGGGGGTTGGGGGAGGGGGTGAGGTGAGGGGGGCCACAGGCGACCGGGCACTAGGGTTAGCGCCAGCAGTGGGCACAAGGGGGTAGAATGAAGCAAAGTGACCCGGCTCCATGAACCGAGCAGGGGAGCCAAGAAAGAGAGCAGCGATCTGAAGAGGACAAGAAAGGGGACAGTAGGCAGGGTGATAGGGGCCGGGGCTGGGGAGAGAGCTGGGGAAGCAGGAGACACCCCTTAGCAGATCATAGGGAGTTGGAGGAGGCGGAGGCAGGGATTTGTGCAGATGGCTGGCAGGCAGGGGATGGAAATCAAGCACCTGAAGGGGAGAGCCGGACAGTCCGAAGGGAAGGGGAAGGTGGGAGGTGAGGAGGGAGGTGCGCAGGGGGCCGAGTGACCGCTCTAGAGGCGGAAGAACGAGAACTGGCCAAGTGCCGAGCCAGGGAAACTAGGCGAGGAAAGCCTGGGGTAAAAGATTCAAGTAGAAAGCAGGCGCCTGGCTGCTAGGGAGGAGATGGGAGGAGAGGACTGGGGTCGGGGTGGACGCGCCTCAGAGCCAAGAAAGGTAGAGGAACGGATTCCTTTGGAACGGAGCGGGGGACCCTGGTTGCTGAAAAGGTGGTGGGAGACGAGTAGGTCCAGTGTTAGGGGGCAGAAGCTTGGGGGCACTGGACGGAGAGGAGCGGATCCCACTGGAAGAGAGGACAAGTCTGGCTGCAGAGAATGTGATGAGAGTAGAGCAATGGGTCCGGGGAGGAGTGCAGGAGCCTAGCTAAGGAATGGAGGTTGGAGAAGAAGAGTGGGGCCAGTGTAGAGAGAAAGAACCCGAGGCGAGGAATAGAGTGGGTCCAGGGGAACAGATCCAGAGCCTTGGGGCAAGGGTCGAAGGGGACTGGAGGTTGGAAGGAAAGGACTTGGAAGAGAGCAGAAGCCTGGGGGCTGGGGATGCAAACAGGAGTCTGGCTGCAGGGTGAGGAGGGGGAGATGGGGGGGGGGGGCACAGAGGGGAGCACTAGATCCAGTGTGAAGAGAAGGAGCCCAGGACCAGGGATAGAGGGGAGTGGGTCAGGGGAAGAGTGCAGGAGCCTCGAGGCAGGGGTCGAGGGGGTGGGGAGGCTGGAGGAGAAGAGTGGGCCGAAAAGAGATCTGGATCCTGGACGCAAGGGATGGAGAGGAATGGGTCCGGGGGAAGGAGCCTGGCTGCAGGGGGGACGATGATGGGAGAGAGCCGGTGGAGGAGGAGGAGGGAGCTGGGCTGCTGGCAGGGGTGTGGGCTCCCCTCCAGGCAGGCGGTCAGAGGAGCGGGAAGCCCGGCCCTGGCCCGGGCAGAGCATCCGCAGGAGCCCAGGGAGGGACGGGGCAGAGGATGCGGCTGCGGGGCTTCGGGGAGCGGGGGGCACCAAGGTCCCTCGGGGGGCTGCGGACAGACAGTCGGCGCCGAGGCCCGAGCTAGACTCCCCTGCCAGCCCGGGCCCCGGAGCATGGCCGACCGCGGCGACCGGAGTGGGCCGCGAGGAGGAGGAGGAGGAGGAGGAGGAAGGCGCCAGGGTCCGAGGGCCCAGCTCCGGCCCCGGCTCTGGCCCCGTCCCCATCCCGGAGGAGCCGCCAGACTGCAGAAGGAAGGGAAGGCAGACAAGACGCCCGAGGGCTCCAGCCCGCACTCACCGGCCCCGCCACGGCGCCTTCATCGCCTCCGAGCCCGCGGCCGCCGCGAGCCCGCCGCATCCACACCGCACGCAGCAGCAGCCGCCACCAACCCCGCCACCGGCCTGGCCACAGCCGCGGCCACGCCCCCTCCTGTCCCTCCCGGGAGGAGGGGGCTCCGGGCCGGGGGAGGAGGCGGGGAAAGTGGGGGGTGAAGGGGACAGCGACGCCCCCTCTGCCAAGCCAAGCCCGCTCGCTGGTCTACCCCGCTCTGATTGGCGATGTGCTTGGCCAATCTCCGACTTGAGTGAAGCAGGACGAGAGCCGCAGCGGGGGTGTAGGTCACAGACCTCTCTCCTCCCCCATCTGTGGGTCCAGCTAGCTTGTAGCTTGCTCTTGCCAAGAGGGAAGGTGACGGTCAACTGGTCCTGGGCACTGCCAAAGGGCAAAGAGAGAGAGCTCGTGGACTGGTTAATGTGTACCCTGCTACCCTTGAATGGCTACCTCATCGCTTCCCTTTATTGGGGTGGGGGTGGTTTCTGGATACTTACACTCACCTACCTGTAGTTTTAAGGTGAAGGCATCCCTGAATTGCAAATGTAGGATTCTGGGGACTTTTTGTTTCCGTATTATCTTCAAAATCATTTTAAATTCTTCCAAGGAAAAAAATGTTTTCAGCTTCAATCAAGACTGATTAATTCCCTTTTTTAATCATTAACACTTATCTACTTCCACCTCAAATTCAGTGGTTCAGTTATGCTCAAACCATACGTTACCATACTAAACGTGAGATAATTCATAAATTATCCAGCCCATATTTTATTGCAATCAGACACGCTGAATGTTTGATAAATCCAGTTTCCACAAACAACTGAAAAGGTCATAAAAGCCCCTAGGGATGCTGTTAGTATAAAAGCCAAACTAGCCTATCTACATTTTTTATTTCTTTATCATTTTTATTTTTGGTTTTTACTATTCAAGCAAATCATTGAGTTACTGCTTGTCCTCTTAAAGAACTGATAAAAAAAATCCTTCTGAGTAAAAAATCTGGAGGTATTGAACTTTAAGCCCTTTTGTAATACTTTAAGCCCTTTTCAAAAAAATCACTGAAAATATTAAATAATTACTGAAAACTGGCGCAAACTAGTATCTCCTCAACCATATACTTAGATAATATAAATTGAAAGGGTTAAATTATCAAGACAGCTCAGTATCAGAAACCTACACTATTTTTAGTGTTTTGTTAAATCTGGGAAGAATTTTTTCCCTCTGTAAAATTAATTACAGTCTTATTGAATGGAACACTGCCATTACTTGTTTTCAGTTCAACAAACATTTATTCAATGAAAGTCACAGTGTTAAGGCACTCAGTGTCCAAAGAAGAGAAGCGGCCCAACTTCCAAGCAATACAATTAAGCTATGAAAAATGCTTAGCAGATGTCAAAGTGGTATAAAAAAAAAGGTTGAAGAAAAGGAATCGTGCCCTGGTCAAGAGAGGAAATCCAAAAATCCATTCAAGGCACAGCAAACATTTTAGGAAAATGCAAGGAGTTTAGGATGGGATTTTTAATTTGTTTTGTTCTGTTTAGGGGAAGAGTAGGAAATAAAAGAGGAGAAAATAAGGGGGTTTGGGGGACATGTTGACTTTGTTGTTGTTTGAAGGTCCATCCAGGTGTCATTCATACCTGAATATATCACAGCTCTAACAAAGAAGACATTACCAGTTGAATGGTGTTATTAACTCTCATTTATCTTAGCTATCTTTACCCTAGGCTAAACACTGTCATGTTATAAATCCCTTAATCCAGTTTTGTGGGATAGAGACCCAGAAAAGTTAATGGAATATCCTGAAAACAATGCCTTCCAGACCATTATCAAATCTTTACCTAGCCCACAAACTCAGTAAAAGACTTTAAATTTATTCAAAGAAATGTTTTAACCTAGTTTTTTTTTTCATTTTTTCTTTTTTTTCTGATTAAACCTTTTCTTCAACTACTATCAACAGAATTATTTAGATCTTTCTATTTGGGATAAATTATTTTGATGTTTAAAGACAATCTTGTAACAAGGTGTATTTCATTTTGGAGAAATTTGAGTTCACAGGACACATATTAAACATGTTTAATTTCATATTAGTTTTGTGAGGCAGCAGGGTACTATGAATAGACTCCTGTGTTTGGAATCAGGAAGAATTATTGGGTTCAAAATCTACCCCTGAAAATAAATGTGTAACTTCTAAGTAAATTATTCTCAGTTGGCTTCACAGATCCTAGGACCTAATTCTCTACAACATCACAGATAGGTAGTTATCTCTATAAATTGAGGGAGTTTCACAATTAAAAGACTCCCTACCTAGATGAAATTACAGGTGCTTCAAGTACTTTTTAACATATTTTCTTGATCTTTTGGTTTGAAAAGTACCTTCCTTTCCCATTAATGTCGCTCTAACTTCTCCTCTAGAGAACAATCTCCTATATCAAAGAATAAAATAAACTCCTTAGTTCAGTAAAACTAAACAAGATATAGAAAAAGGTTGACATTATTTTTAGTATTCCAAACTCATAATTCCCCATCTCTATAAAGGAGAGGGGAAAAAGTGATTTCATAGGAGAACAAGGAACTTGTCAGATCTTCCCATGTCAGGGGAAGAGTTTATGACCTAAGAAGAGATAGGGAACATTATAAAATGCAAAATGGATTATTTTGTTTAAATTGAATTGTTTTTACACAAAACCAATGCAACCAAGATTAAAATAAAGGTAATAAGTTGGGAAACAATTTTTACAGCTAGTGTTTCCGACAAAGGACTCATTTCTAAAGTATATAGAGGACTGAGTCAAATTTATAAGAATAGAAGTGATTCCCCAATTGATAAATGATCAAAGTATATGAAAAGGGGGCAGCTAGGGGTGCAGTGGATAGAGCACCAGCCCTGGAATCAGGAGGACCCGAGTTCAAATCTGATCTCAGACACTTAATAACTGACTAGCTGTGTGACCTTGGGCAAGTCACTCAATCCCATTGCCTTAAAATAATTTTTTAAAGTATATGAAAAGATGAAGAAATTTCTTTTTACAGTCAAATTAAAAAATGCTCAAAATCTTATTGATTAAAGAAATGCAAATTAAAACAACTCTGAGGTACCACCTCACAAATATCAGATTGGCCAATATAAGTAAAAAGGAAAATGATCAATGTTGGAGAGGATGAGGTAAAACTGAGACATTAATGCATTGGTGAAGAAGTTGTGAACTGTTCTTTCTGGATAACAATTTGGAATTATGCCCAAAGAGCAATAAAACTGTGCATACCCTTTGATCCAGAAATACAACTATTAGATCTATATCTATATATAAAAACTAAATTTACAAAAGTACTTAAAACAACTCTTTGTAGTGGCAAAGAATTAGAAATTGAGGGAATGCCCCTCAATTGGGGAATGACTAATCAAATTATGTTATATGAATGTGATGAAACCCTATTGTTTTATATGAAATCATGAAGGATGGAATTTCAGAATAACCTGGGAAAACTTGTATGAACTGATGCAGAGAAAAGCAAGCATAATAAGGAAGAACATTAATCATACTAAACAGCAACATTGGGTGATGATCACCTTTGATGGACTTGTTCATTTTTAGCAATACAATAATAAAAAACAATTCTAAAAAACTTGTGATAGGAAAAAATATCCATATCCAGAGAAGGACATATGGAGTTTAAATGCAGACCAAAGCTTACTGTCTTAATTCTTAAAAGATACCTAATATACTGTTTTTCTCTATATATTTTTCCATTTTGATTTTATTCTTCACAACTTGATTAATATAGATTCATGTTTAGTTAGTTAGTTACAGCTATGCATGTATGGCCTATATTAGATTGCTTTCTTTTGGGAGAGGGGGAAGGGAAGGGAAAGAGGGAAACAAAAAAAACCAAAAAATGATTGTTGAAAACTATCATCGCATGTAGTTGGAAAAATAAATAAATAAAATATTTTTTTAAGTGAGGGATGTCTTAACCAACTGTGACATATGTATGTCATGGAACACTATTGTTCTATTAGAAACCAGGAGGAAGGGGAATTCAGGGAAGCCTGGAGGGATTTGCATGAATTGTTGCTGAGCAAGATGAGCAGAGCCAGAAAAACATTGTACACCCTAACAGCAACATGGGGGCGATGATCAACCTTGAAGGACTTGCTCATCTCATCAGCTCAACAATTAGGGACAATTTTGGGCTGTCTGCAATGGAGAATATCATCTGTATCCAGAGAAAGATATGTGTAGTTTGATCTAAAAAAAAAAGATAATTTATTATGCTATCTCTTATACTTTATCTCTTATACTTTATTTTTCCCTTAAGGATATGATTTCTCTCGCATCACATTCAACTTAGATCATTGTATACCATGGAAACAATGTAAAGACTAACAGACTGTCTTCTGTGGGGGGTTGGGGGAAGGAAGCAAGATTGGGGGAAAAATTGTAAAACACAAAATAAAATCTTTCTTAAAATAAGTGAGGAAAATAACTTCTCATATCTCTTGGTTGCTATAATTTTTCAGTATTTTATTTTGGTGGGGTTTTAATATTGTTATTCTTTCCATTTATATTGCTTTTGTCATAGAATATATTGTTTTACAGGTACTGCATACCTCATTTTCTTTGTATCAGTTCCTATTAGGTTTCACATGTGTCTGTTTTTATCTTCTTGACTATCTCTTACAGCTCAGCACTCTTATTACTTTTATGTATTATAACCTGTTTAACCATTCCCCTATTGAAAATCATCTTCTTTACTTCCTTCTTTTCTATGATAAAAAAAATGCCATTATAATTATTTTGTTTTGTATATGACTTTTTTAAAAATAAGATCCTTTAGGTAAATACCTAACAGGGTCAAAGCATACTGATATTTTTGTCATTTACTTCACATAATTCTTTTATAGTATGTTTTAAGCATAAGTGTACTGCAGAATTCATAGTAATTGATAACAGAAGTAGTATGGTATCACTGAGAATGAAAAGGGGAAGGAAATGATTCAAATATAGAAGAACAATAGCCATTCCCCAATAGATAAAAGAAAAGAAGTATCTGGGCAGAACCAGTACAAGCTATCAATAACTATTGGGAAAAAATATCTAAATTACTAACAATAAGAGAAGTGCAAAATGTTCATTTTTCATTACCTGGGCACTTTATTTTTTTTAACATTGGAAAAATCTGAAAACATAAACAATTGTCCCCACTCATGGAATTCCTTTGCAAAGGAGAAGTGTCTTCTCATAACTCTTTATTGGGGTCATAATTGGTCTTTGAAATTTTACCCCCCCTCACTCAAATATAATTCACTTTTTGTCATGGTATCACCCCCCTGATGGCATGGTCTTCTTCAAGAACAAAGGCCAAAACAATTTTTAGATAAATAGATAATGGGAAATATTGAAACAGTAGAATCAATCAGTTTTGTGAAATATATGAAAAATATTCATTGATAGCAAAAAAAAGTACAGAGTGATTCTCTAATCTTCCACTTTGGGAAACAATTTACAAATTTCACAATATAGTAATAAGGATAATTAACTGGGGAAGGATAATTGACCTTGTTTTCATAGTGTAACAGGTACCATCTGAAATGCATGCAAACTGCATAACAATCTGGGATCAGGCTTCCTCAGCTTGGCACTGTACCCCAAATACGGGGGGAGACATTTTTATGCATTAAAAGAAAATAATTACCTAGATATAATTCAGAATCCAAGATTAGATAATCTGATTTCTAGTTGAAAGAAAAATGATGGATTTTTCAAGGTAGAAGTGGGAAAGAGTGAGTTTCAGTTGAGTTGAGAGGAGGGTAAGTGAGGTTCGAGGTATTTTCTTTCTCAGAATTGGGAGATTTGATTAATTATATCCACCTGCATTTTATGAAACACTACATGTTTCATACCGTGGCTTATATCTTCTATTTTCCTAGGAATGATTTGTGGAGAAACAAGATGGAGGATAATAAATGTGGTAGCTCAAAATGGAGTCAGTGTTCATTAGATAAAATCTGATTGGTTTTATTGATTCCCACACCAAACCAACTCCATTTTATAACTGGCTTTCACTTCATATTGTCAATAAGTATTTTACAAATACTAGCGCATCCGACATTTTCAAAACTACTACTAGGAAAATAGATGTAACAATACAAAAGCAAAAAAATGGGCAAAATTTAGTTTTATTTTGTGTAGCACCATTTTGATACACAAACACACACACACACACACACACACACACACACACACACACACATCACAAAATATCCAGAAGGGATGGGAGAGAATATGTTATGTAGCCCTCAGTGTATAATTTGTAACACTATATACTTTGGAAAAGTAGCATTTCATATGCCTTACTATTTAATGTCAAATACTCAATTTCCATATTTGTCAACATAAACCATTCTGAGAAATGATAAGTGAACACAAAATTTTAATAAATGATTTATGTCCTAATCTCTAGACTACTGGTGGCAGAATGATTTCTTCTGTTTGCAAAATTGAAAAAAGTTTCCAGAATAAAATTATTTTCCTTTAGTCCTGACTTCACTCACATTGGGGAATAATTTCCGTTTCTACATATAGGTCATTGATTTAGGGGAACTTAAGCATATATAGGCAGAGGATACTAAAAGTATATTTCCAAATGGAGGAGATTAATTTCTAAAGTTGCTTATCACATCCCGCTGTGTTCTACTGGGGAAATTTGCTTTTATCTTTTTGTTTAGTCTCAGAATTCATTCCATTGCAATATGTTGTATCTTTCATATTCTCCTTTGACCTCACAAAGAAAACCCCATTTGGGGTTTTCTTAAAACAAACTAGTTCTATTTCCTTCTCCAGTTCATTTTAGAGATGAGCAAACCAAGGCAAACAGGGCTATTGGTTGAACTCAAAGAGTATCAAAATAACATCACTATAAAGGATATGGATGATGTCTTTTAATTCATACATAAATTGGATTTAAGTGAGGCAGAGTTACACAAAGTTGACAGTCTCATAGTCTCTTCCAGTCATTAAAGTTCAATGGCAAGACAAAAGTCAAGACATCTGGTAATGGTTTGGGATGCACTTGGGTTGCACTGGATGACTTTGGCATCTTTGATGTTGATAATCAAGGCTCTTGTCTAAACACTCCACAGAGCCTGCTTCCACCATCTTCATGACCCTTTGGAACACATTGTTCACATCCACCTATTCTGCTGGGGGAAGTCTTCATGTGCTTGGGGTAGACACCCCCAAACTCACCAGTGGGTTTGAGGTCTGTCAGTTAGTCTTAACCTGGTTTAGCCTGTCTACCAAAAAGGTTTTACTGGAGAGTGGCCACTGTGCATGCTATAGCTTCTTGGAGCTATAGATGAGAAATTAGTAGCAAAAAAAAAAACACCAAAAGGGGAAAGCAACACTGAAAATGGCTCAACAGCCCCCATCCAGAGATACTAGACCCCCTGAAAACTGCATACATCTCAAACAGGGTGAAGTGATTTGTCTGGGGTCATACTGTTAGAAAACATCTGAGGCTAGATTTGAACTCAGGAAAATGAGTCTTCCTGACTTTAGACCTGGCACTGTATCCACTATGTCACCTATCTACCCTGCTCTTATTTAGAAATGTAAAAATTTAGTCCTATAGCCAGAAAGGGAAGAATTGTTTTGGCCTTTCTCTGAATCCCCCAAGGTTCTGTACAGTGCCTGAAATACAAATACTTGTTGTGTTGACTTGGTAGAGAGGAACAAAGTGGTTTATGAGCAAGAGAACTAGAGGGAGTCAGTGGATATGAGTTCAAATCTCTACTCTTTTTCACAACTCATGAGAATTAAGAGAAAGTTATTTATCCTTTCTTGTCTCAATTAATCTGTAAAATGAGAAGTTTAGACAAAGACCCTCTTCCACTTCTAAATCTGGGGTCCAGTTTTTATTTGTCCTTCCTCTGAACTCCTTCATCATTCATAGTGTGTACCACACAATTAAGGTCTTAAATTCCATTTTATATTACCTGATATTGCTTTCTGCATGTTAGTCTTATCTTACAGATCAACTGGGAGTCTCTTGTGGACAAGGAGCTATGTCATACATCTCTCCAATACCCACAGGACTGAAAACAATATAGAACTATGGAAATTGGTCAAAAGCACTTGTTAACTAAATATAACTCTGTCCTTGCAGTCTAGCTGTAATATAATTTGATTTTTTTCCAGGAATTTTTAGCAGAGTCCAAGATGGCCTCTCATTAGGCTTAATATAAACCTTGTTGAAGTGAGATTCATGGATAGACTTACTTTAAAAAATTCACCAGATAAGCTCATCTAGGTAACCCAGAACAAATATAGCTGCTATTCACTTTTCCTTTTATTTAAGAAGATTACCATATGTAAAAAAATTGCAGGGGAATATAGAAACTTCTGAAGATGCCTAAGGATGATCTTATATCCTGGAACCCTTAAGTCTTCCTTATGGGATGTAACTTTTAAATAACATATATTTGAAAAAGATTTATTTTCTTATTTTTTTAATTCATGCAAGTTCTTTACCAAACCAAATACTCATTTCTTCCTGAGGACTAGGTTGATATGGCAACATGCAAAGAGAAAGCTAGAGCTAGTGACTTTTAGTAACTGCCTCATTTGTAGTTATGTGAAGACAGCTGAGCAGTCTCTCACATAAAAAGAAGTCCCACTTTTCCAAATGCAAGCATCCTTGTGATATATTAAAAGGTTTTCAAAAATAATTTTTAAGCTTGTAAATGTACCAACATTTGCTCCTTTTAATTCTAACTGGTCACACATAGTTTTCAAAAGGTTTCCAAATATGAAATGGGGAAGTTTTATCTTTACTCTTCATGTAGATCCTCAAAAGGAGATAATGTTAACAAAAAGAATTTTTTTCAAAAGAGATAAAAGGTTTGGCTATTTTCTAATGAGTTTATTTATAGACTAATAGGATGCTAGATTTAGAAAGAAAAGGGATAATATAGATTATCCTAATTTAACAGAGAAGCAACTTGCTCACAGTCAAACAGGCATTAAAATTGGAGTCAGGATTCAAGCTCAGATCCTCTCATACCAAACCTAGAATCCATTCCATTGCAATATGTTGTATCTTTCATATTCTCCTTTGACCTCACAAAGTTTTGCACACAAAAACAAATGCTAACTTTTTAATAGCATGTCATCTTAAAAATTATAAAGCATTTTACATTAGGAACCAAGTTTCGCCTCATTTGAGGAAAACTAAGGAACAAAGAGAGGTTACTAATTAAAAGAATATAATTAGAGTATAGAGGAAATCAAATTATAAAAGTATCAAAATTGTCATTTTTCTTGACATGTTCATTTGTACTTGTTTTCAATATAAAGTGAAACAATAACTATAAATTTCTCAGTACCCATGAACTAATTTAGCTTCAGAGATAAATCTTCATAAACACACATCATCTACTCCTGGATTCTTCTGAAGGAGAGGTTCTATTTTTATCACAGAGAGGAATTTTCTTTGGCATTCAAGAATCATAGGTTTACACAAATACATATATATCCAGAGGAATAAAGAAGTAATCAATTTAGCCATAGGAGGTACTAAATATACTATGTGAATTTCAACATACACACCCCAGAAGGGAATAAATTCAAGATAACTAAAGAAATCTTTTCTCGATCTAAAAAAAATTTGCTCTGTTCTATATCCTAGAGACATGTATGCAAAAAAAAACTTAGTCTTGCCATACTATTGCTTCTCTAATATTCAGAAAATCATAGCCTTGAGCAATAGTTTATATAAATCCATATGCAAGAATGTCCAAGAGGTAAGGGGAAGATTCAAAATTTAGCAGAATAGAGTGGACTTAACACATACATGAAGAAACGAAGATACAGCCTAAGACTGCATGAGAAATAGATTACAAACCAAGTATATACAGATCAAGTTCTCAAAACAGGTAATCAGTTAACAAGCATTTATTAAACACTGTGCAAAGCACTAGTAATAGAAATTTTATTTTGCAAGTAAAAAAAAAAAGAAAGACTGTCCCT
This sequence comes from Macrotis lagotis, assembly GCF_037893015.1. Taxonomy (NCBI): domain Eukaryota; kingdom Metazoa; phylum Chordata; class Mammalia; order Peramelemorphia; family Peramelidae; genus Macrotis; species Macrotis lagotis. The sequence continues at coordinate 733,915,900 of NC_133658.1, forward strand.
GACCTCAAACAGCTTAGATTCCAAAGGAGGAAGATAACACAAAACGAAGGAATCTGAAAGGGGGAAGGGGGTGGATCATAGCCTAGCTTAAAAATGAAGAGATGCCTGGCCCATCTTAAATGGAAGTTCTGGAAGGAGTCTTCCAAATTATTTGTGTTGGTTTGTTGTTGTTGTTGTTGTTGTTGTTGGTGGTGGTGGTGGTGGTGGTGGTGGTGGTGGTAATTTGGCATTTTTTTTGGTGGGGGGGAGTGCACTGGTGATATCTAAATTCCAAGACTGAACTTACCTTACAAGATGAAGTATTTGAGGTAGAGGTGGAGTAGGGGGGCATGATAGAGAAATCCAGATTGAAGTCCAATGAGAAATAGAGGTGTCTCAATTCCTGGCTATTCTTGACTACACAAGCTATAAAAAGTATTAAGGAATACTCAGAAAAATAAGTACATCCATGGTTTACAATAGATAAATGACCAAACAATTGGAATAATTTTCAAACAGGGAAGTACAAGTTGATAATACTCAAAAGATATTCCACTTTACTAATTAACTAATTAACAAACCAACTAATCAGAGATGTAAATTAAAATAACTATGGCAATTAAAACATCCATCAAATTGGCAAAAAATAAATAAAAGCTTAGAAATTCAACATTGGCAGTTTCAGAGAAACTGTATACTCATTCATTGTCACTACATTTGCAAAGTAATAAAATATTTTTGGAAATCAGTAAGACAATATTCTGTTAAAGATACAAAAAGTCATTCTTTTTACTCAGTTCTACTAATGTTCTACCAATAAGAGAATGACTAAATAAAATGTGATACAGAAATACAATGGAATGTAATAATATAATTTCAACAAGTACATTGGATATGAAGAAACTCAAAAAGACTTTTGTGAAAATAATGATAAATAAACAAAAAAAAATCAGAATCAGAAGGAAAGAACACCAACAAAAGGTAAATGAGGAAAAAAGGACAAATAAAGAAATCTGACAGAGGAAGACTAAAGTGACTATGTCTATGAGTTACTATGACATTTTATGTTTTGAAACATTCCTCAGTTGTTTCAGTTATGTCTAATTTTTCATGACCCTGAGTGGAGTTTTCTTGGCAAAGATATCATTAGAACAGCTTGTCCTTTCCGTGTTTAATTCATTTTATAGGTGAGGAAACTGAGGCAGCCAGCATTAAGTGACTGAAGCAAACAGCATTAAGGGTCACATAGTCAGCAAATGTCTCAAGATGATTTGATTCTTCCTAACTTCAGGTTTGGCACTATCCACTGTGTTACCCAGTTGACTCATTAAAACCCATCACCAGATTATAGATAGACAATGGAAAAGACCTCTAAGAGCATCTAGTTCAGCCATCTCATCTTCCAAATCAGAAAACTAAGATCCAGAAAGGTTAAATAACTTAAATAAATAAAATCAAAAGCAATTACTATCAGAGATAAGATTTGAATCTAAGTTCTCTCTTTCTAGAAGTAGTGATTATAATCATTGTACAACACTGCCTCCTTTCAGTTGCAAAAAAAATTAATTGGTTGTATTGATATTTGATGCTTTTATAATAAATTATTAAAATAAGGGGATAATAAATAGAATAATGAATAATTTTGCATAGCTTTTTATAGCTTGCAAAATGCTTTTTTGCAAAGCATGTACATACACACAGCCACTACACAAACAGTATATACATAAAAGACTCACAGATGTACATTAATAGAACAGGTCCTAGTAATGAAAACAGATAAAATCTACTGGGTGTTGATAAACTGCATCAGGATATAAAGCAGGTTGCAGGACTACTAACTAGGCATTTATATTTCACATCAGTTTAGCATTGTCCAAATAACTCCTGGTACATTTACAATGGTAAAATGGACATTTTGAGCCAACTTTCTTATGGTGACTCTTCCCTCAGAGTCTGCTCCTATTAACTGCCACAAACAAATATTTTTCTCCCTGGACCCAAGACCTCTCAAACTCACAAGCAACCTAAAATCAGGAAAGAGTGTCCACAAAATGGTAGCCCATACCCAAGTTCAGACTTGCCCAGGCAAGACATATTTAGATACCTTGTACTCAAAGATGCATAGAGACCCTAATGGGAGAATTTAATTTGAAACAGTTAGATACATTTTAAGTCAAAAACAAAAGAGAAGAATGAGCTGGGATGGCTAGGTGGCATAGTGGATAGAGCACTGGCCCTGGAGTCAGGAGTACCTGGGTTCAAATACGGCCTCAGACACTTAATAATTACCTAGCTGTGTGGCACTGGGCAAGCCACTTAAAAACCTTGCAAAAACCTAAAAAAAAATGAGCAGCAGGCTGCTTCCTTTTCTACATACACTGTCATTAGTGCTGCAGCCAATAAGAGAATTCTTCAACATCTCATAGTACAAGTCCTTCAAAGAGTCACACAAATCTGAAGTTTCCATGTAGTCATCCATACTAGATATGGAGACTGAGCATACTTGTTGGAGTAGGGAGCCAGGAGGCAGAGAGGAACTCTCTACATATAAGATAAATACACAATAACTGAAGGGGACCGTAATACTGAAGAAAATTAGGAAAAACTTCCTGTGGAAGGTAATATATCTTCAGAGTTGAGCTCTGGAGGAAGTTAGGAATTCTAAGAGGTAAGGATGAAGAGAGAGGGCATTCCAATCATAGGATTTGTGCAAATGTGTGGAGGAAAAGATCAGAATGTGAAGCACAGACAATGCAGGGAGGTCAGCTTAGCATGCAAATATAACAAAGACTAATATGCATCCAACCTGGGAATAAAGGCTAGAGCTAGATTGTGAGAGCTCCTTAAGCAAATGAGTGAGGGGCAAAAGCTCTTTAGGAATTTTCGGTTAGCAGTCCTGTGAGATGATAGACTATTCTAGGCATTCAAATGAGAGGTGATATCTCTTTAGCATGGGTGTGTGATTGAGTTAAAAGAAGCAGACTGATTCAAAAGATGCTAAAGATGTGGAATCAATAAGATTTGTCAACTCACTGAAAACAGAGGGGTTGAGTTAGAGTGAAAAACTATGGCCGAGTACTATCAAACCTGAATGACAAGGGTGGTATCCTAGATAGAAGGAAGCTAAGAGGAGGTAATAGATATAGAAAGAAAAATAATGAACTTTATTTCAAGCATGTTGAGTTTTCCAGCTAAAAATGTTGAGCAGACAGGTAGAAATGTGGAAACAGTACTCTGGAGAAAGATCAGACCTGAATATAAAGATTTGGGAGTCTTCTGCATGGAGATGACTGTTGAATTTATGGGAGCTAATGAGATCATTCAGAGAATATAGAATGAGGAAAAAAAGAGCCAAGGACTGAGCTCTGGGCTACATCTACCAATGTGGGGTACAGGCCAGAATCCCTCTTACAGGTAGGAAGAGAACCATGAGAAAATAGAAAAGAAAAAAAGGGAAAAAAATCTTTCAAGACACAAATTGATACAATGAAGTTCATTTTCTAAAACACAAGTTTTAGTATCATAATGTTATCTCCTGATAGTAAATAACTTATGTTGCTAATTAGCTTTTATAGCTCTGATTTACTAGACTGTATTATAGACATTTGTGTACATATGTGCACAAACAAATAGATGTGCATTCTTCCAAATGGGCCTTCTTTGGTTTCTATTAATTATTATTCACACTGAAGTTGGTCTTCTTAGCCTTGGTGAATATCTGTCAAGCACTTTACTTGTTTATGATGACAATATTAGTCTTGGGAATACTTATTTGCAACCAAATTATTTCAGGTGGCAAAAAAACCTTTATTTATACATGGAGCTATTCTAGGATGCACTTTTTTCTGGGTTTGCAGTGAACAGATATAAACTAAGGAACTTGATTTCATCATAGTTCATCCAGAGCTGATTAAGCATGGAGGGTTTGGAAGGGTGGAGCCAAGATGGCGACATGAAGGGATCGAGTCTTAGGAGCACTCTGATAAAAACTCATAAACTAAGGACTCTAACTAAACTTTCGAGAGACAGAACCCACAAAGGGACCCAGTGAGGCAGCTCTCCTACTCAAGGTAACCTGGAAAAGAGCAGAAAGGCTCTGCTCCCCGGGGTCAGAGGGGGGTGGCCTGCCAGAGGGGTGGCCCACCAGAGCCAAAGAACTTCAGCCTCCTGGAAGCAGCCCCAGGGCACTGGGAGCCGAGGCTCACAGCAGTGGGGGAGTCTCCTGAGCTGCACCCTGGGGAGCACCGGCACAAAGTAGGGGAAGAGCGGAGGACCTCTGCCAGAGCAAGCACATGGAGCCCAGCCCTCAGGGCACACAGCCAGCAGCTTGGTCTTTCCGCAGCCTAGACCCGGAAACAGAAGCAGGCAGAGCCTGTAAGCAGGAGCCCCCAGGGCATGAGCCCATTGAGCTGAGGGAGGGGAGTGAAGAGAGAGAGACTGCAGAGCTCTGTCTTCTGCCTCTGGAACAGGACTCTGGGGCTCTGACCACATTCAGATCCTGATCCCAGTCTGGGCCCCCCCACCTCAGCCCCGTGGCAGAGGGGGGCGCTTATGTTCATTCACAGACCAGGAGGGAGGACAGAACCTCACACACTGAGACCCTTGTGGGAGGGTCCCAAAAGCTCAGGAAGCACCCCAAAAAAATAGGCTTAGGCTGGGAAAATGAACAAGCAAAGAAATAAGAGGAAGACCATTGAGAAATATTTTGCAAATGAGCCCAAGAAGGATCAAAATATGCAGTCTGAAGATGAAGAAGCACAAGCTCCTGCATCTAAAGACTCCAAGAAAAACAGAAATTGGGCTCAGGCTATGACAGAGCTCAAAAAAGACTTTGAAAATCAAATGAGGGAGTTGGAAGAAAAACTGGGAAAAGAAAGGAGAGATGCAGGAAAAACATGAAAATCAAGTCAGCAGCTTAGTCAAGGAAATCCAAAAAAATGCTGAAGAAAATAGCATGTTAAAAACTAGCTTAGGTCAAATGGATAAAACAGTTCAAAAAGTTATTGAGGAGAAGAATGCCTTAAAAAGCAAAATTGTCCAGATGGAAAAAGAGATAAGAAAACTCTCTGAGGAGAACAAATCCTTCAGACAAAGAATAGAATTCAGGGAGATTGATGAATTTACCAGAAATCAGGAATCAATACTTCAAAACCAAAAAAATGAAAAATTAGAAGAAAATGTGAAATATCTCATTGAAAAAACAACTGATATGGAAAACAGACTTAGGAAAGATAATTTAAAAATTATTGGAATACCTGAAAGTCATGATCAGGAAAAGAGCCTTGACATCATTTTCAAAGAATTACTACAGGAAAATTGCCCTGATATTCTAGAAGCAGAGGGCAAAATAGAAATGGAGAGAATCCACCGATCCCCCCGAGAAAGAGATCCCAAAAAACCAATCCCTAGGAATATTATAGCCAAGTTCCAGAACTCCCAAGTCAAAGAGAAAATATTACAAGCAGCCAGAAGGAAATAGTTCAAATATCATGGAGCTGCAGTCAGGATCACACAGGACTTAGCAGCAACTACATTGGAAGCTCATAGGGCTTGGAATATAATATACCGGAAGGCAAAAGAGCTTAGAATGCAGGCAAGAATGAACTACCCAGCAAGGCTGAATGTCCTCTTCCAGGGAAAAAGATGGACTTTCAATGAACCAGGGGAATTTCAAAGGTTCCTTTTGGAATGGCCAGAGCTGAACAGAAGGTTTGATCTTCAGATACAGGACTCAGGTGAAGCATGGAGATTAGAGGAGAGGGGGGAAATATGAGGGACTTAATGAGGATGAACTGCATGTATAGAAAAATGATACTGATAATATTTATATGAACCATCTCAGTTAATAGAGCAGGTAGAGGGAGCTTTTATAGTTGAAGCACAGGAGAAAGCTGAATTCGAAGATAAAATATGGTGTAAAAATGGAGTCAATAGGAAAAAAAGGGAAATGGAAAGGGAGAAAGAAAAAGGAGAGGGGGAATAGTCCAAGATATTTCACATAATAAGATTTTTTTTATTACAATGAGCTATTCCAATGATATAGAAGGGGGGGAGGCAAGGGGGAATGAGGGAACCTTTGCTCTCATCAGAGATGGCTAGGAGAGGAAACATCAAATATACTCAATGGGGTATAGACATCTGGAGTAAGAAGGAGGGGGGAGCAGGGGGAAGGGGTGGGGATGTGAATAAAGGAGGAGAGGATGGACCATGGGGGGACAGTGTTCAGATATAACACATTTTCTTTTTTACTTCTTGCAAGGGGCTGGGATTGGATGGCCTGCCCAGGACCATAGGGCCAGGTGGGTTCTGGGCCTAAGGGGTGGTATGGGGGCTCAAGGGCTTCTTGGCCCCAGGACCAGGGATCTGTCTGCTGCGCCACTCAGTGACCCTACAGCAGAGTCAGAGTGAAAGGAGAGAGAAAATATAGTACATGGTAGTGGAGAAATAAGAAAGGAGGGAGTTGCGATCAGCAATGGCAAAGGTGGAAAAACATGTAAGTCACTTTTGTGATGGACTTATCATAAAGAATGTGATCCACTCACGACAGAGTTGATGGTGTTGGAACAAAGACTGAAGCACATTTTTTGTTATTATTATTATTTGGGGGAGGGTGCAGGGCAAGTGGGGCTGGGCGGCCTGCCTGGAGCCGCATAGCAGAATGATCTTTGGGTGCCTGAGGCCAGATTTGGACCCAGGTGCTCCTGGCTCAAGGGCCAATGCTCTGTCTGCCACCCAGCCACCCCTACTATTATTACTATTTCATTTTATTTTGGGTCTTTTTTTTCTTTCTTCTTTTTGGTTTTTGCAGGGCAGTGGGGATCGGGTGGCTTGCATGTCACATGGCTGGGTGATTATTGGGTTTACGAGGCTGGATATGGACTCGGGTGCTCGTGGCTCCAGGGCTGGTGCTTCGTCCATTGTGTCACCTGGCCATACCTACAATTATTACTATTATTTTTTTTAATTTTAATTTTTTTCTCTCCCCTTTACTTTTTCGCCCAAGCAAGTCTATCTATATTCATGGGGGGAGGGGTATTTTTTTACTTGTAAACAAGTATATTTTATTAATGTAAAAAAAAACATTTGTATGAAATGAGAATAAAAAAATTAGAACTGAAAAAAAAAGCATGGAGGGTTTGAATGACCAACTAAACTCATTAGAGACTAATTAAAGTGATCATTTTAAATAATGTATTGTTAAAGTATAACTGAAAAATATATCATTCATTTAACTGATCAATACACTATCCCCCTTGTAGAAAGATATATTGGGGAAAATAAAGGAAAGGCTGGTGGGTGATTCAGAATAAAGAGTTAACTTGCATTTATACAGTGTTTTAAGGTTTGCAAAGCACTTTACAAATTTTATTTCATTTATCCTCTCAACAATCCTGTAGGATAAATGCTACTGTTCAGTCATTGCTGTTGTCTGATTCTTTGTAATCCCATTTAGGGTTTTTTTTGGCAAAGATACTGGAATGATTTGTCATGTCCCTCTCCAGTTCATTTTACAGATGAGGAAGTTGAGACAAACACTTAAGTGACTTGCTCAGAATCACACAACTAATAAGTATCTGAGGCAAACTAATTTTAAAAAAATCTCAGAGTTGGAAGAGACCTTTGAAATTAGTTTAACCTATAAAACATGAAGTATTGTGGCTCAACTCTAAATTTGGTTTAATTCAACAGGTTCAAAGTTTAAAATGTGATGAGCACTGGTATGGACTATGATTTGCAATTAAAAACACTTTTCTATTTAAATATGAAAGTACACATCTTAAAATAATATTTAAATAAAATAAAGTACTACTCAGTTCCTACTGTAGAGTCAACTTAGCAGACAGGCAATGAGCATTTCTGAACTCTTTTCCCCTAGGACTAAATCTCTTTATACTCCAAGCAGCAGAATGGTTGCCCCCAAACTCCAATCTTCCCAAGGGCCCAAACTATTTCACCTTTCTCTAGAGGGAACAAGTAGAAAGAAGGGAAATGAAGGAGTAAGAATAGAAGGGAAAAGTGGAGAAAGGAACGCCATCTAAAACTCAGCTGCAACACAAACACAAGACCTCAAAGACTGGAGGGCATTAGCTGTTCTTCCCCAATCACCACCAGGACCAGATCTACTCTCTACATGAAATCAATACTATTCCCACCACTTCACACTGAGAATTTTATCTTTTGTATCCCCAACGATCACCATTTAACATACTTTTAAGGAGTGATAATGAAGAGGTACCAACTCCATCCCATAGTAAAGTCCCTTCTGGTTTTGGACAACTCTTGAAAAATATGAAATTGTTTCCTTACACAGAGTGTCAAATATATCTTTGTAACTTCCACCTATTGTTCATCTTCAGCACACAGTCCTTCAAATAAAGATCTTCAACACAGTTAAAGTTTTTTCCCCACAAGTTTTTGCTTTTCTAAGCTAAGCATGCTTCCTTTCTTCAAATAGTTATTATATAGCATGGTCAATGCCCCTCCAAATTTTCAATGACCTTTTTAATACTAGACATCAGGAATTGAACATCAGGGTCAGCTATGTGGCACAGCGGATAGAGCACCAGCCCTGAAGTCAGGGTTCAAAACTGGCCTCAGACACTTAACAATTCCCTAGCTATGTGACCTTGGGCAAGCTACTTAACCCTGTTGCCTTGCAAAAAACCTAAAAAAAAAAAAGAATTGAACATCATACCCCAGATGTGAACTGACCAGAATAGATTAAAGGAGGAAAATCACCTTTCCTTTTGTGGATCCTCTGCCTCTCAATGCATCCTAAAATCACATTAGGTTTTTTCAGTCATATTAAACTTTTCAGGGGCAGCTAGGTGGTGCCATGGATAGAACACTGGCCTTGGAGTCAGGAGTACCTGGGTTCAAATCCGACCTCAGACACTTAATAATTACCTAGCCGTGTGGCCTTGGGCAAGCCTTACAAAATCTAAAAAACAAAAAACAAAAAACAAAAAAAAAAAAAAAAACCGTTTCAATAGTGTTAAGTTTGTAGACTATGCTTATCACAGTTTAATGACTTGGAGGGATACTATCACCAAACTTAATGAACCTTTCCCCTACTATACATATATATACCAGCCAAGCAACCTGTAATACCCTTTTGCCCAGCTGGGACACACAGTTTTAGATAACTGCACAATTTACTCTTAAGATCTGTTTTTTTTCCCCTAGAATTCATATAAAATATCCTTTTGTGATTTAAAAATTGCTTCAGTCCTATGACAAGTAATTAGATAACAACTTAACTTAAACTAGTTGCGTATTACACACATATTTTTACCTGATGAAATGTCAAAGAATCTCTAGCTGTCTTTCTGGGGCTTAGGAGTAGAGTGACATGTTGCTAAATGTTTAACTACCAACTCTCTGGTAAGGAAAATGTAGCAAAATATATTTTAGTCGAATCTGCCTTATTAACATTTTCTCCATCTCTTTACTAATGTAGACAAGTAGCAAAACAATAACTCAAGCCCTGATTTGGAACACTTGCCAATTTCCAAGGTGTAAATGAACATACTGATATATTAACAATCAGCTCTCTGAGTCTGGAAAGGCTGGCCCCAACACTTCCCTGATTAGGAACTACCCCAGTTAATAGACCTTTAGAAGCACATTTTATGTTTTTTACCTTGTTCTCAAATTCTGGGCTTGAACTATATTGCTGCTGTGAAAACATAATCTAATTTTAAGAAATTGTGTTATTATGAGACATTGGGTAGTTTTCATGAAACAAAAAAGGATAACATAAATGAAGAATAAAAGGAAGCAATAAAAACTTTTACCTTAGCATTTATTTTTTTAATTTTAATGATATATGTTTTGAAAAACTCATATTTTAATTTATCCCTCCATACTCTAGGGCTGGAATCAGGAGGACCTGAATTCAAATCTAGTCTCCCAATTACTATCCATACAACACTGAACAAGTACTTAACTTCTGTCTACGTCAATTTCCTCAACTGGAAAATGGGGATAATAACAGTAATTCCCAGGGTTGTTGCAAGGATCAAATGAAATGATATTTTTAAAGTGCTGAGCATGGTGCTTCACATACAATAGACATACAATAAATGCTTATCTCCTTCCTTCCCTAAATAGAACCCCCCCACCCTGTCTTTCTCTTCTCTCCCTTTTCTCTTTCTTTTCCCCTTCATTGAGCCTTGACCATAGCAACCAATTCTCAAATCCCTCTACAGGGGGTGAAGTAACATTCTGTGAGTCTGTAGGAGGAGAAGAGGAGCCAGACTGTAAACAGAAGCCAGCAGCCAGGACACCAGAAGGTAATTAAGAATGAATGAAATTCAGGCAGGCATGAGAAAGAAAAGCTGCCCAGTGACAAAAGACCACCTATCCATGACTCCCTTTTGTGGGGAATAACAAGCAGAGTTTTCATACAATCCCTGTTTTTCTTTGCATCAGGGAGGAACTGCTCCCAAGGGTATCCAGAAACTCATATTAACATCAATCCCAAACAGTTTCTATAAGATGATGCCATCAAACTAACAATACCCCAACTAAACTATCTTGATTTGAGGTTCACCAAAAATGCCTCTGAAAGCAGAATGAGATTATAGGTCACTGAGAAAGAGCTGAGTCTAAAGAACACAGCTTTCTCTAATAGGAGTCCTTGTCTACAATTTATCTTTTACTGACTCCATCCCTTCCTCCCTTTTATCTCTTCTTTTTTTTATATAACCCTTTTTTCTTATCTCTATGCTAGTCTTTAAATCACCTCACTAATTCTGCTATTTTCTAGCACAGGCAAATTTTTTAATCCTCTTGGTTTTAGGTTTCTCATCTGTTAAGATTGTGATCAAAAATACTAACTAGCTGTGTGACCCTGGGTGAGTCATTTATCCCTATTTGTCTCACTTCCTTATGAATTGGAGAAGGAAATGGCAAATCATTCTAGTATCTTTGCTAAGAAAACCCCAATCGGGATCACAACAAGTCAGACACAATTGAAAAACAACTGAACAACAAAAAATATTTATACTGTGCCTTTCATAGATTTGTTATGAGAAAAGAGTCTTGAAACTTGATAGGGTTGGGGCCAACTGAACTTTTGGTTTCACTGATGAACTACCAGATGAACTACCAAACCAGATTAGAAGCTTCTCTGCCATTAATAGCCTTAGTCACTTATAGACAATTGAGACAGGGGTGCCAAACTTGAATAAAAATGGGGTCACATCTCTGTACATAAGGATCTCTGTAGGCTACATATTGTCTTAGTTTTAAAATGCAATGCTACCTATTTTATTTATTTTTGTTAAATAAATATTTGAATTTTATTAATTCTTTCTCAATTTTATTCTGATTCAGCTATACAAGAATGTATGTTTAATATCTCTATACAGAGACATTAATCAACTGGTCAAGAGTAACATACCAGCACATCTCAAAGTAAGGTCTTGAAGTCCTTGCCTATAATTTTATCTTATACTGACTCCATCTCTTCCTCCTCTATCATCACTTCTTTTTTCCTGATATAACCCTTTCTTCTTT